>NC_091454.1:186527967-186836148 GCF_027789765.1 Dendropsophus ebraccatus | reverse complement strand
AGTGAAAGGAGCCAACAGCTTCCAGCCCCGTACTTAGTCTAGATCCAGCCATGGCAGCTCTGTAGAACAATTGATCGATGGGGGTCTGAGTGTTAGCATTCTGCCGATCAAATATTGATGCTCTATCCTCCTGAAGATAGGTCATCAATATATGCAATCAGAAAGCCCCTTTTACCTGTCACTGATAAATGTCCTCAGGAGTTTTTTATTGGTAAGTGTCTGAATGTTTAGTCCCTGACCGTTCAGTTAAACAAGCAGGGAGAGGACTGTACTTCTGTTCGCTCCTCTCCCGCTCTGTACCTATGAGACCTGGCTGTCCCCTCAGACTTGAATTGGGAGGCCATCCAGGTCATGTGACATATAGTCGTGAGTGAATGCGTACTCCTCTCGACTTCTTCTGCTAATTGGTCGTGGTTTGAACACTTAGATGCCAACCGATTAAAACTTTTGATATGTCTCTTTGATATAAACTAAACATTTTAACACCCTTTAACTTCCAGCTTTCCTAAAAACTACTTCTAAGTATTAAAGGGGTACTCTGGCCCGGGGGTATTTTTCAGTTATGGCTGGGGATGGGGTGGTTATGGACGGCGGAGGTCACTTACCTACCCCGTTCCAGTGCCGGGTCCCTGATCGCCCCGCCCGGTACACCCGTCCGCTTCCAGGTGTGAGCTCCCGCATGAAACGGGACATCTCAAGGCAGCTCAGCCATTCAGCGGCCAAGGCGGGACTTTGCTACGGCCGCAGAATGGCTGAGCTGCCTTGAGACGTCACGTCTCATGCGGCAGCTTACACCAGGAAGCGGCCGCGGGACAGGTGTACCAGGCGGCGCGAACCGGGACACGGCGCTGGAACAGGGTAGGTAAGTGACCTCCGCCGTCCATAACCACCCCATCCCTTGCCATAACTGAAAAACACCCCTGGGCCGGAATACCCCTTTAACTTCAGCAAACTGCAAGACGGCAGAATTCCAAGTTTGCCTATATATATATAGGGTGACATTTATCAAAAATAAAAATGAACCTTCTGCAGAAGCAATTAGCATTACTTACCTATCTATCTCAGTTTAAAAACTACCAAAAATCCATTTGCTTTGGGGTTTTTTTGTTCTGTCTTGTTTTTCTGTACTTCCTGGTTGAGTAGTTGTACACCTGTAACACCACACAGCACACTGTATTCTCTACCTGTAACACCACACAGCACACTGTATTCTCTACCTGTAACACCACACAGCACGCTGTATTCTCTACCTGTAACACCACACAGCACACTGTATTCTCTACCTGTAACACCACACAGCACACTGTATCCTCTACCTGTAACACCACACAGCACACTGTATTCTCTACCTGTAACACCACACAGCACGCTGTATTCTCTACCTGTAACACCACACAGCACACTGTATTCTCTACCTGTAACACCACACAGCACGCTGTATTCTCTACCTGTAACACCACACAGCATGCTGTATTCTCTACCTGTAACACCACACAGCACACTGTATTCTCTACCTGTAACACCACACAACGCTGTATTCTCTACCTGTAACACCACACAGCACACTGTATTCTCTACCTGTAACACCACACAGCACACTGTATTCTCTACCTGTAACACCACACAACGCTGTATTCTCTACCTGTAACACCACACAGCACGCTGTATTCTCTACCTGTAACACCACACAGCATGCTGTATTCTCTACCTGTAACACCACACAGCACACTGTATTCTCTACCTGTAACACCACACAGCACGCTGTATTCTCTACCTGTAACACCACACAGCACACTGTAGTCTCTACCTGTAACACCACACAGCACGCTGTATTCTCTACCTGTAACACCACACAGCACACTGTATTCTCTACCTGTAACACCACACAGCACGCTGTATTCTCTACCTGTAACACCACACAGCACACTGTATTCTCTACCTGTAACACCACACAGCACACTGTATTCTCTACCTGTAACACCACACAACGCTGTATTCTCTACCTGTAACACCACACAGCACGCTGTATTCTCTACCTGTAACACCACACAGCACACTGTATTCTCTACCTGTAACACCACACAGCACACTGTATTCTCTACCTGTAACACCACACAGCACACTGTATTCTCTACCTGTAACACCACACAGCACACTGTATTCTCTACCTGTAACACCACACAGCACGCTGTATTCTCTACCTGTAACACCACACAGCATGCTGTATTCTCTACCTGTAACACCACACAGCACACTGTATTCTCTACCTGTAACACCACACAGCACGCTGTATTCTCTACCTGTAACACCACACAGCACACTGTATTCTCTACCTGTAACACCACACAGCACGCTGTATTCTCTACCTGTAACACCACACAACGCTGTATTCTCTACCTGTAACACCACACAGCACGCTGTATTCTCTACCTGTAACACCACACAGCACACTGTATTCTCTACCTGTAACACCACACAGCACGCTGTATTCTCTACCTGTAACACCACACAGCACACTGTATTCTCTACCTGTAACACCACACAGCACGCTGTATTCTCTACCTGTAACACCACACAGCACACTGTATTCTCTACCTGTAACACCACACAGCACACTGTATTCTCTACCTGTAACACCACACAACGCTGTATTCTCTACCTGTAACACCACACAGCACGCTGTATTCTCTACCTGTAACACCACACAGCACACTGTATTCTCTACCTGTAACACCACACAGCACGCTGTATTCTCTACATGTAACACCACACAGCACACTGTATTCTCTACCTGTAACACCACACAGCACACTGTATTCTCTACCTGTAACACCACACAGCACGCTGTATTCTCTACCTTTAACACCACACAGCACACATCATCAGCCTGATCTTAGCAAACACACACAATGTGAGACAGAGGCATGAAAGATTTGTCTCCTAAGGTGGGAGAGCAGAAGGAGCAGGAGACAATGTGGATTGGCACAGGGGCCATTTTCCTTCACTTCCTGGATTTCAATCAGTTACCAGTGTGGAAGAACCGCACAGATATGGTAATATGTTATATAGACACATCTATATAACTTTTAATGTACTTTTAATAGAAAACAAGTTTTCTTTATGTGAAGTTCCCCTTTAAATAAAGCCCTGTCCCCTTTTCCCCAGAGTACACCTCTTAGTTAAGTTGGCTGGCCCTGCACCTAGTGCAGGCATTGGGTAACAAATCAACACCTGCTCAGGAACAGGTGTAGATTTGTATCATGATTTACACCTGTAAGCGGGCATAAATCATGATAAATCTGGAGTGAGAGTGGGCCATGCCTCCTCCCCACCTTGCCACGCCCCATGCCCATCTATCAGGTGAGCGGTGGATACGGCTGTTGTACACCAAGGGGCATGATCAATTTATCCTTCATATCAGCTCCTGTTTGTTACCCAGCTTTCCTAGGCCACCATATCTACTTAGGTCCCTGATTCTAATATTATAGAATACCTGGTCAGATTTGCTATCCAGGAGCCAGGAAAAGCTGAGTCAGAATCCCTAGGAAGCTGTAATTGACAAATCTGCCATGTTATGCTAAAACTTTTTTACATCTCAGTTACATCAGGGTCCTAGGAAAGCTGGATAAGATGTGTCCTAAATAGCCTCCTACACGGGTCACTGTCCACACAGGTTTTGAAGTGAATCGGCTTTATTTCAGCATTCTTTCTTTGAATTTCCAGGTTTGATGATGAGATATCAGCTAGTCCCTGCTGAAGATGCAATGAAGTAGGTATTTCTTTAGCAGGCCGATGTCTTCCTTTATAATTTTATGATATGCAATATGTGATGGACTCCCAACTCCAAAGGAAAATGAATCAAACCAAAGCGCACAAAATAAAGACTCAACACACTGTAATCAGTTGTCAAATAGTCACAATTTTGTTAAAAATGACATGACTCGGCAAAACGTTAGACCCCCAACTCACAAACAGTTCCAGCAGCTCAGGCAAGGAAAAGACCCCTGTGGAGGAAACCTCGAGGGAGCCATGGTTTGAGAGTTGCCCCTCCCCTGGGCTTAGAGGGTAATACTAAGATAACACAGTATAAGAATTTGTACATTTATTGTAATTTATAGACAATAACAACAAAAACAGGTTATAAATATACTACACCGGATGTAAGAGAGATCTGGCTGACTGGTGGAGAACTGGTGTATTGCACAGTTCATATTGAAATCAATAGGCTGTTCGCATAATAAATGGACATGCCTGATCATCCAGGGGAAGATGCGAGTCATTGGCATAACTAAAAGGGCTGGGCCTCATAGCAAACTTTTCATTGGGCTCCCCTTCCCCCATCCCACAGCAGGTAATCCCCCTGTTAGTTAGCCCTCCGCCCAGTGGATAGCATATGTTAGGCATAACCCCTGGTTTCCCCCCAGTAGATAGTGTCCCCCAAAATAGGAGTCTCCCCTAGCATCCTACCCCCTAGCATCTCCCTTGATAGTAGAATGACAGCTCAGGCCCAGTGTATTGCAGAGATGGGCCCCCTGATGCGATGCTACAGTAATAGTTACGCCCTGATGTGAGGATAGAATCGAGCCTTTCCTCTATTACCTCACAATTCCCTAATAGAGCATTTGAAAAGGAGTTTTATAAACCAGACAACCCCTTTAAAATATATATTACTAAAACTTGCTGCAAACAAAGGGCTGATGTTTGAAGTCAGGAAAAATGATTGCCAACACATGTGCTAAAAAGTTTGAATTTGGCAATTTCCTTATATAATTTAAAGGAAATCCTGAACTTATAAAAAGATGATTATGGGCTAATCTTCAAAGAATTATCTTTTTCCCCCCATAAAACAATAGAAATTAAGGCCTGGGGTTCTTACTAATGCTAAAGATAAAATGTCCAGAGCTGAAAAAGCACAAATGTTGTAAGAAAAAAATTCTATATACAGTATAAGTGAAGCTCTACATTTGGTGTCACTTTAAACAATATATTTGGGAACTGCATAAATAGTAATTACCTGGTATAATTCTATTGCTGGAAGAACTCCATCAGCCACACTGGATCTTCAGGCCCAACAAGCCTCAAGTAGCTGGATAATTCCTGGCATATTCTAATAGGAATATTGCTGTGGCTAATATAGGTATTTTCAGTTCCAACATATAATATAATCACATTGGTTATGCAGTTTTCTAATCCAATATTTTAAATAATAAGCATAAAAAAAGTTTAGGATGATGTATGTGTCATTTCTTCTTCTTTATTCAATGTAATTCCTTAAATCCAGCAAATGCCACAGTCCACCTCCATTAACAGATACCTAGATGGGCAGGAGTCCTAATAGACAAGAAGCAGAGGCACGGGTAATAGTGACAGTACAATGTTTTATTAGGCCATGTTCAGACCTTGTGAGAGAAAAGAAAAGATCATCCTGGCCGCTACTGCAGTATCGGCCGGATGATCTTTAGCGCCGCAGAGTTCTGATGCAGGCGCATTCGTGCACCCGCATCAGAACTCCTTACTGCACACTATGGAGCGAGCGGCCGGCACCGCTCTCTCCATGGTGTGCACTGACAGGGTCAGTTTCTCGTGACGCTGCTAGGGATCTCGGACAGAGTGTATACTATGGGGGAGATTTGTCAAACATGGTGTAAAGTGAAACTGGCTCAGTTGCCCCTAGCAACCAATCAGATTCCACCTTTCATTTTCAAAATAATCTGTGAGGAATGAAAGGTGGAATCTGATTGGTTGCTAGGGGCAACTGAGCCAGTTTCACTTTACATCATATTTAATAAATCTCCCCCTATGTGTATACACTCCGGTCGAGATTCCATAGGCGGCAGTGTTACATATATTTTTGTATTAATCAATTTTGTATTATGCAATCGGCAACAACGACCATAGTTTTACGTAGTGTGAAGGACTATACTGTATTGCTAATAGATATGGGTATGTCCTTTTAGCTGACAAATCTCTGTGAGATTCACGAATATAACCAAGTGCTCTATGGACAGTCCTACAAACCCTACTGCAAAAAATATAGAAAAGATTTCATACCTCTTAACCCCTTAACGACAGAGCCTGAAATGGCCTTAATGACAGAGACAAATTTTATGAATATGACCTGTGTCACTTTAGTCATTAATAACTTCGGGATGCTTTTACCTATCCGGCTGATTCTGAGATTGTTTTCTCGTGACATATTGTACTTTACATTTCTGGTAAATTGGAGTCGATATTTATAACGAATATTTATGAAAAAAAACAAATAGCGTGAAAAATTGTGAAAAAATGCATTTTTCCAACTTTGAAACTTTTCTGCTTATACAGAAAGTGGTTATGCCACATAAATTATATATTAAATAGCATTAGCAACATGTCTACTTTATGTTGGCGGCATTTATTAAACGATCTTTCATTTTTTTTTAGACAATAGAAAGCTTAAAACATAAGCAGCAAATTTCCAAATTTTCTGTAAAATTTCAAAATCAGATATTTTTAGGGACCTGTTCAGGTTTAAAGTGCATTTGAGGGGCCTGTATGTTAGAAAGCCCCACAAAGCACCCCATTTCAGAAACTGCACCCCCCAAACTCTGCAAAAGCATATCCAGAAAGTGTTTTAACCCTTTAGGAGAGTCACAGAAATAAAAGCTAAGTGTGTAAGAAATTTGAAAATTTTAATTTTCTGTGCAGAGATTTTGTTGTAATCCAATATTTTTCATATTTATAAACTTATCACCAGAGAAATTCACCCCAATATTGATTGCCCCGTTTCTGCAGTTTATAGAAATACCCCATATGTGGCCCTAATGCATTGTTTAACGGAACCACAAGCCTCAGATACAAAGGAGCACCTAGTGAATTTCAATGGCTCCGTTATATTTGGTAATTTCTGACTGTACCACTTCAGGTTGGCAGAGGCTCTGGGGTGCCAAAACCTAAAAAACACCCCTAAAGGGACACCATTTAGAAAACTACACCCCTCAAGGAATGTATCAAGGGGCGCGGTAAGCATCTGGACCCCATAGGTGCTTCACTGATTTTCAGAACAATGTGGCGTGAAAAAAGAAAAATGTATTTTTTACACTATAACGTTGTTCTAGCCTTCAATTTTTCATTTTCACAATGGGATAAAAGGAAAAAAAAAACACAAAGCGTGTAGCGCAGTTTCTCCTGAGTACAGAAATACCCCACATGTGGACATAAAGCGCCATGTGGGCGCAGGGCAAGCCTCCGAAGGGAAGAAGCGCCATTTGGATTTTGGAGGCTGGATTCGGCCAGAAAGGATGATGAACGCCATGTCGCATTTACAGAGCCCTCATGCTGCCAAGACACTTGAAACCCCCCACAAGTGACCCCATTCTGGAAACTACACCCCTTAAGTAATCTAACAAGGGGTGCAGTGAGCATATGGACCCCACTGGTGACAGTCACAAATGTGGAACAATGTTACATGAAAGGGAAATTTTTCATTTTTTCACTTTCACGGCACAAATGTGCCCGTCATCAAGGGGTCCATATCCTCACTGCACCCCTTGTTAGATTCCTTCATCATCCATTCTGGCCACATCCAGCCTCCAAAATCCAAATGGTGCTCCTTCCCTTCGGAGGGTTGCCCTGCGCCCACATGGCGCTTTATGTCCACATGTGGGGTATTTACAGACTCGGGGGAAATTTCTCTACACATTTTGTGTGTTTTTTTCTCACAGTAGAAACCCCCCACAAGTGAACCCATTATGGAAACTACACCCCATAAGGAATCTAACAAGGGGTACAGTGAGCATATGGACCCCACTAGTGACGGGCAAATTTGTCGAACATGTGCCAGGAAAACAAAAAATACCATTTTTTTCATTTTCCCGTCCCAAATGTGGCCGTCACCAGGGGGCCATATCCCTGCTGCCCCCCTTGTTAGATTCCTTATGGGGTGTAGTTTCCAGAATGGGGTCACTTGTGGGGGGGTTTCTACTGTCTTAACCGGCTATTAGTGGGCACGGTCCAATCGCCGTGCCCGCTAATCAAGCAATCAGATGCAGCTGTCAAAGTTTACTGGGCCGCTCGTTTACTGGGCCTATTCCACGGCTCGATGATCATTGAGGGAGGGCTGCAAGGACATCGTTACCGATGTCCTTGCAGCCCTTGCAGCAACACATTACCTGTCTGCAGGGCTTGTCCTCCGCTCCATCTCCTCCCCGGGTCCCCCGCGCTCTATCTTCTGAATGGCCGGTCAGCTGACAGGCCACACTCAGCCAATCACAGGCCGCGGTGGTCCCGGAGGAGCGATCCACATATTGTCTGCGCCGTAATGGCGCTGATCCCGACTCGGCACTCGGTTGTTTTCGGCTGCAGCAGCCGAAAGCAATCGAGTGCCTATCTCATTGATCTATGCTGTATAACTATATACAGCATAAATCAATGAGAGATCAGTGAGCATATACTAGAAGTCCCCCAGGGGGAATAACCCTAACCCCAGGGGGGCTTCTAGTATATGAAATAAAATAAATAAACAAAGTGTTATTATTGATAAAAAATACCCTCCCCTAATAAAAGTTATAAATAAAATCAGTAATAAAATCACCCCCCTTTTCCCATGGTATAAATAAAAATAAATAAATAAACATGTTTGGTATCACCGCGTGCGTAATCGCCCAAATTGTTAATTTATTTCATTCCTGATCTCGCACGGTAAACGGCGTAAGCGTAAAAAAATCCCAAAGTGGAAAATTGTGCATTTTTTGTTGCATCAAATCCAGAAAAATTGTAATAAAAAGTGATCAAAAAGTCGCATATGCGCAATCAAGGTACCAATAAAAAAGAACACATCATGGCGCAAAAAATGACACCTCACACAGCCCCATAGACCAAAGGATAAAAGCGCTATTAGCATGGTAATAGAGCGATTTTAAGGAACATATTTATGATAACAATGGTTTGAATTATTTACAAGCCATCACATAAAAAAAAAAGTTACACATGTTACATATCGTTGTAATCATAACAACTTGAGGAACATATATAACAAGTCAGTTTTACCCCAGGGCGAACGGCGTAAAAACACATTTCCCCCAAATAAACAAAATGCATTCGTTTTTTTCAATTTCACCACACATTTAATTTTTTTCTGGTTTTGCAGTGTTTTTTATGAAAGAATTCAGCTTGTCTTTGGAAAGTAAAATTAGTGGTGCAAAAAATAAGGGCTCATGTGGGTTTCTAGGTGAAAAAATGCAAGTGCTATGGCCATTTAAGCACAAGGAGGAAAAGAAACGGAAGTGCAAAATTCAAAACTGGCTCTGTCTTTAAGGGGTTAATGCACAGTATATGAAAGGCCTGGATATATCAGTAATGTTTATACTTAATGATAACACTCGCATTACTTGAGCAGTATCTTACGTTACTTGCTATTTGTGAGCTTGTCCTACATGTTGATAATGCTATATGGTACATAACCAGGTATGTGGTGACTTTAGAACTGATATAGTACATGACACCACCGTCCATCATTCACTCGTAAGATGCAATGTCAGTAATGTTCCTGTTGGCATAACTGCAGCTAAATTTACTGCCTCTCACTCAAGGCTTTGCTATAGGACTTACTGCTAAGTCATTATAAGGTTTTACAATATTATATATCAATGAATGAGGTAAAGGATTTACGTACAGGTTAAAGTGGATCTGTCATCAGACTTTGTTGCTCTGTAAGGGCAGGATAGTATGGGGACAGGTCTGCTGTTCTATTAGCCCTATTAGCAATATTGATGATGGGAGCGCTGCTTGACAGCCGTGATTGATGGGCTGCGTGTATCTGCATGTATATATATCAGCCATAAATCAATGGTGAAAGGCGATGGGGAATGTGTGGAGAGGTGAGCATAGTGGACCCATGAGTCTGCTGTATTCTCTGTTAGGTCCTATTTTAAATGCAGCACAATATTTTGGGCCTGCCCCCATACTATGCTGCCATAAACAGTGTAACATTGCCGGATGATAGATCCCCTTTATGTTAATGAAGTAAAGTAGTAAGTTAAAGGGAACCAATAACTCAAAAAATCTATATAGCACTAGGTAAACGTGCCTGTACATCACAGAGCACATATGCCTGTGCCCTGTGCCCCTACCCAGTATGATTAAAAAAGTCTTGTGCTATATGTAAATGTGGCCAACTAGTCATCTGGGTGTTGTGTTTGGGGCAAGTAGTCACGTCCCATGGGGGTGCTATCACTGAATCATGGCCTTTGGGCGATTCACAGCACTGTATCAGTCATACTTTGCAGTAGGCGGTCTTCCAATGAAAGTGGGAGTAAGGAGGGGTGAGTAAAATGTCCCCATGGCAAGTTTTTCATTATGCCAGAAAACCCCTGTAAATATCGATATTTCAGCTGATGTGTCTGTAATTCCTGGTCAAGGGAAAGATTCTAGGCTTGTGTGTTCAGGTACAGTGATCCAAGGTAAGAGCTAAGCAAGTTCTAGTAAGGGCGTGCCCTATACAGTCACTGTATTAGAACATTGTTCCTTGTTTGAGTAGGGAAGGTTATAGTATAATAAGGATTTATATAAAACAATCCATTGTTATCATAAAGCCATTACAATAATACCTTGTATAAATGACTGATTATAGGACGGAACTGACCTTTCCTATTCAGCAGTTATCTTGTGCATGCATCCCCAGTTACAATATGAAAGAAAGAAAATACAAAAAATGTCAAACCTTCATGTACCATATAAAAGAAATAAAAAAAAAAATGTAGAAATCCTAAAAAGAAATCCAAAGTTTAACAATAGCATCCTTCACCCGTCTATCTACTTTAGGTCAGGATATAGATTACAATATAAGACCTCATAGTAAACTATAAAGGTAACCTATCATCAATATCACAAAAAATGGCCAAATCTTATATCAAGGGGACAACCATCAAATAAATATCATCTAGAAAAAAAACATCCCTTTAGGCTACATTCACACAACGTAACTTTTCGATTTATCACGGCCGTTGTACACTTTAAAGTGCACAAATATAACCAATATGGGAAGGAGCTGACCAAAAGATATATCAAATAAGCAACTGGTATTGTTTACAGGAATACAATGGACTGGTCCTTTCCCTATAAGCTATCACTTTTGCTTACCTTTTGCCCTAAAAAGGGCAACCCCGCAGTGCTATTTACTAATGTGACCCTACATCCTATTGTTAACTTTTAAACCCAAATGCGTTTCTTCCCATATAGTGGATTATTGGGGAAGCTCCAGTTGACATTACAGTGTCATTGCTTTCATGCTGCTCAAAGTCACGACCCGACTCCCAGAGCTGTGCGGGCTGTGGCTGCTGGAGAGGATGATGGCAGAGGGACACTGAGGGGGTCGTGACATCACCATTTTATCCAGAAAGTGAAGCCTTGATGCAGTAGTAAGTGCAGGGAAAAAAAGGGCTTTATAAGCATTTCCCATAATAAGTGTATATTGGTGATTTGTATAACTTTGGGGGGACAATACAATACCTTAATAAAATTTATTGCTTTAATCGATCAGTGCAGGGTTGCTGGTGGCGCGGTCCTTTTTTTGAAATGCCGCCTAGTTCCTGTGCTCGGCGCAGGTCTTTTCCTCAGCACCTGCCCAGAGCACCGGGGGCAGGCCCAACGCCTCCATCCCCCAGTGTGGCAATATCCCCTCCTGTCTGTGACGCGGATCCATTGATTCAATTAAGGTAAAATAAAAGCTGCAATATACCCGATGGTACATTCGCTTTAAAAGGCTCATCCCACCAACAACACTTAGGAGGATAAGTGCATGACAGTAGGGAGGTCCAAGCACCTACAAGTGGAGTAGAGGTCACACATGCACACTGCTGCTCCATGCTCCATGGGATTGCTAAGAACAACCCTGCACAATATACCACCATGGGCCCTATGTGCAGCACACTGGTTTGTATCGCTGTGAAATGACTAATACCTCGCCTTTTATCAGATCAGCGGTTTCTCCCGGGACAGACATAATCACCGGTGAAGATAATCATTAACATTTTACGCTTTTTGGAAATAAACTCACTGAGATTTTTATCCAGCAGAATCTATGAGCACGATCTGTTCCAAGGTTTATTGCTGCATTGCCTGATTTAAGATATACATGCTGAGACTGATAAGCCGGTCAAAGGATGCTGGTGCAGCAGGGAAAGCACACTTCAGTAATAGGTCTGGAATCTGTATTGGGATTTTTTGGTAAATGCTTAAAAGGAATAGGAAAGAAACAAGGATCTAACTGTAGTGCATCATGAGTTAGTAATCAAGGAAGAGACAAAGGGTCCTATTATACGGGCCAACTACAGCCCGATTATTTTAATGATCGAGCGCCGATGTGCTAGATTGGCGCTCGTTTACTAGACCCATTAGATGGCCCGATAATCGGGCAGTAAGCACTGCATGTCCCTGCAGCCCTTGCCCAAACACCTGATACCTTACCTCTTCCCGCTCCCAGTCCTCTCTTCTGTGCTCCGCAGCTTCCCGGTCCCGGCGGCAGCAGCGACTCACAGGCCGAGACCAATCACAGGCCAATCACAGGCCGAGACCAATGCGTGATCGGCGCCTGACAATTTTAGGTCCAAATCTAAACCAACGATGACCTGATGATTGTTTCATTGGCTAATCATTGTTTCTATTAGACAGAGCCCAATTTGGCCAATTATTGCTCCGTGTAATAGGGCCCAAAAGAATACAATGCATGTAAGTCAGTTGATCATCCCTGACATAAAGATATATATCCACCTAACAGCAAAAGTCATAACATGGATGATCCCAGCAGGCCTCTCAGATTCCTAAACTTTTAAGCATGTAAATCCAGCACTACAGCAATGAAGATTAAAAAAAAAAACTTAACTTCATTGTTATCCTAGTAAAACCCTAGTTGGTGGCAGCACAACCATCGCAATTCAAGAGTGTCAGCTATTTTTAAGGTCTCTCTGCTTGCCGTTAGTGAATGAGAACATTCACATAGTGAATGAAACCCTGTTATGATCATGTACAGCTAACAGTGGATTCATATATTCTTAGCAAAAGTCTTGTATTTGGCCCAAAAACTGCACAAAAAAAACTGCACCAAATAAATGTGTGAATCCAGTTCACAGGTTCATGGCAGGTTAAAGTGCACCTATCATTTCACAAAAATTTCTGAGATATCAAAGTGACATGTTATAAATTTCTTTCAGTGGGGGTTTGGGTGTTGATATCCCCACCACTACAGTGAAAGGGGAGAAGTACATGCTGTGCCCCCTCATCTTCCCTTTGCACACTTGAGTGAGCTAAAACAAGTGGTGTACAAAGTTACAGGAAGACTCGAACAGCGCTGATGTTCAGGTTCGTACGAACTCGAACCATTGATATTTGACTCCCGCAGTCTTCCTGTTTCATGGGGAAGGTGGAGATAGCCCGAGTCCCACCTGGAAAACAGGAATACAACCTATGGCCAAGGCTGTATTCCTGTTTTCCAGGCAGGACTCGGACTGTCTCCACCTTCCCCACGGAACGGGAAGACTGCGGGAGTTAAATACCGATGGTTCGAGTACGTACAAAGCCGAACATCAGCGCTGTTCGATCATCTCTAGTCTTAACACCCCCTAACACACCTGCTCCTAAGATGTCACTGTGATGGACCGATGGCACAGATGTAGCAAATAGCTGACTAGTGTCATATCGGATATTTATAACCTATATTGAGGATAGGTTGTCAATATTTTACTTCCAGGAAATTCTTTTAATGAAAAATGGTTTTATAGGCTTAAACTGCCCACACTCACTGATCTCCCCATAAACAGGCATGCTCTGCTTGCTTGGGCATGCATGTATTCTTAATGGGGAGAGGGGGAGTGAGCTGCTGATAGATACCTCTGGTGGTGGATTATGCCCCCAAAAGCAATAGGATTGGGTAGTAGAGATACAACATGGCTGATTCTTCTCTTGTCTGACATCTGCAGTTGGGGGAAAGAAGGGAGGCCCCCATACACATTAGATGATAGGCCAGTCTTGGGTTTGAATGACACATATCTAGTGGGTATGGCCAGCTTTCCAAGTAGACATCTTGACATTGGTGATGAATAGGCAACCAGTACGTTAGACAAAAGAACAGAAACTTCAGCCTTATTGATGGTTTTTCATAGAACCTAAAATATTCCCAAGTAGACCCCTCTGGCAGTGTGTAATGCCTGGGCGAGCTCGTAAGTATACATATGCTAAACGTTCTTTCCTCCCCTGCATTTTATTGCTGAACCTTTGTGATCTTGGTAGTACATCAATCTAAATAAAGCCTTTTGTTGTTATATAATCCCGTGCCAATTCGTATTATTCATATCTCATTATCAAAGCCTACGGGAGAACATAAATTCATCTGTTTTAGATATCAAGCAAACCACTGTCAGACAAAATAATCACCCTGGTATAATGACTGCCAGACGGAGGTCTGGCAATTCGCTTTCTAGCCTTGTGTGCGTATCATGCCTGTGCTGTGTGGATGAGCTATGTGCATACTCAATGGCATAGAGATACACAATGATAAGAATAACCCTGACTTCCTTTCCCATGGTAGATAAGGCAGTTTCCATGGGGGTCCCTTTTCCAACCACTTCCTCTGCCTGACAGAAGACAAGAATGATTGCCCTCCATTAAGTGAACAAATGGGATGCATGTCCATAGACCAAATATAGCCCATTTGGTGGTGGCTTATACACCTGGCCCTTAAGTGTCTTCTTCTGCCTTTCACATATTTGATAGATGTTCCTTGCTACAAAATTAACTTGGGGAAGACAGTCACATAAGAGATTACAATAGATACCGACAACAAGGACTGTGGGGTTGTCAGTTCACAATAGGGCATTCCCCATTGTACTAGACAAGTCTTTATCAAACTTTCCTAAAGAGTGTAAACAAACAGCCAAACTTATATAACAGATGAGCCTCCTGTCGCCAGGGTCATCCCACCCCACTGTCATAATAAAGACCTACCATTCTGTCCAGCAGTTCTATAACAGTTGTGCTAACATTCAATGCTTAAAGGGGAAATTCTGTCAAAACTGTCAGAGGATAGGCCAAAGATATATGTGAGAGGGTGACACTGGTGACATCTGTGATCTATGACCACTTCTGATTTCCTTGGGCAGCACAGAAAATATGACACAACAGTCTTAGGAAAGGTCCATTGAAACAAGACGGCTTAGAAAGTTTTGCAATATATATTGGTTCAAAAGTAGGTGGGCAGTATGTGTAGTAGGGTTATGAAGGGGAGATTTATCAAAAATGGTGTAAAGTGAAACTTGCTCAGTTGCCCCTAGCAACCAATCAGACTTCACCTTTCATTTTCCAAAGAGTCTGTGAGGAATGAAAAGTGAGATCTGATTGGTTGCTAGGGGCAACTGAGCCAGTTTCACTTTACATCATGTTTGATAAATCTCGCCCTTTATAACCCTATTACACATACTGTACACCTACTTTTGGACATATATATATATATATATATATCACAAAGCATCTAAAATTAAAATGAAGGCAATGTGTATCCATAGTAACAGACAACAAACAAACCCTATGTAGTCTGATCCAACAGTTACATTCACCTACATCGGTCATAAACTTTTTGCTATACATTGTGTAGGTGGGGAAAATGAAGACGTTTGTTAGAAGGTCATAGTAAACAGGGTTTGCTTGTTTTCTGTTGCTATATGCACTCCTGGCAAAAACAATAGAATACTTATTTTTAGATTATGTTTACCGCACTTTTTTTTATATTATAACAAACACACATGATATAATGTGTAATAGCTGATCATTCTGGCTTTATGAACCATACCCTTAAACAACTTTAATTATTTTAAATTTATGGCATATGTTTTTCCATATTAGTGCGAAGAAAAAAAATATGGAATCACTCAATGTTGGAAAAAAATCTATACAATTTGCCCTTATACAGGTAAACACAGGCAAAAGTCTGAAATGTACACTAGTAAAAGGGAAAGTGCTTACATAAGTTACCAAGAAAGAAGACATAACCTCAACATAAAACTTCTTCAGGATGGAAACCCAATGGATGCTGGTTTGTCCCATTCAGCTGTAGGTACAATATGTCAGCAAGCAAAAACAAAATGGGAAAGCTATAAAAGAAAACCACATGGGTAGACCAAGGAAAACGTCTAAGTACCAGGATAGAAAAATAGAAAATGAATGAAAAAACACATAAAAAACATAATCTGTGAAACTGAACTATAATAAAATACTCAACTGAAAGAAACTAGATTCATATTTAGAAAAGACAAATAAAAAACACTAACGCCTAAGCAAAAAACAAAGATGACGTTTTCATGGAGTGTGGAGGACTGGATGATAGTGATAGTAGCTGATAAATCACTAATGTACATTGGCCAAGGACTTGATGCTAGAGGATGCCGCAGATTTTATCTAGCACTGTTCTAATAGACTATATAAAGTTGACCCCTGAAGAAAACAATCACTTTTCCTCACCTTATATATATGTGTCAGGTAAAGGAAAGGCACATCACAATGACATGGCCAAAAAACAGATCTCAATACTGTAATTAATGGACAGTTTAAATTGAATGATTTGTAATTTACTTTTATTTAACCGTCTCAAGCCTTCCAGTACCTATCAGCTGCTGTATGTCCTGCAGGAAGTGGTGTATTCTTTCCAGTCTGACACAGTGCTTTCTGCTGCCACCTCTGTCCGTGACAGGAACTGTCCAGAGCAAAACCTCTCCTGCTCTGGACAGTTCTTGACATGGACAAAGGTCGTAGCAGAGAGTACTGTGTTAGGCTGGATAGAATACACCACTTCCTGGAGGACATTACAGCAGCTGATAGGTACTGGAAGGCTTGAAATTTTTAAGTAATTTATAAATCTATTTAACTTATTCACTTCCAAGTAAAGCAGCAGGATCAGCATTTGCAGTAAACCAGATTCAGCCTTTATGAAGACCAACACAAGACCATGTCAGGACTGCGTCAAACGTTTCTAGTTCCTCCTGTACCCTAACTCATGGCTAATAACGGGTAAGCTCAGCCCAGAATTTATAACCCCTACATCTTATGACACCAGTTGATTTGAAGGAAGAAAAATTTAGCTGGAGTGCCCCTTTAAACAACATCCCAAGACAAGGTTCCTGCAAAGCTAATTTGTCACTGCTCTCCCAGAAAGTTGCAACCAGCTTGATGTAAATATTAGTGAAGTTCAGGCCTCAAAGAATTTCTGAGTAACAGTTTTGTCATGATTTTTTATGATTAATCCTTAGTTACATTTTTTGTCTCTCGACGAAAATCTGAATACATGCAAAAAGCAGCATAGTGACTGCATGTAATGTGCACAGAGCCCAGTGTTCTCAGGTATAAGTGCAACTGCTGGAGCCAACCGGGTCCATAACTGACCATTACTCTGGTGACATCAACAACCTTCACTTAGCCTGAACAACAATGTAGGCCTTGTTTGTGAACTCACAACTTGGATGGTGCTGCTACTTTTCATCCGCTCAGTGTTCTTCAGGCAGGGTCAGTGAAGGAATGCTGAAACCTTGAGGACATCCATCACATGAACTGTCAAGACAGCGCTTCTAACCTGATGAAAGCCATTAACAGTCTATTAAGAAGAACTGTCAGTTTAGCCAATGAGATGAGTCCAACAACACTTACCTTTCTGTTTCTTATAACGTAATCAGGCCAAAACAAATAGACACAAGTCAGAAAAAGCTAAAGAGAAGCAAAATCACATAACAAGTTCTACATGGACACCACCTTTCCATTATATCACTCATCTGAAATAGCTGTAATGTTAAACTTAAAGGGATTGTCCAGTTAAGAAATCCCATTTTCCATACAACCTTCCTCCAGATTAGTGGGAGACGGTTCCCTGGTTCAAGACTGCATGCATCTCTAAGACAGTGAACTGAGGTTACAAAGAGCATAGCTTGCCCTGGAGGACCTGTGCTATTCTGTCTAATTTACCCCCAGGTGTCATGGCTTGGAGGCTGACTGATCACTATTATGGCAGCACTTATATATAGGGATATAGGTATATATTATATATTGTGTCCATAGTTATGTATGTAAATTATTATGTGCAGAAAGCGCTCTGCAAAGTCTGGTCATTGCGTCACAACATGTTCTTATGGGACCACTGAGTATTGGTTCCTGATTCTGTCTATTGATTGTGAAAGAAAGGATCTGGTCTTATAAAATGAGCAATCTACTCTTGTGTAATTCTCTGATATAATTCTCTTGCAAAACTGCTTGAAGTAGGACTCTATTTTACGAGCTTTTGTAGGATGTACCATGTAGGTCATCTACAGATCGTACAAATTGGTCATCTATAAGGATCGGTCTATAGTTTGACAATATGGTCCAGAAGTAACTATAGGGAATTTAACTCATTCGGACTAATAAAATGGAGGGTGTCTCAAAAATAAAGACACACTCTTATATGCTATGTTCCCAAGGCTTTTTTTTTAAGGGTAAAAAAAAAAAAACGTTGATAATGACGGCCATTAATAATGATATTTATTTATTTATGGTGTCGTTATAAATAAAGTCCGTTATTTTTAAAATGTAAATTTTACCTAAAAAGACGTGGGAACGTGGCCACCATGTTGTTGAAGTTTCCTAATAGGTTTCCCCTTTTAAATTATCATCCTTTCATTCAGGTATTGCCTTCCTGTTGAGACACCCTGTATTTTAGAATATTGTAGATTCCCTAACTGTACAATATCGTAATTAGAGATGAGAGAACCGGGTTCAGGTTCGAGTCCATCTGAACCCGAAAGTTCGGCATTTGATTAGCGGTGGCTGCTGAACTTGGATAAAGCTCTAAGGTTGTCTGGAAAACATGGATACAGCCAATGACTATATCCATGTTTTCCACATAGCCTTAGGGCTTTATCCAACTTCAGCAGCCACCGCTAGTCAAATGCCGAAAGTTCGGGTTCGGATCGACTCCGCATGCTCGAGGTTCGCTCATCTCTAATCTTAATGCTTTTTACCAAACCAGGTGTACCAGTTACTTTTCCTATTCCTACCCCAAAAATTCACCTTTCCAAAAATCTGCATTGGTAATGGGCCTTTTACATGGCTCAATGGGTTAATTACTACTTGCACTGAACACTCATTCAATAGCTGATTGCTGGGAGTGTGCAGTAACAACATCAACTGTTGTTGGCCACAAATCACCCCATGTTAACACCTTGTGTAAATAGGGTATGTGCGGTCAACAATGATGTTAGTGAATGGCCACACAAACAATCCAGCGATCATGTGTGCGGCACCACATTAACAATAGTGAAAAAGTTGTTTTAATGCAGACCAATCTACTAGATCTTCGCTGGTCTGCCCATCTAAACAAACCCACATGGCATGAACCAGCTCCAAGCAATAACCCCAATTTCTAAGATAATGTATTGGATGTGGTACAGAAAATTATTGTTGATGTCACTCGATCGATTACTGGCCTTTCAGGCCGATAATCACGTTGTGTAATGGGACGTGTTAAAAAGCTGCCATCAGCCGATATTCACGATGTTGAAACATGTTGAAAGAGTGCGTTTCGTGCAGCGATGGTCTGCTGCTCGTCGCTTCATGTAACAGGAGGGGCGGCAGCAGACTGCCACTGACTTCAATGGGCCTCCCTTCCCGCTGCTCCGCCCTCCCTGCCTGCGTGTGTAATAGCACAACCAGCGAGAGGGGAGCAAGGGGGAAGTGAACGCTGAGCTGACCAGTCGATGCTTGCTTCCCCCGGATTATTGTGCCGTGTAATACATCTCTATTCTCAGTGCCTATTCCAGTGTATGACTAGCTTTCACCTCTCCATATGACTTAATGTATGTATGGTGTGTGCCCGCCAAGCATCAACAAAGTCCCTAGAGCCAAGAATGGGACAATTTTTTTTAGTGATATAAAATTGCGCCTGCGAGAGCTGCGACTTCTTGGCTGCACATGAGTTAAAGGTTGGAGAGAGAAATCACACGCTCTTTAAGTGCTGTGTGAGAAAGGAAGGGCTGTCGGAGCCCATTAGTTGTCAGAACTAACAATACCGAGCTGACAATGAAGGTAATTTGGAGCCTTTTGGCCATTAATCATTTTCCTGACAGGCCTGACTGGAGCACGGAGCCTCTGCTCAGTTTAGGGTTACATGTGTGTCTGTTTATACATGTGCATGACTGATGCCGCTTCTCATGTCAGGGAGGGAGAAAAACCTCATTAGTCAGGAATTCTGCCCTGTTAAGTGGAATCGGTGACAAGGTCCAACAGTTGCCACGGATGTCACCTCCAAACACAGACAGCAGGACCGTCTTAAAAGGCGAACAATACGTATGAAAGCACCATTAAATAATAGGATGAGTGACACATTCTAGCAGGCCAGTCGCTTATACATTGCAGTCTTACACGCGCTAGACTGGCAGTGTTGTGTGCGGGTAAATAATGATAAATTGCCGAGTAATATGCTTATATTGAGGCGGTATTACTCCGCGCACCCACAGCGATCTGTAAGATCTGTCCTGTAAACTGGTCCTGACACCGGCAATATATAACACCTGGCTTTAAATACAATGCTCCGCAAGGTTTATTAGTCCAGCTATTTATTTGCAAAGAACGGATTCTGTTCCAAAGGGATTTAAACACAAACCTCGGCCTGTCAATGAATTTGCACATTTTACCATACGTAAAACAAATTAATAGTAAATGGGATGGCAGGCCGCGGGGTTGGTGCATTATTCTCTCATTATTTCAATCAGAGACGAAATAGTCGGTTTACATTTAGGAAGCAAATGATTGCTAAGCTGGAAAGTGATAGAAGGAGCTCAGATTCTATGGGGGTGATTTATCAAACAAGGTGTAAAGTGAAGCTGGCTCAGTTGCCCCTAGTAACCAATCAGATTCCACCTTTCATTTTCCAAAGAGTTTGTGAGGAATGAAAGATGGAATCTGATTGGTTGCTCGGGGCAACTGAGCCAGTTTCACTTTACACCATGTTGATAAATCTCTCTCATCCATCTTCTTATAAAAATAACTAAGCTGAGTATTACTACTACCGTATGTATGTACCACCTTGATGAAATATAGACCCCCCTTGACTGTTTCCCCCATAATATCTCTGCATGAGCTGGAGGCCTAGTGAAGAACTATATGAGATCGGCAAGTGTACAGTACAATTACTTAAGCGATCACATGTTCAACGACTAACAATGATTTTGGTGTCAGCTCAAAATCAACGATCAACGGCACATGAACGATTTCTCGTTGGGCGTTTGATCGTTGACTGCATTTACACAAAATGATTATGGTTTAAATTGGAACGATTTTTGCACTATAATCGTCCCATGTAATAAGGCCCTAAGGGGAGTAAAAGTATCATTTAAAAAGATCAAAATGTTTTTAAAAAACATATTTTTTTACATCTCCCATAATAAAAATGCCAAATGTCCCCTTTTACCTGTGTTCAACAAAAAAAAAAAAAAAAATTTGAGACTACAGAAAAATAAACATAATTGACATCACTGTATCGGGAAATGTCCACACTATTGAAATACTGTATAACATTAGGCAGAATGCTAGTATTCTGTAAAAATTTATGTAAAAAAAAACTTCTACTGATTTTGTATATCCAAACTCTGCATCAAGCCCAGATAGGAAAAATCTAAATTGTAGGTCGGGTCATGATAGTGCTGTAGAATTATTAGAAATAATGAGAAAAGGGGTTCCTCTACTTTTATTTTGACAAGAAAATATGCTGTAAAGCCCTCTACATTCTATATAATGCATCCAATAGCAATTCATCCTTGACCTAGGTAGCAGCAACTGGTTGCTAGGGGCATGCTACCTGACAACCCCAAGTGAAAGGCTGTACCTCTCTATAACAACCAGTCTGTATTAAAGGATTTAACTCTTTATAATAAGACCTTTTTTACACGGGCCGATTATGAGATTGGAGGGGTTTTCTATGGAGATTCCCATAAAAAGCCTCTCCTTCTCTAGAGAGTTCCTGTCTCGACCAGAGATGTCAGCAGAGAGCACTGTGTCAGACTGAAAATAAAACATTTTCTGCAGGACATACAACAGCTAATAAGTATGGGAAGACTTGAGATTTTGTAATAGAAGTAAATTACAAGTTTATATAATTTTCTGACACCAGTTGATTTGAAAGAAAAAGATTAACACACCTGCCCGGTCCATATAAAAAGGTTTCTAGTGTCCATTAGGAGTTCAGTCCCATACACTTTAAGGCCATGTTCACACAACTTATGTGTTGTATAAATCATGGCCATTGTTGCAATTTTCAACAATGGCTGTGATTTATACAACACATACGCTGTATGCAAATGAATTGAATAGCGGACGCAGAAGACATGTCAGTTCACACAATGGGGCATAGCCGCATGCTCCATTGTGTGTAACAATGAATTAGGATGCGGGCGCCTGCATTCGAATTCACCAGAAGTGAAGATCATGCGTCCTGTACTGCAGTATCGGCTGTTCTGTGATCCAGTCATAGAACGGCCGGTGTTATACATAGTGTGAACATGGCCTAATGGTAGAAAGAGAAACTTAATACAACTTTGGGACAAACATGCCACTGTTTCTAGAAGAGAAACAGACCCTTATCTGTAATCATGGACAACCCCTTTAGAGTTAGACTGGCAGGGTGCTGACAGCGGAGAAGGGTTAAAGCTTGGCAGCAGTCACGCTATGCCATTCTCCATCTCAGAATTCGCTGTACTGACCTAGCAGCTGTCAGAAAGCCAATACACATCAATTGGGAGTGAGGGATTCAACAGAAGTCACAGCGTAGACTGCCAATAAAACTTAACCTTTATTAGTAATCTTAAAGTCCCGCCACTATCCAATCCAAACCCAATTAAATAGCAAAAATGGTAAATGTACTGACAAAGAGACAAGAGGGCTATCCTTGCCAAAGTCCTCAATTACTCCCACCTAGGGCAGGAGAGCTGCCCTGATTTGTTTCAGATTTGAAGTCAGGATGAAAAAATTTGGCTCCTACCACAATTTTTCCTCCTTGCTCTGGATCAACAATGGAGGGTAATATGCTAATCTGGGTGCAAGTCTTATTTCAGCCTTTAAAAACTTGGGTATTGCTTAGGTCCCTACACCCACCATCCCCTCAGGATATACTGACCCCTTTTAGTTTCTGTCCCAGTTTTAACCCTCCCCCATCCCACTTAAGAATACTATGACACTGGTTGAAAGTGGAATAAATGGCCACAACAGCCTCTTTATTAAAGTGGTTAACAGTGTAACATTATAACATCCTATAAACATGTCAAGTAATTACCATTGAACATATAGGGAGGTCTCGCTTGGTCCCACTATAGCAGCACTGATAAAGAACTCCCCTCACTTGCAACACGCCGACAAATTTTGTCAGATGGCACTGCCAATTACTCCCCGGTTCCCAGCGATATTCTTCCTTCATATTCACCAATAACTAAGAGGGGGGTAAAATCCCTCTGACAGGTCCCCTCTTAGCACATCCCACTTTTTAAGTGCCCTGCAAGACCCCCCTACCACATGTTGCTATGCCAAGTAAAGCTCCACCTCCGACTCCACTGTTCTTATAGGCCCCCACCTTTTGGTGAGTAACCTCCCCTTCCTACCCTCATTCTCCACCCACTGTTATCCAGACCCTCCCACCATTAACTCCTACCTGCCCTCTAACATTGTCCCTTCCTTTTCCCTTGACCCCCTTTTCCTCAACTCTCCACTCCGCAGTCCTAACCCCGTCATGTCGGGCCTCCGCTAGGCTGCGTCCCACTCTGTGCCCTCACTATGTTACTATATTAGGTTATCAAGGTGGCTCCCCCACTTTATGTAGAGGTAGTTTTAAGCTTTTTGTCTTGTCCCTTTGTTATTTCTTTTACTCCCTTTTGCATCCGCTAGTGTTGAGTTATTCTGATGACTAATAAAGCTCGTATTATATTGGCCGTCTACTCTACGACTTCCATTCACCATTCCCTGTCTGCTTTATTAATTAGATTTCTCATTCAAAAAAATCCAATAGGAAAACCACTTAAAAGCCGTCTTTTACACGATTTTGCGAAGGAGTTGAAGAATGTGAATAATAATGGGTATTAAAACGGAAAATCTGTCTATTTATTGGGTTTCCTGATGTCTTCCATCCCATAATAACATGCGGAAACAGACATATTTTCTGGTTGTGCTAAGCTGCAGCCGGCCCTGGCAGTAAATTGCTTTGCTAACACTATATCACACAGGGGATGTAAGTGATAGCGGTTTGTCTATATTCTTATACACTTATCTATGCCGTATCTAACAACAGAGCAGACCCAACATGCCTTTGCCTGCGTTAATGATCTCTATCACTCCCTATGTGTCACATTAGTTCAGCGCCTTCCGTCACCTCACATTACTAATTGCTGCGGCCGGTTTGGGTGGCTGCGCTGAGAGACAGTCGGGAAGTGCAGAATGACATTTTTATTCTAAATTAGACGGCTCTTTCAACATGTCTTCTAATCTATTTTCTGAGAAGACTATTAGTCTCTGTCTGTAAGTTATGAATTCCCTATAAATATAGGAGAACAACTATGATGCATGGACCCAACAAGGGGAAAAAAAGTGCCAGAAACTGATACAAAGCTATAAAGCAATCCATGCATCAAGTGCAATGGGTGTGAGATGTGCAGGTGGACAGGCAACAAAATCAGTCAGCAATACAGTTTAACCCCTTCCTGACTAAGAATTTTTTTTGTTTGTTTGTTTGTTTTTTCATTGTCGCCTACTAGTGCCATAACCTTTTCATTTATTAGTCAACATACCTATAGGAGGGCTTGTTTTTTGCGAGACAAGTTGTAATTTCTTTTGGCACCATCAATAGGTACATATGACTTTTTTCTTTCTTTTTTTGGCAGCAAATTGATAAAATACAGAGTCTGGTGTAGTTTCTTTAATTTTTATTTTTATAGCGTTCACCAAGTGGAAGAATAATGAGATAATATAATAGTTCAGATCATTACGGATGTGGCAATACCAAATATGTGAATGTTTCTATTTTTTATGTTGTCTTTAAAAATAATTTTTACCAATTTTTTAAATCGGTAATATAATACAGTGTACTATTAGTATAGTGTGGTGTATTATCCTTTCACTATAACGTTGATAGGTAATCTAACCGAGTAGGCGCAAAACCGAGTAGGCACAAATATATGGCACACCTGTAGGCCTTTATTAGACCTCCTGCTGCTAAAGAAATCCATCTGCATCCCAGCGATTCTATCACTATCTATTATATCATGGGGTGACAAAAGCCCAGAAACCACTTAAATGCCATAATCAGAATTTGACCACAGCATCTAAGGGGTTAAACTAAAAGGATCAAAGGTTTCTCTGCTCTTGATAGTTAAAGCAGGGGCATTGCTGTCATGCAACATCCAAGTTCTATTCTGCACAGGAGTCAACCTACTTTTGTCCGGCTGACAAAAAACATATTGTGGTCAATAAGGGGATAAGGATGCGGGCTGAGAAAGATCCTGGGTAGGGATGGTCCGAACCTGCCGAGGTTCGGGTTTGTATGAACCCGAACGCTCGGCAGCAGATTCCCGCTGTCTGCCCGTTCCGTGGAGCGGGCGGATACAGCGGGAGGAACGCCTGGAAAACAGGGATACAGCCTATGGCTATGGCTGTATCCCAGTTTTCCAGGCGGTCCTCCCGCTGGATCTTCCCGCTGCACGGAGCGGGCAGACAGCGGGAATCATTACCGAGGGTTTGGGTTCTTACTAACCCGAACCGAACTTAGTTCGGACCATCCCTAATCCTGGGCACAAGCAGGTAACAGGGGTGACTAGTTCATCAACTACTAAAGTCCCAAGCATCTGGGGAAGGCAGCGATGAATTCAACTCGGCTACAGTCTCTAATATGTAATAATACATTATCCCCCCCTATTTCAGGGGGACTCTCTCAGCCTCCTCGAGCTTAAGTTGGATGGTTTGGCCAGACTCTCCAAATAAACCCAAATACTTATTGTATGAAGGAAGACAACAACGGTTCCTCTGGGTTCATATGACTTGGGACCGATGTTCAACCAGTCTTGGTTTTAAACGTCTCTTATTAGTTCTGATGAAATGTGTGTCAGCTCTTGTGTGGGATCTCTGTCACACCCAGGCCTGGACAATAGGTAAGTAGACATGGTGGAGAAAGTGTACATACAAGCTGTCCCTCCTTGTAGGCGAACTGTCATATGCTGCGTTTACACGGAACGAATATCGTTTGCATTTTCGCAATAACGATCGCATTTGAGTGAAAATCGTCTCGTGTAAACACTAGAGATGAGCGAACCTGCCGAGGTTCGGGTTCGTATGAACCTGAACTCTCGGCTTCTGACTGCCGCTGTCTGCCCGCTCCGTGGAGAGGATGGATACAGCCGGAGGACCGCCTGGAAAACTGGGATACAGCCTATGGCGAATGACCAAGCGACGAGCAAAAATCAGTCATCGTGATCTTTCAACATGTTCTTAAATCCACGTTGGTCATTCGCTAAAAATTTGCAGATCGCTTTGTGTAAACAGTCTTTCAAAGATTCACCCTATGTGTGAGATGGGCTTAAGCAATCTTAAAAACAATTGCAATAACGATTTTTCTAATGATTTATTCATCTAAACGCTGATCGTTATAAAAACCAAATTGTTTCTTCAAAATCGATTGGACGAATTATCGCTTTGTGTTAATGGACTATAACAGACTCCTCTCTTCTGCCTTTGCACCTGCACCCGACTTCTGTTTCCTTGTCACAAACACCCAGGTCACCTTCTTTTATCCAGCACCTCACAAGGGCTGACTGATTCTCTGCCTCACCAAAGAGGACAGTGGGGTTGGACCGGACTTAGTGCATATAGAAAGAGAAGAGGAGGATGGTAGGGCTCTTGAGCTACCTTCTTGTTGTCTCAGCAGGAGAAATGTATTATTACAGCCATACAGCCATACATACAGACAGGCCAGAATGTCAAGCGAGAGAAGATCCACTCTCTATGTCACCCATGTACCCTCATGGAGCACATGGACAGGGGTTACCTGTATGAAAGGTTGTCCATGCACATTAGGTGAAAAATAACTTAAACACACCTATTTTGTCAGGACCAGACAACTATCTAATGTGTATAGGGGTGTCTCAGTTCTCCATGACAGCCCCTTTGCAGTCTGAGTGTAAGTGAGAGTGAACTCCGAGTGCAAGGGGGCTGTCAATCAAGTTAATATGGGAGACACAGGCCTGGAATACTGGAGTTAAGTATGAACATCTGCCTCTCTTTTACATATTCAAAGTGGATATTCACCTCAATATGATAGGTATGATTGTTAATGTCATTCTAAACCCTTACCCAGCTAGGGAAATAGTAAAGGCCCCTAGGCCTGACATCTTAGTATTCCTGCCAAAGTACTATTGCAGCAGAAAAATTGTGTAAATAAAAAGTTAAAGAATGAAAAAAAAGGGCTTCACCTTTAGGGATAGCCCTGAGATCTGCAACTAAAACAATAAGTGAGCGGAGACCCTCTGCAGAGACTACAGAGACATGAGAATTGTCAGCAGGAGAAGCAGATTGAATAGTGTCCCAGCGGCTACAGCCAGTCATTCTATGTGAGCCATTACAGAACCCATAATTTAGGACCACACTACAGTGCCACCTATTGGAGGATATAGCTCCCAGTCATGTTTTAAGGCCCTTTAAAGGGGTATTCCCATCTTTCAAAGTTACCCTACCTAAGCTGTTCACAGAAGGTCCAACCACTGAGGGCCTGTGCGATCTTGAGAATGGAGGCCGCAGTCTCCTGTTACAGTGGAGTGCTTGGTCATATGTGCACACCACTGCTACATTCATTCTCTATGGGAACCGCAAGTACAGTGTTAAGCAGTTTTCAGCAGCTCCCATAGATAATGAATGGAGTTATGGGGTGAATGCATGGTCGGCCACCTCATTCTGATGGGACACTGGGAACTGGACAGAAAGTTCATTTTATTCTGGAGAGGGACTTTGCATACTTTTTTGCATGGCATGTAAGACTCCATACATCTGGCGTTCTCCTGAAGTTTTCTTCAGATACCAAGTTTGGTGTTTTTGGTTTTGGTGTTTTCTGCCATTTTTTCTTTATACCAAAAGTAGTGTGTATTAGTATAGGCATTTGTTAAAGGGTTTATCCAGACTCAAAAAGACATAGGGGGACATGTATCAAGCAGTGTACCTTGTGCTCCTTAGTATTTTTTGGCGTAAGTGTGATGTGCACAGCCCTTCGTCAGATTTACTAAACAGTGTAGCTCGGTGTATGTGTGAATATGACAGCTTACTCCAGTTTTTTGCCTTCTTGACATTTGTGGGCGTGGTTATCCGTAAGAATATTCTCAGCCGGGATTTATCATGTGAGAATTTTGAAATTTTCGCATTTTCGTTCGCATCTGTACTCCAGTCCCAGGGTAGCGGAACTTTTTTAACCAGGGTCAATTCATGAATACCTGCAGTAAAATGCACAGCGCCAGGTAAGCTATAGCAGGTCATTTATGAACCAACATGTGAATGTTCATAAATACCTTACTAGGCTGCAAACATATAAGCCAGTGCACAGTGCTAAAAATATTCGCAAAAAAAGGTGCAAATGATAAATGTCACCCATAGTCACTTTCTTTCACAAAAAGCACCTTTCTTGTCCTCAGTATGGGTGTGGGTTTTGCTGCTT
Organism: Dendropsophus ebraccatus; assembly: GCF_027789765.1. Classification (NCBI taxonomy): domain Eukaryota; kingdom Metazoa; phylum Chordata; class Amphibia; order Anura; family Hylidae; genus Dendropsophus; species Dendropsophus ebraccatus. Next base: position 186,807,434 of record NC_091454.1, on the reverse strand, counting down.
GGTTCCATTAAAGTAAATGGAGCTGAATTGTAATACCACATACAACCTGAGAACAGGGGTGGTGCTGTTTTTGCAAGAAAGTAGCTGTACTTAAAAAAAAAAAAAAAAAATCTAGGATAACCTTTAAAGTGGCGTTTTTCACTTTTTCTCGTTTTTAACTTTTTTCTTCTTTTTTCTATTGCAAAATGTGAGGAAAGAATGGCAGAAAATGAACTTTCTATGCCACAAAACTGGTGAAAACACATCCATAAATAATGGTCATCAAAAAATATTGTGTGACTATACCCTATGCATAAGGCTGGGCTTACACCATTACCCTATAGCACTGCCTAGTCACGCAACCCCTTTAATCCCATAGACTCATCCAGGATGGACGTTTTGTCACTGCTGGGTTGTGGCCACTTGTCAGTCGCAAAGTGACCCCATTCACTTCACTTTAGGATCCCCCTTCTTAAGATTGGGGTAGTAGCCCACATGATCATATAGTTATGCCTTATCCACAGTGTTTCTGGTGGGAATACACCTTTGATGTGTAGTGAACAGCACCTTAATTATATTATAACTTATAGTGAATACAGCTTTCAGGCTACAGGGTGACTAGGACTATGTTCACACTGGTAAATGTGTGACACACTAGGCAGAGGCTTTCTCCTCTCTGACCTGCAGCTGACCCTGAAGCTCTCATCAATGTTAATAGGAGCTTCAGAGCAGTTATGGTCACTAGAGATGAGCGAACCTGGAGCATGCTCGAGTCCATCCGAACCCGAACTTTCGGCATTTGATTAGCGGTGGCTGCTGAAGTTGGATAAAGCCCTAAGGCTATGTGGAAAACATGGATATAGTCATTGGCTGTATCCATGTTTTCCAGACAACCTTAGAGCTTTATCCAAGTTCAGCAGCCCCAGCTAATCAAAACCGAACGTTCGGGTTCGGATCGACTCGAACCCGAACCCGGTTCGCTCATCTCTAGTTGTCACATTTCCACTTTTAGCATTTCCTATGGAGAACAAAGTTGCATGCAGGCTGACAGACACTGCAAACATTCTACTAAGGTCTTCAAGAAAAGATCATGGGGGAGAAGATGTATCCACCCTGCAGAGGTGCAGTTGCTCATAGCAACTAATACGTTTCATTTTTTAAAAAGGCCACTGAAAAGTGAAAGCTGTACCCTGATAGGTTGCTATAGGCAACTGCTCCCCTGTATTATTATTCTATTTGCTTTAGTTGTTTTCTCTCCCATAGTATTGAGCTTACAGGCCATTTCATCTTATTACAGTGTTACATAAGCGTCACCTCCTGTGACACACATCAGCCTGCAGTCACACATCTATATATCTATATCTGAGACGTGTCTTGTCCCCTGTGACCTTATTTTGCAGTGACACCCACATTCACCCATCACTCAGCTGCAGCCTAACTCACTGGAAAGGCTAGTCAGCCTATACATTTCAATACATAGCCTACAGCACCACCTCCTGGTCAAGGTCCGGTACTGCATGCCATGTCATGAACCTGGTGCCCATAACAAAGATGGCCGCTCTGTCGTCGTGATGCGGGCTGATGACGTTACAGAGAGCGACTCCAGGAAGAAGCTGAAGCAGGTGGAAGAAGAAAGAAGCTTAGGATCAGGCAGATCACCCGTGACCTGGCGGAGCAGGGAGGAAGGTCAGGCCTGAGGCGGGGTGGTGTGGGCTGTGCTGTTGGGGAGAGGTGTGGGGGGGTTTGGGGTACTGGGGGCATGTGTGAGCCCAGCTGGGTGAGCTGTGGTGTAGTGTGGGGTCAGGTATAGAGGAGATGAATAATAATGGTGGGTGGGCTGCACTAGGTTGCCTGTACCCCAAAGCCCCTGTAGCACCATGATTGCTCTCCTATAGTTTGTGTGTTACCTTTATTTTGCTGGTAAATAGTCACATGATATGTAGTTTTGCGCCATATGGCGACTTGGATCACACAATGATTAGGAATATGGGCCAGTGCTTGTGAACGGCCGCGGACGTTACATCTGTCTGCAGATACGGACGCCATATATATGTGACTGAAAGAGTATTAGATGCTAGGAACAAACTTCCAGCAGAGGTGGTTGGTAAATCTACAATAACAGAATATAATCCTGCCTGGGATAAACCTATATCTTCTATCCTAAGATAATAAGAAAGGAAATACTAAAAGAGCAGACTAGATGGACCCAGTGGTCTTTTTCTGCCGACAATCTTCTATGTTTCTGGCTCAATAGTTTTTATTGAGTTTTTCACAAAATTTTTTAACGTACAACAAAAATTCTATGTTTCATAGAAATCAGTGTAACTGTGACCGAAACATATGATCTCCTATTGGGGATCAACACCAGGAAAAAGGTTGCATCATCATCATGTATGACTATGGTCACATGGGGCTGTGTGGTGTGACAGCGCATGAACCGGCAGCCTGTCACCTTGTAGACATGGAGGATGAGACTCCAGGCTATGTGCTGCAGTGTCACACAGCGCCCCTGCTGCTGATACATAGAGAGAGGCTCCATTCACACAGCGCCCCTGCTGCTGATACATAGAGAGAGGCTCCATTCACACAGCGCTCCTGCTGCCGATATGTAGAGAGAGGCTCCATTCACATAGCGCTCCTGCTGCCGATACATAGAGAGAGGCTCCATTCACATAGCGCTCCTGCTGCCGATACATAGAGAGAGGCTCCATTCACACAGCGCTCCTGCTGCCGATACATAGAGAGAGGCTCCATTCACACAGCGCTCCTGCTGCCGATATGTAGAGAGAGGTTCCATTCACATAGCGCTCCTGCTGCCGATACGTAGAGAGAGGCTCCATTCACACAGTGAATGTTGTATCTGTGTGCGGTATGCAACAGGAAATCTCATAATGCAAACATAGCCATAGAACCCAGTCATCTGAGAACCAATATAGATCTCTGTGGATAGAGCAACGTCCAGTAATAAAAATGAATGCATAGTATATAAGATATAGAATTGTAAAGTGCTGCGGAATCTGTTGGCGCTATATATAAAAATAATAATAATAATATTATTATATGCGACGGATACCCCTAGCTATATAGCAGAAGTATATGTTGTTGAGTTCCCTGATATATACGCCGCCAAACACAACAAAACTGTAGGGTGCAGCATTTTAGGATCAATATGTACTTCTGTATACAGATCCGTAACATGGATTACTATGGTCACATATACTTGTATGGATTGTTTTAGCGCTTGCCTTAAAACTGACGTATTTTCCACCAGATATGCAGCTGTGGTATCTTACAAGAGCAGAGAATATGGAGCAGGGGCATTAAACCCGCAGCTCTCCAGCTGTTGCAAAACTACAATTCCTATCATGCTTGGACAGCCAAAGCTTTAGCCGTCCAGGCATGATGAGAATTGTAGTGTTTGTTACAGCGGGAGGCCCAATAGTTTGACACCTGTGATACAGAGTATACATTAGAGTGTATGGCGTCAGAATTTTGTGACTGTGTGATAGTTAAGCTGGGCTGTACGGTGATGTCAGGCCTGGAGATATGCTAGGTGGTACTCAGAGAGTGTACATTTACTTCCACAACTGTACCACCCACATGTGCATACTTACCTCCACGCCTGGACTAGAGTCAGATGGTCAGGATCAGAGCGGACACCTTAGGGTGGTGTTCACCATAATTTCCGCAAGAACTGTGATGGACGTAAAAAGTCTGTTTCAGTCTCACTGACCTGTCATTGATCGGTGTGACATCCCACACTTTATATTCACTATCACACTGTGGAAACCAAGCAGAACAGAACCATGCTGCCTTTGTGACCAAAGCCTAACCTCCCTGTCTAATAAACCAGAATATGTCCGATAATCCAGCGCCTGTCTGTCCCCATTCACATCTACAGGACCATTAGGACAGTTAAATAGAATTATTTCTGCCCTAGAGGTGGATTTATGAGGCCTCGGGATGCCAGTCTGCGTCGTGTGGACAAGTGATGATGGCGTCCTCCGTCACCTTATTTATTCCTCTGCAATCAATAGGACTGACGCCTCCGCTATTGATCTTTGGGGGTTTTTCAGCATGTGGTTGTAATAAAGTAAAAGATTGAACTCCAGCCAAGCACATTCACATCCTTTCTTCAGATAAGCTTAATTTAACCCTATTATTAACATGGGAACTATATGTACATATATATAACACATATGCCTCAAGAGTAAGTCAGTGTGTCCAATGGTAATTCCATTTAGTCACATTTTGGGATCGGTGTTCTACTGTGTGGTGGTTATAGGACATAGCACTGGTCTGCAGTATATATACATCTGTGTGGTGGGTATAGGACATAGCACTGGCCTGCAGTATATATACACCTGTGTGGTGGGTATAGGACATAGCACTGGCCTGCAGTATATATACATCTGTGTGGTGGGTATAGGACATAGCATTGGCCTGCAGTATATATACACCTGTGTGCTGGGTATAGGACATAGCACTGGTCTGCAGTATATATACATCTGTGTGGTGGGTATAGGACATAGCACTGGCCTGCAGTATATATACATTTGTGTGGTGGGTATAGGACATAGCACTGGCCTGCAGTATATATACATTTGTGTGGTGGGTATAGGACATAGCACTGGCCTGCAGTATATATACACTTATGTGCTGGGTATAGGACATAGCACTGGCCTGCAGTATATATACACCTGTGTGCTGGGTATAGGACATAGCACTGGCCTGCAGTATATATACACCTGTGTGCTGGGTATAGGACATAGCACTGGCCTGCAGTATATACACAGTAATACTTATACAGTAATAATGTGTCTTTTACAGGATTTAGGAGGATGTCCCACATCGGAGCTTTGGCCGCCATTGGGGTGGCGTTTACAGCTGCAGCTCTGCTTTCAGCCATACACAAGATAGAGGAAGGACACATCGGGGTCTATTATAGGTAAGAGTCCATTCACACGCCCTGATTTCTGTCAGCTGCATTGTTGTTTTGTGTGGCTCCAAATCACCATTCCCACATATACAAACATGCCTGCCAAGCCATGCAAGAGGTGGATGTTATGTGGTGATTGTGATGTTCACTTTCCTGATAGAAATTTAAAATGGAAATGTTGTCCTCATAATCGTCCTCACCACCATCATCATCATCATCATCATCATCATCATCTTCCAGTGGTGCAGCCCCAGGCTTTAGACCTCCATCTATGATTAGATCGTTTATTGGAATTTACCTCCCAAGATTAGAACTCCTCACCTATCCACAGAATAGATATTTAGTATTCGACTGCTGGGACAACCATGGATCAGGAAAACAGGGGTCCCTTGGCTCCCAAGAGAATGGAGAGGGAGTGTCTCTGCTTTTCCACAACTCCATTTACTTATGGGGCCAGTGGTCACACCTAGTGGTCAGGAACTTATCCTGTAGATAGGTGATGGGTTATACACTTAGGGGGAGATTTATCAAACATGGTGTAAAGTGAAACTGTCTCAGTTGCCCCTAGCAACCAATCAGATTTTACTTTTCATTCCTCACAGACTCTTTGGAAAATAAAAGGTGGAATCTGATTGGTTGCTAGGGGCAACTGAGCCAGTTTCACTTTACTCCATGTTTGATAAATCTCCCCCTTAGAGTAACCCTTTTAAGTCAATTTAAGGCTTCCAGTGGTTACCGGTATCCACGTGTCCTAACAGGACATAACCTTGGGCCATAACGTGGCAGATCGTGTAAATCCTCAGACACTTGTACATCTTACAGATAAGACGTAATTTGCTTCCCTCTTTACTCTTCGGTGTCCTGAAATGGTTAACATTGTTCTTTTCTTACAGTCAGGTGTCATAAACTGTGAAGGGAATAGATTTACAGCTCAGATCCGGCAGGATATTGGCCCGGGTTCTTTACTTTCTGGCATGACATGTAACACATCCAAGAAGATGCTGTCATTATTTGCCCTCATTTGCATGTCCTCAAACAAAGCTAAAATAACAGCAATGTCGCCAGGGGAGTAATGAGGCCTATACGTAAAAAGCTGTAAATCATGGCTCACCTACAGTGATGGAGGGACAGAATTTACAGCTTTACAAAGGCTGCAGCCAAACTAAATGGAAAGATGAAGCAACTCAATTGTCTAGAAGCCTCCTTTGTGTAGGAGTGACAGTCACGCATATGAAGGATCTGTTTGTTTTTCATTTGATATGGTAGTGAGCCGCATTCAGAGCAATTCCTTCATATAGCGTTATTCTCAAAGTTTATTACTGCATCATTGTTCCTTGAACAAAAAAACTTGTCATGGACTTGCGAAAAGTTTTGATGCAGTTTGGGTATTCAGACTCCCATTGATGGTCGGGAGAAACTCTCAATTGAGAGCTTCATTCCCCAGATTGCTTCCCTTTGTAAGTCTGTGGAGCCTGTCCTATGCAGCCAGATGGAGAAAGCAGTGAGCGGTGGAGTGGCGATAAGTTGAGGTCTCCACATCTGGACCTCAACCAAACAAAAGTTTTGACATGTTTATGTGACATTGAAGAATTGTTCCGACAGCATCCAATAGTGGAGAATTGGTTTATTGGAAGTTTATTCAAGCAACACACACCATGGCAACGTTTCGACCCAGAAGGTTATTTTTCAACCCTGCTGGGTCGAAACGTTGCCATGGTGTGTGTTGCTTGAATAAACTTCCACCAATTCTTCACTATTGGATGCTGTTGGAACAATTCTTCTGTGACAGTATATGGTCTCTAACTGGCATTGGAGACCCTCTGGCGTGCGTCCATCTTCTACATTGTTGAGAGGCATTCTCTACCAATACAGGTGCTGTTGGACTTTCCACTATATATGTTTATGTGACATGTCAAAAGTTTTTAAAAGTGATATAGCAGTGTACAAATCATGTAGTATTATGACATATCACCATTGTTAAGAACTAAGGGAGGTACTTTCATCCTATTCCCCACACTACAGATGTCAAAATCAGGCTCTCCAGCTGTTACAAAACAACAACTCCCATCATGCCTGGACAGCCAAAGCTTTAGTATCCCTGCCCTATGCCATGACACTGTGGTTACTTCAGATTCCCATGGTTGCTGTGCAGATCCTACAGCAGGACGCAGGCTTCTGCTGACAGCAATCTTTGTTCATTCTAAGGACCACACCAGACGTGTCCTGTGAATTGCTTGTATGTTATCAGAGCACTTCATTTTCCTATCGATGGATACACTGGCATTGCTGTCTTGTCTGTGCATCATACCCCACCAGTTTATTACACTAAATGACAAAGCTGAAAGCTTTCCTTCGAGTACTGAGCCAAATGTTCAATTATTAGTGAAGTGCAGAATTTATGCTTCGCTCTCCCTTCCCCCTCGATTTCCTCCTCCTTGCTCATTCTCAGATTATTTACATGTGATAGAGAACAAATATCATCCTGAAAAATTCTCCTTTCTCTTGCAGGGGTGGAGCGCTGCTCACGTCAACAAGTGGACCTGGTTTCCATTTAATGCTCCCATTCATAACCTCCTTCAAGTCTGTGCAGGTACGTGCAGCAACACAGTCTGCAGCTGAGGTCTCGTGTAGTGTGAGTTATTCTCTGGGCATATAAGTCCCTACTCCGGGCTTATCCTATGAGTGACTGCAGTGTAGTGGTAGATTGGTATACATATATATAGTTAGTATATTAGTATAGTTGGCTACATCTTTCTCCTATAAAACCCTGTGTCTGCCAGGGGTCTGGGGAGCAGGACCCTCGCAGTGAGGGGGGTTGCCCATGCTGCGGCTTTTATGTAACGTTGCTATTTGTGTTTCCTGATGATGAATTGTGAGTAACTGGAACCCAATAGGCATTTTGACCGGAAATAAAATAAAGGCAACAAGGCCTCCGACTTTTGCCGGGTCCTGTGTTTATTGGATAAAAGCTTCATAATGTGATTTAGCTGACATTATTTTAGCAGCTCATTTGTGATGATCGTGTTAACATGGATTAGAGGACATTGCAGGTCCTGATGTGAATATAGAATTACTCTAATGCCCATCTGTTCTTCAGAGCACATTACAGACAGACGAGGTGAAGAACGTCCCGTGCGGCACGAGGTGAGCACAGAAGCCTGATCACACACACATACATACAATACCATCATCAACAGTGCCACATGGAGCTATGACATGTAGCATTATTGGCTGAGATGCTGAAGGAGCAGCAGCTGTTTATAAGAAAGTAATGGCTAGGGCTATCCGTAAAGTCTCAATCCCAAGTTATTATTTTTTAAAGGGTTGGTCCAGGATTAAAAAAAAACATGGCTGCTTTCTTACCAAAGTACTGCCGCTTTTGACCACTTGTGGGGTGTTTCAGTTCTACCCTGTCTGTTGTAGTCCTAGACACAGCCCATGATCAGTTGTGGTGGTGGTTTTGGAAAAAAGAAGCCATGTTTTTTTATTTATTTATTTTTTAACTCTGACAACAAGGGGTTGTTCCTCGTGAAGGGATTAGCGCCTCTGCTAGTTGCTAAAGTTTTAATGGCACTCTGCTGAGAACAGTACACATTAGACATTACCCCCTTCTCCCTGCCCCACCAGCATGGATTGATAGATTTCTCTCTGTATCCAAACAGTTTAGATCTATCAATTAATGCTGGTGGGAGCTGCCAGGGACCACTCCAGTGACTCAAGGTTCAGGCAGAATGAAAGTGATGGCAAGTTCCCTTAAAGGGGTATCCCATGAAGGAAGGATCAATGATGTGAAGGTCCAACCGACCTAAAGAATGCCACTCCCGTTTAAATGGAGCAGATGATAGACACTAAAGTGTACTTTGTCTCTTTAAGAAAACTTTTGACATCAGTTGGCTTGATCAGTAGGTGTTTGGGTGCTGAGACCCCGACTTGATTCCTAAAATGCCTGTCTCTGAGCAGCAAGAATGGTATACAGATTGACAAAAAGCTATGGCATTTAGTGATACCCGCAGCAAGGATAAGGGGTCTACTTTATGCCCAGTGAATGCCCCTTGTGCTAAATAATATGGGATATACTAAAATCTCCTGTGCACATTACACACAAGATTCACACCCACTGCTAGTTTATCCAGGCTAATGTCTTGTAATCTTGTCTTTCTTGTTGCATATGAGCTTACTGTTCCCTGTGTTAATATCTTTTAGTGGTGGTGTCATGATATATTTTGATCGGATAGAAGTGGTTAATTTCCTCATCCCTAATGCAGGTGAGTAACGTTCAGCTGGACTTGCCAGATCTTTTCTATTTCTTCTCCTTTGTAGATTATTAAATGTTGTACTATTAAAGGTGATTACATACAGCAGGACTGGATTGAAAAGGTTGATGTTAAAGGTTAAAAGCCATGAAGGTAATCTCCACACAGTACCATCTGCTCCCTGAACGACTCCTGTCTCTATAAACCACTTTCCCGATTGTATCTTCTGCTCCTCAGACACTAGTTTAAGGGTTATTCTAGAGTTCATACAAAAACTTGAACAAAAGCTGCAGGGACATTACTTACATACATACGATAATACATTTGCCATCATTCTTTTCTGACATTTACTCCTGTCCTGACTTCCCTCCTACACCCATAATTTTGTTTCACTTCATAGTGTGATCCCCTTTAATCTTAGTTCCTTACCTCCCATCCCCTGCTGTTTCATAGACAAATGGCTTTGCCTCCTATAACTTCTGGTGTTGCAGCTACGCATGTCTGACTAGAAACTGAACTACGGGTTGTAACCCGAAGCAAGACTTGTCACAATGTGTTCCAGTAAGCGGTAACCCTCCGAGATGTGATACGTTTTTCCATCTGCATCCATCTTTTACAGGCAGCGGAAGTCAAATGCAGAGTTTTCAGGTTCATGAAAAGTTTGCTCATCTCTAAGTAGAAACCATAAAGTCAGATGATTTATACAAAAAAGTAAAAAAATGTACTAATGATGTGTACAGCAGAGATTACAACCTCGCCTTCATCATTGTATGCCGCAATATTCACTCCGTCTCTATCATTCTCTAGTGTATGATATAGTGAAGAACTATACTGCAGATTACGATAAGGCGCTAATCTTCAACAAGATCCACCATGAGCTCAACCAGTTCTGCAGCGTCCATACCCTGCAGGAGGTCTACATAGAGCTCTTTGGTAAGTATATGGTCATCCATCTATACCCTATACTTCTATAATAACAGGCATGTGATACAAATGTATTCAGACGTATATACTATATATTATTGTCACTTTTGTGCTGCTTGAATCACGAGTCCTTGGGGCAATTCCCTGTTATGCTGGCCTTGGCTGATAGACCTCTCCCTTTTTGGGTATTGAAAGAGATCTATCGGTTAAAGCCAGTGGGTCGGGGGGGGGGGGGGGGGGGGGGGGGGGGCGGCTGGCGGGGATTGACCTGATGATATGTGGTTCAGGCAGCATGAAAGTGATGTCAGGTTCCCTTCAAAGTGCTGCTGTCATGAAAATGTGTAAGATGCCCATAAGAGGTTCGAAGTGCCAATACAGATTTTGTGTGTTTTCTCCACAGATCAGATAGATGAGAACCTCAAGCTGGCGCTCCAGCAAGATCTCAATGAGATGGCACCAGGATTGATTATCCAGGTATGGTCAGCTAGTGACTTACCAGAGCAGGATAGTATTACTTTTTATTTCCTAGGAAAATCTTTTGTATGAAAGTGATTTTCTCTCCTATCCACAGTACTGGGGATAACTGATCAGTTGGGGGTTGACCACAAGGCCCCCCCACCAATTCCGAGAATGTAGGGCCCTTGTTGTGCAAGTGAAGCTTTTAGACAGCTTCGCCCCAAATACCAAGATAGTGTCCTAGTAATTTGCCATTACTGTATAGGATGGGAATACCAACTTTAGTTTGTGTGTTGTAATAGATTTGGCTTATGACCTTCTATGCTCCTACTTTATATCTTCCCTCTATCCAGGCTGTCCGAGTCACAAAGCCAAATATCCCAGAAACAATCCGAAGAAATTATGAGCTCATGTAAGTCTGTCTACACGCGGCACATAGGTCATACCTGTACATTAGGTCATACACACTGGATAATAAAGTGTCACACTGGCAAAGTATAGATCATAATATAGCTATGACAACACATCCTTACTATTGCAGCACATGCAATGTGGTTGTGTTTGTGTGTATACAGTGATCCCTCAACTTACAATGGCCTCAAGATACAACCTTTTTAACATACGTTGGTCGTTTCGTGACTATCGTAACTTGAGACCAGACTCAACGTACAATGCTACAGACAGTCAAGATCTGCGGCACATGTAAATAACTAGATGATCAACCAATGAAACTGCCCATTTTACTGGTAAAACCCCAGTATTAGTTAGGTGCATACACTAATTGGCTGTCTAGTAGTGATTCTCCAGAGTATAGTGTGATACTACATGTCCTGTGCTGCATAGAATTTTGGTCTCAACATACAATATTTTCAACATACAATGGTCGTTCTGGAACCAATTAGTATCGTATGTTAAGGGACCACTGTATACGTGTGTGTGTGTGTATGTATGTATATGTGTGTGTGTATATGTATATATATATATTAATAAAGGTGTGCACTAAATGTCTTATGTTATTGACGTAACACTTGTCTCTCTGAATTTTCAGGGAGAGTGAGAAGACCAAGCTCCTGATCGCTGCACAGAAACAAAAGGTGGTGGAGAAGGAAGCAGAAACTGAGAGGAAAAAGGCTGTGATCGGTAGGCCACCAAGGTCCCTGTAGTAAAGCTTTCTCTAGTACTATTAGCGCAAAAGAACAGCTAATTCCGGTTTTGTCCATTCAAAACAAAATCTCTATTTAATCTCCCAATTTACTCCCAGATATTTTATAGGATATGTTTTCTCATCTTAGTAAAGTAAAATTCGTAAAGTCATAAATGAGTTATTTGGGCAGTTTACATACTACGAGAAGGGTTATTGAATACAAAGCCAGGAGCAGACCATATGACAGTACAAAGGGTATGACAGATAAAAGACAACACTATCCAACAGAGAGCAATTTCACTGTGTGATAAAACATAACTTTTATTTGGTATGCAGTAAAATCTCAATAGTTTTAAAGGGAACCAATCATCACCAAAGTCGCTATAAACCTAACAAACATTGTTAATAAAGCTCTTAACGTGGTGCCCAAGCATATGTGTGTTTCCCGAATCCCACCCTGCAAAGCCCCGAAAACGAACTTGTATTCATTCCCACGGTGTATGGTAATTCATTTCAACTAGTCATCTGTACAGTGCTGGGGTCTCAACTAGTCACGGTCAAGAGGCTGCATGTAGCGGTAATCACGCCTCTCTGGGCGTGACATACAGCACAGTTCGTCACCAAGGGGCAGGCCTAAGTGCTCGTACCAGTACCTATATGTATATTTGTGCGGACATGCACAGTACAGCACCGTCCTTTCCCTTCTGTACTGTGTATGTCCACAATAGCCTTGAATGCATAGTCATTCTAATGCTGAAAGCATCTCCCGGACCCTGCTGCCGCCGAGATCATTGGAGACAGTCTTTTCGGCAATAGCAATACTGAAATCACTAAACTGTTAACAGCGGCAACAGGGTGCAGGAGATGCATGGACCTCTTCATTGCATGGACACAGGGTTGGAGTGACTCCATTGGGAGCTTAGTTATCATTTACCCCCATCATCATGGCTTTAATTGTGTTTCATATCGGTGTCATGTTGTATGCAGTCTTATGTCCCCTGATGAACCCGGCACCACTTGGAGGGAAAAGCGTTGTGACATTCTGGAGATGGAGACAAAAAAATCTGTGGTGCCACTGCTTCCACCACCTACTTTTTTAGTTTGGTGCTACATTATCTATATTATCACATATAGAAAGATAAGTGCAAATGCATCCGTGCACAAATCATGGCTTCCCCAAGGGTAAATGAGCTCCGTATACACACATGTGGTAGTAATTAAATGATGATAATTACAGTATGATCCCAATTACCTGCTAAGGGGGAAAGGAAATTGGAACCTCTACATGTAAGAGTCTCTATAATTTTCTCTAGTAATGAAGTCTACTTATGTAGTAATCTGCCCAGAAATGGTTGCAGCATGTTCACACATCATTCATCTTGTCCTGTTCTCCTTACCATCAGAGGCAGAAAAAGTGGCCCAAGTTGCAGAGATTAAATATGGACAGAAGGTTATGGAGAAGGAAACGGAGAAGAAGATCTCTGAGATTGAAGGTGACTATTAGATGTGATCTGAATGGGGTGCATTGTGTGCAGCCAAGTAATATGGTCCATGTTTGGGGCCGTGTCTAGTGTTATCTGTGACTATGTCTAATTCTCTCATGGAATCCACATTCCCCATCTTACTTACTGAAACAATCTCCTTGATCTCCTCTACAAGGAGAGTATTGTGCAGTATAACTACATACTGATCAATTATGTTTTAGCATATCTCTTCATTCTAGAAGGGTTTTCCTATATGTACTAATATATGATGTATGAGTTATAGTGTATGGTTGGCTATGCTGTGTTATCATTCTTCTGTGTAGGACTTGACTGATCATTTTTCTATGAATGACTGTGAATACATGTATGCCCAATACAAGTAATTCCGTATTTTAACTCCTATGACTAGTGAACCTGAGATCATGAATTTATAAGCTTCTTAAAAATGAATTTATAATAAAACATAGAGCGCCTCAGCTTATAACATGCTCCTGTTCTGCAGATTCTGCCTTTCTGGCTAGAGAGAAGGCGAGGGCTGATGCAGAATTTTACACGGCAGAGAGATTAGCAGAAGCCAATAAGGTAAAGTTGCCAGTTTATCTTTCTAGTCTCTTTTTTTATGTTACATTAAAGGGGTTATCCAGCCCTACAAAAACATGACCAATTTCCCCCTAGTGTTGTCTCCAGTTTGGGTGGGGTTTTGTAACTCCGCTCCATTGAAGTAAATGGAGCTTAATTGCAAACCGCACCTGAACTGGAGACAACAGTAGGGGGAAAAGTGGCCATGTTTTTGTAGCGCTGGATAACCCCTTTAAGGTGCACTCCTTAAATTCTCCTCTTTACACCCTCTTGCTGTACTATGGAGACATTCCTCCTTATCAGCTCTTCCTACACTGTTTGCTTATCGCTGTGTAACTTATGTTTTCAGCAGTGTCTGTGTCCATATTGTTTTTTTTTCTGCTGCAGAGGTATTTCTTTGTATTGTACTGCAGCATTGTATGTTGGTTGTAGATCTGCAATAGCTGTAGGCTACATGAGCATTTAGCTATCTGCCACTAGTATATATTAAGGGCCTTATTACACTGTAAGCGAGTGCCAAGCTGCTAGATCAGCACCGAGCCCATACACTACCTGGTTATCATGCAGCAAGGGCTGCACAGACATGGTTAATGATGTCAGTGTAGCCCTTGCTTTGGTGTAAAAATAATAAAGAGGTACTTACCTGTCCAGGCACCACAGCATCCTCGCGCCTTGTTCCTGTGTTCCCCACTCACCAGAGACGCCTTGACAACTTCTGATCCTGTCTCTGAAGTGACAGGCTGCTCAGCCAATCACTGGCCAAGACAGGACAGCGCTGCTGCCAGTGATTGGCTGAGCGGTTTGTGGAGGCAGCAGCGGTGAGCAGAGAACACAGGAACAAGGCAGCAGGACATGGGGGAACCTGGACAGGTAAGTATAATCTTTATTTGTTTTTCTCTACCGTGTCAGCTTTCAGCCATGCATCGCTACATGTAATAGCGATGCCCAGCTGACTGCTGATAGAGTAAAGACAAAAAATAAAGATTATAACTTTTAAACATGTTGCAGACAATAATTTTTAAGCAAGTTTAAATGACAATGATCAGCCAATCGTTTCTTCGGCTGAAAGTTGTCTTTATTACACAGCAATAATCTGCCAAATCTGAATTGCATGTAATAGGGCACCGAGGCCGGAGTGTGTGATCCCTATGACGCCATCTGATCCATGATTACCCTGACAGTAGCATAGCCAGTCTTCACTTCATATTGTGAGATACCCCCGAGTCCACCAAGGAGAGTTTAATATCCATGGCAAGCTTCCTACAACCACAGAGAGCAGCAGAACAGGATGCTTGTCAATAATGTAACAGTGCTCACCTAACCAAACCGGACCCAGGTTTGTATCCACTTCCAGTTAGGCAGCCGGAGTTAGCACTTGAAATACAAGGTGGAGTGTTATTCACCAGTGCACAGCATTTCGGCTCAACAATTGCAGCCTCTCTCAAGCAGTCACGGCTGAAAGCAGTAAATGGCTGACATCTAAATTTCCAGCAAGCATGGAGAGCTCCTCCACCTCAGCATGGCTCCTCACCAGCGTTGCCAGCCGACAGCTACCTAATAGGGTCTTTCTTCCACTTAGTGCCCCCACAGAAGCATGCAGTGGTGGGGTTTGTAAGAGCTTTAAGCCCCCCCCCCCTCCAAGGTTGCACCCTGCCACATAACCTGCTGTAAACTTGTCACTAGTTTTCCCTATATTATAGGACTTGCCCTATAGACAAGTAAACCAGCATGAAATATATTTGTTACTTATGTTCTCTGTATATAACCTTGGGTGTATCCTATAGCCAGAAGAGTACAATATAGTTGGTCGTATAGTCAGAATATTTTTTTGAACAATAGGTTTTGCTGTCTCGCAGGACAGACAAGGTTCTAGTTGCGCCACAAGGAATCAAGCACCTCAGTAACTCAGTGCAACCACCACCACAACTCACTGCTAACATAGGACAAAGGACCTACAAATCAGATGTGCTGATAAAGTGCAGGAACCTATTTCCGTTGTCCTATGTTAGCAGTAAGTTGCAAGAGTCACTTGGTCAGTGACTGAGGTGCTTGCTTAGTTAGAATATATATATTTGGGCACAGCCCTATTTGCCTTATCAGACATGTTATATAAACATTCACCTCCGTCTATCCATATGCCTCCTGTCTCACCTGCTTATTTTTATCTTCTTTTTGCAGCTCAAATTAACCCCTGAATACCTACAACTTATGAAATACCAAGCCATCGCTGCCAACAGTAAGATATACTTCGGAAACGACATCCCCAACATGTTTATGGACACCAGCAGCACCCATAGCCATTCAGGTGACCTACCCTCAGAAGACCCCTTTCATCCAAAAGACTCCATTTTACCATCAGATGAACCAACTTCCTGAGGACTCTGAAAATCTTTGTTTTTAGAAAAAAAAAAAAAAAAAAAGAAAAACATATAAAAATTGGAAAACCAAATAATTTTTCTATAGGTTTGCAGCCTCAGAAATAAGCATTGATGTGTTCTAGATAATTATTATTTTTTTTTGTTTGTTATGTACACAATCTGAATGTAAGTATTGTAACTAAGTATTTGGATCCTCAGGACGCTCGGCGGGTTTTTCCCCCCACTGATGCTATTAGTAATACACACTGTCACTGACTATGGGGGGTGCACTTTCCAGCATCCCTTGAGGTCTTTACAGCACATAGGCAGTTTTCCTTTTAATATCTCAATGTGTAAAAAAAAAACTATACAACTAGGGACCAATATACGCTTTCTTCCTTGATGTCGAAATGTGCTACAGAGAAACTACACTGAAAATGGAAGGTATAAGTACAATGTCTGGATCGCTTTCTGTTGTGGTGTTTACAAGTGATCCAGACAAGGATAGGCTCACATGAGTGATCTAACTACACCAGTGATGGCGAACCTACCTTGGCTCTCCAGCTGTTGCTAAACTACATTTCCCTTCGTGCCTGGACAGCCAAAGCCATATCTTTGGTTGTCCAGGCATGATGGGAATTGTAGTTTTGTAACAGCTAAAGTGCCAAGGGAGGTTTGCCATATATGATCTAGACCTATGTGAGTGTCCGCAAACTGATGACTTGAAACCTAGGTGAGGGGGTGCTATAACCAGTATTGATTGATCATTTGGAAACACAATTGTCCTCATAGTTCAAAATTAAAGGGGTTGTCCCATTATTAAATATCTGATCATTGAAGGTTTCTACCGTTGAGGTCCTCACAGTCACAAGAATAGAAGTAAAAGAAACCGTAGAATATGTGCCTGCCTACGAGGGACCTATGTTCTCATGATCAATGGGGGTCCCAGCAGTCAGACCTTCACCAATCTAATACCTGTCTATCCTATGAGATGGTATTAGGACATCTGCTTTAAGCATATCCTAAGTGTAGAGTTTTGATACACTGTTAAAAAAGACCATATTGCATTTTATGTTTGCAACAGTGATTGCTAGATGATAGGTTTTCATTCTGGCTGGCATCCCTTTAGAGTATGTCAGGGATGTTTTCTGTGCTTACCAGTACCTTATTCACTGGGTGAAACCTGCAGCACTATCCGCATTTTCTGTTGTAAGGTGCAGGTGTAGTTTGCCAATAGATACTGCTGGTTGGACAATGCCAGAGCACAGCTGACCGAGCCCTGCAGAACATGTAACCACAACATGATCTCAATCATTTCTGATTTGATAGCATTTTTCCATCACTTGTTCTTCGTA
The DNA here is from genome assembly GCF_027789765.1 of Dendropsophus ebraccatus. Lineage (NCBI taxonomy): Eukaryota > Metazoa > Chordata > Amphibia > Anura > Hylidae > Dendropsophus > Dendropsophus ebraccatus. The sequence goes on along the minus strand of NC_091454.1, from coordinate 186,789,964 downwards.
GTTTTTTTGTAAAAACAAATATTTTCCTGTCATTTTAGGCCAGGGCTTTGGTCATGCAACATGAAGAAGCCATATGTCATTACACAAAAGTCACCAAAAATGCAAGACTTATCAATAGTGATAAGCAAACTTGCCAAATGTTTGTGTTTGGCTGAACCCGAGCACTCGGCGTTTGACTCTTGGTGGTTGGATGGAGCACTAGGAAGTTCTGGAAAACATGGATATAGCCATAGGCTATATACAACTCAAACGTTCGTCAGGTTCATTCATCTCTATTCAATTTATACACACAAGTTGCACACAAGCTCATAGACCACTTTGGAAGTTGCATGCGGCTGTGACGTGTTTGCAATTTTTTTTTACAGTCAAATTGCAAATCTACAAAAGTCACACCAAAGCAAATGAAGCGAGTCACAGACAAATCAGTCATTTCTTTTGGTCTTGGGACTTATTTGAGATTTGACGTCATAAGACCATGTCACCATGAAGCCCTAGCCGATAAAACAGTGAAAATGTAGAGACTAACAGAAAGCAACAAAGCTAGAAATGGCTGACGCTAGGGGCAGTGGCATGAACAGCTGCTTCCACTATCTGTGACCAATAGTTCTACATATTTCCATATAACACTACAACTTTTTCTGATCTGTTTCATTGAGAGGAGCTTGTGTACATGGCTGATGCACAAGCTCCTACCATGGCACCTATAAACATCTATGGCATTGTGCTGTACCTCTATATGGCAAAAAGAAATTGTACTTTAAGTAACCGATTGAGGTCCAATTGTGACATGTTGCTTCAGATACTTTAACATAGTAACATACAGCATCACACCAAGTATATACATGGGCTTATGTGCATGACTTGGCTAGGTCCATACATCAGCTTATGTACATGGGTACTTGATCTTTTGCTCTTCTGTCGACATCAGGAGTGCATGGGCTCCTTGACTGACGCGTCTGCTAAGACTGGACTGTCTGCACTGAGGTGTCCTATCATGGGTTCAGATGGGTGCACTGTACTCTAGGGGCGTCTTTTTTTCTGTTTCATTTTTAGGCTGTTTGTGTCAATTTGGGAATTTTTTTTTGTACAAACTATCACAAAATACACCCCAAAGAGGAGAGCATGGTCTGACATGTACAGTACCTTGCAGATCACATCCTCTTTTCAGCACCAAAAAGTACACTGGATCAGGAAACTGAAGGGAAATATGGACAACCCCCACATATGTGATAAATGAACTGTGTATTATCCATTATTGCATTGGGTATTATGCTGCTTCTACTCTAGTCTCTGTTCACTCCAACTCATTCCTGTGGTGTGTAGGTATATCTGTAGTGGGGGGGGGGGGGGGGGGGGGGGGCCTTGTAGGATGGGAGCTAAGATACATAAACAATCCATTTAATGTGAATAATACACGTATCACACACTGACATTATCTACTTAACCAAAGGATCATATAAAACTATAGAAATTATTGTATTTGCACTTAAGCATCTCAATCTTTTTGACAAATTGACGCTTTTTGTTACCATTTCAGACTACCGGTACCTGTATTGTCCCCTTCATTTTCAGGATTGTGAGGGGGGGGATAATAAAGTGATGACATATTCACACTACATAATCCACAAGAACTTCCAGCGGATTCCGACATGAGTCCCATGGACTCCATTGTATTTAGGCAGATTCCGCTGTCTGCCCAAAAAATAATTGACATGTCAATTCTTTGGGCGGACAATGGAATCTGCCGGAGCATAGGAATGGAGCCTATGGGATGGGCAGGTGTTCAAGCTGAGGCGCAAACGGAATCCGCTGGATGTTGTCTGCGCCAATTCTGCAGCGTGACCAGACCCTAAGATAGGAATATTCCTAGTATGGTTCTGGCCATTGATCATGTGACTTGTTACTGTTTTACAGGAGCTGCATATATGGCGCTCACAGTGTCTCCCACTTTCTCTGCTGTCCTATTGCTCCTTCACTTTCTTATCATTTGCAACGTTCACAGTAGGTACTTTATATTTAATACAGTCTGAATATGTGAATGTTAACGGACACTAAGGACATCACGGTGTTATTGCAGTTTGTGCAAAAAATTTTTAAATGATGGCATGACTGTGACTATAAAGAGGAACCCCAACCACAGGCAATGGATGGGTTCTACTATATTCCTAAGAACAGGTTCAGGATCCAGGCACAGAAGTCATGATAGAATCTGCCGTCATTCACATAAATGTGCAGAATATTGAACGCACTGCAGGTTATAAAGCCAGAGGGGGAGATTTATCAAACATGGTGTACAGTGAAACTGGCTCAGTTGCCCCTAGCAACCAATCAGATTCCACCTTTCATTTTCCAAAGAGTAGGTAAGGAATGAAAAGTGGAATCTGATTGGTTGCTAGGGGCAACTGAACCATTTTCACCTTACACCATGTTTGATAAATCTTGTGGTGGATGCGGCCCAGGAAATCCAGGCTGGATGCACTATACTAATAGCTTGTGATCATTGCCTAAGGGGTTATGCACATGACATGTATGTGTTATGAGCAATGGTTCTGGGATCTGACTGCACTGGGTATACAAATACTAAATTAGGGTTTTAGGGCAGACACAAGCTACCATGATGCCCTCCCATTGTCTCCCAGACCACGTCTGTGCCCACTGTGAGCATCCATCTTGTCTACCCATAGGCCGAGCCTTTCTTTACACTCCTCGTTCTGTTAGAGTTCCTGATGGTACTGAATATAGAGCTTATGTTTGTCCATACAGCTGCTTGCCCTGTAAGAGTGTGACTGTCTCCCATGCACAGCATGTTCAGTTGTCCGTATAGGTGCAGTACTTACTTGAAATATATCCATCCAGTCGTCGTCATGTATCTCAGCTGGGCTATGAGAGTAAGTACAACTCACTGACATGTAACCGGAGTCGGCTCTGTAAGAGACACCACCAAATGTAACCTAATGGACTGTGCAAAGACAATGATGGAAAATTAATAAAATACAGAAATGTTTCCTGTGTTGTCATTTTATAATGTGTCCGTGCTGTAGCCTTCTGTTATAGGATTACAGGCTGTTCATAAAATATGGTCATTCTGACATGTATATAGACCTCTCCCTATATACAGAGTACATCTACCGTCTTTCCCCAAAAATAAGACAGGGTCTTAGATTAAAAGGGTACTCCGGCCCGGGGGTATTTTTCAGTTATGGCCGGGGATGGGGTGGTTATGGACGGCGGAGGTCACTTACCTACCCCGTTCCAGCGCCGCCTCCCGGATCGCGCCTTCCGGTACACCCGTCCCGTGGACGCTTCCCTGTGTGAGCTGCCGCATTCTGCGGCTGTAGCAAAGTCCCGCCTCGGCCGCTGAATGGCTGAGCTGCCTTGAGACGTCACGTCTCATGCGGCAGCTCACACCAGGTGTACCGGGTGCCGCACTGGAATGGGGTAGGTAAGTGACCTCCGCCATCCATAACCATCCCATCCCCGGCCATAACTGAAAAATGCCCCCGGGCCGGAGTACCCCTTTAATTTTTGCTCCCAGAGATGCACTAGGTCTGATTTTCAGGGGATATCTTATTTTTCCATGAAGAAGAATTGACATGTCACATGCACGACAGGGACAGAGCGTATGGTATGGCGGCTTCTGGCCACCAGGGGAAGCTTACCACAACACACTCGTACAGCACAGCAGGGACAGTGTACAGTATGGTGGCAGGTGACAGGATAACGACAGACTGTGCAGCTCTACATATGGCGGCAGGCGACAACACCTTGATGTCTTGCCTACATATTTACAAGCAACGGCCATGGAAGGGAACATCGGGGTCTTCATGTCCTGCATACAGCTGCTCTGCAACGGACAGTGATGGTAGGGGACAACGGCGGTGGGCTAAAAAGAATCAGAGCTGCATGCCCTGGTCTTGTGTTCGGCAGGCAAGCTTCCAAAGACTTTGCTTGGTCTTACAGGGGATCATTTAGGGTCTACAGATCACCCCAATAACATCTAGAGGAGTGATCCCCAACCTGTGGTTCTACAGCTGTTGAAAACTACAACTCCCATCATGCCCCACTAGCTAAAGGCTGTCCAGGAATGGTGGGAATTGTAGTTTTTCAACAGTTGTGGAGCTGAAGTACAGTGTAATGAGAATGCCAGATCATAGGGGCTAAAGGACCTGGCTATCCTCTGCCACCACTGTTATATCCTATAAATCTATAGTATAACACAATCTATATCAGGTATGGGGAACCTCTGCGGCCTCCAGCTGTTGCTAAACTACAATTCCCATCATGCCTGCACAAGCAAAGACTGTCCAGGCATGATGGGAATTGTAGTTTTGCAGCAGCTGGAGGCCGCAGAGGTTCCCCATCCCGGCTCTATAAGGAAGCATGGTGATATAACAGCCCTGACACTAGTGAGCCGGTGTATGACACTTCCCATCAAGCCTGGCTCCTCCCATTCTGTCACAGATCACATGACCATGACGTCACTGCAGGTCCTGTAGCTCTCCGGGCTCCGGGGGATGTGGAGGGCAGGCATGGCTCAGGATATAGGGAAGGCTCTGATCTCAGTGCGGGAGAAGGTGCAGCATGCCGCAGCCAGGAGAGCCAAGGTGAGCGGCCGTGTGTGCTTTACGACTGAGCCTGTGCGGCTGCATTCACTACAGTAACTGCAGCACTTTACAGCCACTGCCTCCTGGGGAATGCTGGGAGTTGTAGTCTCACAGTGATGTATAACAATCTACTTTCCAGAACCACACTGTTATATAGAGGGAATGGCAGTGGCAGTGTACTGTCAGGGAATAGTGCTGCTTCTGTAGACAGGACACTATACAGCAGGGATGGGGAACCTTCTGCCCTCCAGCTGTTGCAAAACTACAATTCCCATCATGCCTGGACAGCCAAAGCAAAGCTTTGGCTGTCCAGGCATGATGGGAATTGTAGTTTTGCAACAGCTGGAGGGCCGGAGGTTCCCTATCCTTGCTATAAAGCTACTAAGATTAAGCGGCCGCAATGTGAACAGAGTCTTACTGTAGCTGCTGGCCAACTAGAAGTTGGTGACTGGGGGATTTACATATAAGCCAGCGTTCTTTATATCAGGGCAGCATTCCCTTTATTCCCGAATAGAATAGACATGTCTTTCCCCCCCCCCCCCCCCCGCCATACTATGTATATAGTCGGACTATATACAGACTATAAGTACGGCATGCAGTCATTTAGATGCCTATTTATAATAAGCCCCTATTCACACATCCGTAATTGTGGACTCACAGCCACAGACAGGATTCGGATGTGTCCCCATCCACAGTTTCACAAATTCATTAAAATAGGTGGCCGTATGCTGCAAAAAATGTATATTATGTCTTTCCAATAGGATAAAGGCCTCCTTCATACAGCTGTATACTATAGGCCAAGTATACATGACAGTGGCTTCCATGGTCCGTGCATATGACCAGAGGCCAGACTGCAAAACAATTATGCTCATAGACTTTTAGGGGCCATTCACATGTCCACAAGATACTGTAAGGGTAGCTTCACACATCGCAACGAAATCCACTCCGGTTAATTTCAATAGGATTACATAATCGCAGTGGTATTGTCATCCCCCTGCAGCCCTGTGCATACGTTACTGGGTTCACACTCCGGCTTGTTCTGTGGCTCCCGATGTGTGAATGAGGCCTAAATGTCGTCCTCATTGTTGCTTGCCTTTGTGTATTATATCCAGGTTATACCATCTGTATACTTATATCTCTCCTTTCAGAGCCTTCCTGCCATTGAGCCCAGACTGGTGGCTGTCAGTAAGACCAAGCCGGCTGAGATGGTGATCGAAGCTTATAGTCATGGCCAGCGTTTTTTCGGTGAGAACTATGTAAGTCTGAGGCATAGATATACCCAACTTATATCATGTTTTACCAGGAAACCTCTGTGATCTGTATTCAACAGATTTAAAGATGTTCTTCATATAACAATAACTATATAAGCGGGGGGAAAAAATGGCGGCATCCACCACACCCTTATAGTTACACCTACCTGGTCGTCACAGGTCTGGAGAGCAATGAAGGTCAAGGTTCCTTGGCTAGTCATGGGATGCTGCCTCGGACCTGTGAACATTGCAGATTGCAGAAGGGGCCAGTGGATCTCCACATAGATTGGGACCTGATTGCTGTAACTTAAAGTGACTGTACCACCAGGCCCAGGCTGAAGCACTGGAGGCGGGCCGACCCTCCCTTAGTGGGAGGAAACCCCTTGCCCCTCTATGATAGGGTTCCATTGATTCTTATGGAGTCACGTCATGGAGGGGCTGGGGTTTCTTCCCACTGGGGGTGGGTCAGCCCGCCTCCAGTGCTTCAGCCTGGGCCTGGTGATACAGTCACTTTAAAGGGAAAATCTCAAGTCTTTCAATACTTATTAGCTGCTGTATGTTCTGCAGGGAGTGGTGTATTCTTTCCAGTCTGGAGAGCAGTAGAGGTTTCCTACTGCTCTGGACAGTTCCTGACACGGACAGAGGCGGCAGCAGACTGAAGAGAATACACCACCTCCTGCAGGACATACAGTAGCTGATAAGTACTGGAAGGCTTGAGATTTTTAAATAGAAGTAAATGAAAAATCTATATAACTTTCTGACACCAGTTTATTTGAAAGAAAAAGATTTTTGCTGGACAACCCCTTTAAGTTTTTCACTGAAACTCCCCTTTAAATACTTTGGTATAATATACACTTCTAACAAGCAAACAACACAAAATTATTAAATTTTATATTATTTATTAATTTTATTTTGCTTTTGTAGGTTCAAGAACTGGTTGAAAAAGCCTCAAACGCTAATGTAAGCTATTCCTGTTTCATCCTACGTACCATTTTATGTAAGGAAAACTTGTTCATTGCATGATGAATATTACACAACATTAAATATACTATGGAGGGAATTTAGTAACCCTGCATATCACACGCTGTTCATTTCAGTAATCTGCTTTAATAACAATAATGCCCCTGCAGGGACTGCCAGCTCTGAGCTAGTGTAGGTATAAGCAATGATTTACTCCAGTTTTCTTGTATCATAGTAAATCTGCCGGCTCACGCACCACACAAGCCAACTTTTTAAAAAAGTTTCAAAAACTTTTTGCTGTATCCCAGCAAGGAGAAACACATGCTGGGAAAACTGTATGTATACATAGCAGCATTATGTCCACAGATAGGTATGTTGTTTAGCTGGTGCTTTAGTCATCTGTCCGGGCTCTAGGACATGTTACACACCTTGTAGATCAAGCGCTGTTTGGTATACAGACTCGGGAACCCCTACTGTTGGGATGTGATGCTGTATGGTGAGTAGTATCCTCTTGTATAGTCTCAGCTTTAATTTGTTACTCATCTTCCTTCTAGATTTTGTCTTCCTGTCCAGAGATTAAATGGCATTTCATTGGGCATCTACAGAAACACCATATCAACAAGCTAGTTGGTAAGTGGAGAGAAAGGCAGTAGGGTGTTTGTAGTCTGTAGGCTGCATGTATGTACTACTTCACAAAATGGTGACAAAGCAACATGCCCAGACCCTGTATGTTCTCACATGGAGACCACCCTGCGATGTCTGCTTAGTAATCTGAAGATACACGACAGCTCGATCAGCTTTGTTTTCCCACTATGATGCCATACGGCACAGATCCATATAAGTGATATGCACAAGGGCCTATAGATGATGTGAATGACCCTAGACAACCCCTTCCATGAATGTGCACTTCATTTCATAGAGTGCTTATTGTTCTCTCTTTTTTTTCCCAGCTGTTCCAAATCTTCACATTTTGGAGACCATAGACTCTGTGAAGCTCGCGGATAAAGTCAGTGCCTCCTGGCAGAAAAAGGGATCGGCTGCCAAGTTGAAGGTGATGGTCCAAGTCAACACCAGCAGTGAAGAAAGTAATTGTTTTATTGGCCTATTTCTCAAAGAACCCTTCATCACCCATCACATCCACACTCGTCTGATACTTTTTCCTTCCAGGTAAACACGGTCTTCCCCCATCAGAGACGACGGACTTGGTGAAACATATCCGGGAGAAGTGTCCAGGTTTGGAGTTTGTGGGTCTGATGACCATAGGAAGCTTTGGCCACGATCTCACACAAGGCCCCAACCCTGACTTTCAGGTAAGCAGGCAGTGATCTGTTCCTGGTTTGATATTAGAATAGCTGACCATAATGTATGGGTGACTAGGGTCTTTATGAGACTGTCCTTTAAGTGATCTGGCATAGTAGCATCCATGTTCTCTGTGTATACTATACATAGCATTGGTGAATGTCGGATGGAATATAGTAGATTCTGGGGTACTTTATATTGTTCGTATTACAGTTGTTTTACCCACTACCCTTCTCATATGTACAGATGCTGCTTAAACAGCGTGAAGAAGTGTGTGAGAAGCTGGGGCTCCCAATAGATGCGGTGGAGCTGAGCATGGGAATGTCATCAGATTTTGAGCATGCAGTGAGTATACATATGTAATACATGGGTCCTCCGTACCTTAGATACATTATCATGAGGCTGAGTGGTGAGGCTGTCATGGGAAAGTAGAGGTAACACTTGGCTTATCCGAGCATGCATGTGCTGCAAATGGGAGCAGGGAGTAAGCCACTGCCAGACACCAGCTTCTACTGTCCAGTCCTTCTCTTCCCAATATCTGTTGTTTAGGAAGAAGACTATACGTTATAGATGATGGCTCTTTCAGACATAACTCATTCACTTTTTACTATTTCTTTGTATAAAGTGTTTGCTTTTATTATATCTTTGTATTTCTCTACCCCAGATTGAGGTGGGCTCCACCAATGTCCGTATTGGTAGCACCATTTTCGGTGAGCGGGATTACTCCAAACCAGCAGAAGGAGAAGCCAGCGCGGCTAGCACATAGGCCTGTCTGTAAGAGAGCATTGATATGCAGATGGCACCTGCACTTACTGACATCTAATGTAACAATGCACAGATGGATCTGTACTGATCAGACATGAATGTATACTAGTAATGTGTTTTGTGAATGTTTATTACATATGTCATCAAACCCGCAACACAAAGAAAATATCACAGCGGATCTCATCATTTCGTATCGGAGCAGTTGCCAGTGATATGTTCACATATCAGTGTCCCATGAGAGGATCGGCATTCATACGAAGTCTTCTCACCTGTTACCATTACAGAACAGGTCTGGCATCTCAGTAATGTGAGCAGCACTCCCATCTCTCAGCATATCACAGCTTAGGATGCACTAAGGAGTAGCGTCATCCTGCACCCAGTTCTAGTGGTCCGGCATTGTTTGTAGACCTGCCATACCTCCAGGACTGAAAAATGTTGCTGCTTTGTCCAGAAGAAGTAAAAGGAACTGCATTGTTCCTGTGTTATTGTCTGTAACGCTTCTCTGCTGCCTTATTACAATCCAGGACCATATCACGGAGGACAGACTGTGCACAGTTGGCTCCCTTGTGTGATATCAATAACTAATTTCGAGTAATTTTTATGTAAAAGTCAGGCGTTCTATTTAGTAATCCAAGCATTTGGTCTAATAATATTGTGCACAATAGTCTATTTTTGTTTATTAAATTAAATGTCCCATCATAGATCTGTGGTGTTAGTTCTTAGTGTATATATGTCCTTTCTGTTTCAGGCAGGGAATTTTTGTTTATATTCTATACAGATCCAATAATACTCACAGTTTGATAACCGTATCAAAGCAGCTGCCAAGGCTTAGAAAGACATGTCCCCTTTCTTCCAGACAAAGCACGACCTTTGTCCCCAGTTTCAGTGTGGGTTTTGCAGCTCAATTCCATTAGTGACTGGAGCTCAATTGTAATACTGCACAGCCTGAGGAGAGGGGTGGCGCTGTTTTTGGCTGAAAGTAGCTGTGCTTTTTGTAATCCTGGATAACCCCTTATGTGCACACTACGGGGTTTGCGCGGATAACTTCCAACAGATTCCGTGCATGCTCCCGATTGAAGTTCTGCCCGTCCCATAGGCTCCATTCTATTGACATATGTGCAGGGCGAGCGGCAGAATCTACTGGAAGTTACCAGTGTAAATTGCGTAGTGTGCACATATCCTTACAGCTAAACAGTCTGATTTTCAGTGATGTTTTTACCTGCAATGATATGTGCATCCAGGGCTGGGGAGAGTTTTGTCACGGCTTTATTTAGTCCAGTCATGGTGGAATTATTTTTAATAAAGTATACTAGGACGTAGCTTGTAAATTAGAAACTTAGTTTACAATGTTTATTGCTGCAACACATGTGTGAAAACACTTAGAAGAAACACTTAGAAGTATGTAACCTGGTGACTAGGGCTGGGCGATATTGGCCTAAATCAATATCGCGGTTTATCATATATGTAGCTGCGGTAACGATAATTGGACGATAACTATGACATGCCCCCTTTGTAAACCACACCCCTTTATACAAGCCACACCCACTTTGTCATGCCAAACTGGGGATACTTTGTTTCAATAAAGTTAAAAAAAGTATAGTAACTAAATGACCAGCAACCCAAACTATGTACACACTACAGGACGTGTACATACGGGTATACAGCTATGTTCCCACCACAGGACGTGTATCTACAGGTCTACAGCATACAGCTATGGACAGATTTATCTATCTCCTATCTATCTATTATCTGTCTATCTATTATCTATCTATAGATTCACTTCGTCCTTACTGTATATTCGCTCATGTCTATTATCTATCTCCTGTCTATTATCTATCTATCTATCTATAGAAAGAAAGTGAGCAGCACAGCATTGTAGGTATGGGTGCCAGCGGTCAGGGTCCTGGCTTCAGACCGTTTTTCACATATAAGCAGAGAATCCGCAGCACACCGAAATCGTAAAGCTTTGTGGTTTATTTAAATCATAGGTGCAGCAATCCAACAGACGCAACGTTTCGGTGATGACATATCACCATTTTCACCATTTTTCTATCTATCTATCTCCTATCTATGTATCTATCTGTCTATATATCTATTTATCTCCTATCTATGTGTCTGTCTGTCTGTCTATCTATCTATTTACCATCCATCTATCTATCTATTTCCTATCTATCTATGCAAACAAAAACAGTCGCGGCACTCGTATAAAGTAATATATGCAGCGGGTGCTGGCTCACTAAAACAGGGATCACTTGTTCCCACTTGTATATACAATCCAAAAAAGTGGTAGCACTCCGATAGAATGAAAAAGGTGTAGGTTTATTCACAATCCATGTGCAGGTAACAGCTGCAGGTAATAGCTGTTACCAGCACATGGATTTTGAATAAACCTGCACCTTTTTCATTCTATCTGAGTGCTACCACTTTTTTGGAATCTCTATCTGTCTATCCAAAAAAGAGCAGCACATCAATTGAATGAAAAAAAACAAGTAGATTTATTCACAAACCATGTGAAAAACAGCAACGTTTCTGACCACAACCGTGTTTTTTTTGGCTTGAGAAAAGACCACGGTTGTGGGCAGAAACGTTGCTGCTTTTCTCATGGGTTGCTGACTGTTAGTGACATTCGTGCCGCTCTGACACACTGGGCAGGTTGGGGGGCGCTGGGACGGTGGGTGGCGACTCCGCTGTGCCGTATCATGCCGTGCGGGAGCTGTGCTGTGCCAGGAGCGGGGCTGATGAGAGTGGCAGGATGAAACAGGCTGAGATGGGCAGGGGCACTGTGTTGTGTCGGGCGGGTGATGCGGGGCACTCTGACACGTGCTGAGACGGGCGGGTGGGGGCTCCGCTGTGCTGTTCCCATTCGGTGGGCGCTGGGACAGGCTGAGACGGGCGAGCCGCTGTGCGTCCCTGCACACACAGCACATGAGTTCTCCTTCAACCTGTGCAGCTCAGACGGCGAGATAGCGAAAATACCGCAAATACCGTCCTGGCAAAGTTGAGGTCGGTATTTTCATGGTATACCGCCCAGCCCTACTGGTGACATGTCCCTATAGCGCACAGAGTGCTGAGGATGAAGGTAAGTTTACCTCAGTGCTGTTTTCGTGTAATTTGTAGTTTAATCCATGTGTCTTCTTTCTAATGACTGGGATCCTCTTATGATGCGTTCACACTGAGAGATTTATCTGACAGATTTTTTAAGCCAAAGCCAGGAATGGATTTGGAAAAAGGAGATATCTCAATCTTTCCTTTATGACCTGTTCATAGTGTGTTCCTGGCTTTGGCTTCAAAAATCTGTCAGATAAATAAATTTCTCTGTGTACAGGCACCGTATAAGCTGGAGTCAATAACAGCTGCAGCCCCTGAATGGTTGACAGAAGGAGCACACATCCCATCATCCCATTGGCACCCCTGGCTCTTAGGATGTGATGATGATATTGTCTGGGTATGGAGGAACATAATTAAAAGAGGCATGGGCTAGTGGGAAAGGCTTATAACATTCCCCAAGCTTTGGTGCAGAGTATGCAATTCAGTTCTGGGTACCAGTTAATAGAAAGGATGCTCTATAACAATGGCAGCTAAACTACCCTGTTTCCCCGAAAATGAGACATCCTCCAAAAATAAGGCATAGTGGAGGATTTAAAATAAGGCATACCCCTGAAAATAAGGCATCCCCCGAAAGTAAGACCCTCCCCGCCCCCATGCCGTTAAGGGGGGTGGGCAGTGGGGTTGTCTGGTTATGCTGGTTTGTGATGACAACTATTATACAGTATATAAGGAGTGAGGAATCTTCGGCCCTCCAGCTGTTGCAAAACTACAATTCCCATCATGCCTGGAGAGCCAAAGCGAAGCCAAATGCTCATTTTTATTTATTTTTTGTTAAAAAATAATTGTGAATTCCTCTTCATGGAAAATCAGAGATAATAAAGGGCACTTAGTTATGAGGGAAGAATCAGAGAATTAAACTTTTTTAGTCTTGAGACGTTTATGGGTGACATAAGTAGACCGTATAAAAAAAAAAAAAAAATGGGGAAAACCTCCTCAGCAGATATGGGGCACTCCCACCATCTGGAGAGTAAAAGATTTATTCTCCAGAGGTGACACACCTTCTTTACTATGAGAGCATTGAACTTCTTACTACCCTCATAAACCTACAGACAGAAGTTTTGCCTGTATAGTTTATGCTTTATGCGTTTCTTGCCTAAGGGCCCTTGCACACTGAGCAATAGGCGAGAAATAAGTTCTGGCAGAATTCAAACCCCATTGACTTCTATAGAATTCCTCTAGCGGAATCCACCCAAAGAATTGACATGTCAGCTGCCTTGAGACCGGGCGGCGTGATCTGGGCACCGTTGCTGGAACGGGGGAGGTAAGTGACCTCCTGCTTCAATTTCCACCCCCTCCACCAAAATACCCCCCTGCCTAGAGTACCCCTTTAAATGTTTGAGCGGATTCCACGTCCAAATTCCTGCTCTTTTACTCAGTGTGAAAGGGCCCTTTCTCTGAATTAATAGAAAGGGATCAATATACTCAATACCCATTCCTGCATATATCCTTTCGGCATACATCCTTGTGTCGCCTACTTTTTTTTTTTTTTTTACTCTAAAAGGTGACTGTACAAAAATAGATGCAGCCAGCAGATCACATGGCGACCATTTAATACCTGAAGTCTCCTCACTGCATGCATCTCCCACTGTTAGGTTTAGGTTTCTGGGGAAGATCCCAGCAATTGTCAGTACTGCATGATTTTATAGGGGTTATCCAGGATTGGAAAATAATAGCAGCTTTCTTTATAAATTAGTGGGGTCTGCCTGGTGCTGACGATGGATGTTATGTAGTATCAGGGAAACTATATAACCTTTTAATTTTTTAAAAGTTATGTGAAAAACAAAACTATAAAACCAAATTGTTCAATTTCTTCTATTTTACCCTATTTAAACTACAGCTGTCAGATTTGTTTAATTTCCACAAAAGTCTAATATAAAGATCCTGTACTGTTATAGTATTTTCCATGTGTTTTATATAATGCTCTGTCTCCTTCCTGTCATGTAATAGCAGCCCGCTATGTGATTGTCTGGGCCTCACTGACCCCTCTTTATTAGTCATGAATGCAGCCTGGTTTTACAGTATAAAGAACAGAATGTTTATTGTCCATAGATCACATCCTTTCTTTTCTGGGCTTTTCTCCCAAGGAGGTCATAACTCTCAATTAGTCGCACCCCCACCGACAGAGACTTTTTATTACAACTCAGATTGCAGGTGTATTCTCGAAGGCTGCCACTAGATGTCGCTGCTAATCATGTCCAGACTTTAGTTACATATGGTGGCTGTAAAGTGCTCTGACATACAATACTTTTGAATAAATAGGTGGAGCCAGAAGCTGCAATGGACTCATATACTATATGTTACATATTACAATTCGTTAGCATTTTACAACCTTGTTTACAACAGTGGTTTTTTTTTTTATTGATGCATCATTATCACAGCACTTTATGGAAAGTAACAAGTAATGTCCAATATGGGTCAGTTTCATCTATATCTTATAAGTGTTGGAAACTGACTTTGCATACAGTAGGAAAAAGCTATGTGCTTATGAGTGGCTAAAGATCCTTAAAGGGATTCTTGCATGCAGGATAGGCCTTTAATGTGTTATTAGTGGGAGTCACCAGGGTTAGTAAAGAAAGTTTGCAAAAGCGCCATGGCCCATTGGTTGTTCTGATGATTCCCACTGATGGCCTAAGCTGAAGGCCAAGCCAGTGTTCCCCAACCTGTGGCTCTCCAGCCTGTTGTAAAACTACAACTCTCATGATGCCTGTAGTAGAGTCAGAGGTTTGGAAACACTGGGAAGTTTTTTTTAAAGGGATTTCCTAGCCAAAATATACTGTGTGAACAGGAGGCGAGCTGCAGTTATAGGTGGCAACTGCTGCACAATTATCGAGCTGTAAATGGGTTCAGATCTAGCAGATTGGTGCTCGCTTACATGAAGGGCCATGTCATTCCGGTGAGACACCTGCCGGTAGGTGTCTTTTGTATTTGGTTGACTTTACTTTGCTTTAGTATATATTGGTAGTTTGATCATCTGTGATTTATACCCATCATTGTATCCTGACTTCCATCACCAAATTATATAGTCAGAGCTGCAGTGTAAAGCATGGGGGAAGGTGGTCACGGAATTAGTCAGGGAGTTGAAGTTCAGACCACTGAAAACTTCTATTAAACATTGCATTGCATTGCAGTCTTAAAATCCAGCTCTGCTTTACCAAAGAAAAACCCAGGCAGTTGTCTGTGGATCCCTTCTTGGAAAATCCCTTTGAGACCACAACTGAACGTCTTGCGGTATATGAAATATTTAATAATTCAGATGAAAATGTGAGTTTTATTTCATATTGGATGGTGCTGTAGATATATGATATTGTTGGTACAATGTGCTACCAGGCCGCTGTGGGATAAGGCATTGTGCACCATGCCACCCAGAAGTGTCAGAAATACCCCCCCCCCCCCCCCCCCCATTATCCTATGATCTGTAGACCTGAGCTTGTCCAATGATCACTTGTCTTCTTCCGCCATGGCTTCATCTTGTATAGAGGTTCTATTCTGCAAGGTCCGACTATATAAATACATGTAGGGGAATGAAAGGCATCACTTCTTAGCCGTCACTGCAAATAGAGCAGTCACATAGAGACACGTTTCTCCCCTCAGCATAAAATTACAGATTCATGACTCTCTGCCTCCAGCTCCGTGTCCTCAGGGGCTCTCGGTTTCTTTAAAAGTCGTATAAAATGCAAAAATGCCATTTACTGTGGTTGGTGTGTGAACTTTGGATGTTTATTGGTAAATTGGCGGGGATTACACACAAGCGGCATTGTAATAACTATTATATAACAGATCTCCAATATGAGACTGTGTGTATAAGAGTCACGGCTCAGAATGACCGCTAAGACAAATCATTAACTTATAATGAGATTTGTTGGTCTGAGGTCTATAACATATGACGGCAAGAATAATGCTGCAGCCTATATAGCAAAATGCCATTGTATTGCATATGTAAAGAATACAGAGATTCTGTAAGATTGTCTACAGCATGTTGCAAAACTACAATTCTCATAATTTCCCATTCAATTCCCTAAAGATTTGGCTACCCAGGCATAATGGGAGTTGTAGTTTTGTAATTACTGGAGAGCCGCAAATTTGACACCTGTGGTCTACAGTAACCCTAAAGCCTTACATCGGGTTGTACTATGAGTGTTTGACAAGAAGGCTTGTTGGATCTCCAGTGGGCCCCTGAAGGATATTTATGCTGAGGCAGAGCAGGTTTGGGGCACACTAGTCCAAATTAGTCCATTAATCAAGAGAGAAAGAGCAAGAGTGTTGTTCCTGCTGCAGTACTTTCTGGGGCCTGGCCTTAGGGTCAGGGCACATCTGCGGGGACTATTGCTTATCTAAAGGAGTTATCCAGCATTATAAAAACATGGCCACTTTCTTCCAGAGACAGCACCACATGTCTCCAGTTTGGGTGGAGTTTTGTAACTCAGTTCCATTAAAGTGAATGGAGCTTAATTGCAAACCACACCTGAACTGGAGACAAGAGTCTGGTTGTCTCTGGAAAAAGTGCCCATATTTTTCTAATGCTGGATAACTCCTTTAAGTATCCTCAACCCCAGCCACATCCAGCTAGTGAAACCTGCAGTGAAGCTACTATAGATGGGGAATCAAGCCTAATCTACCCAGGGGGAATATCTTCTTTTCATCCTCCTCATAACTAAGGCAGGAGTTTAGGACAGCAGTTAGGTAAGAGCAAGTAAAGCCGATAACTGCTGCATCGTGCTAGGTTTCCTTAGGGGTCTTCCTTTTGGCTAGATCACCAGCTTCACTAGGTGGGGTCTGTGTTCCTGGATGTTTGTCGCTCAGTGCCCATGGATAGCAATAGGCGGATCTTCATTTTCTCTGATAAACAATTACAAACAAGAGCGTTTGTGAACAACCTAAAATCAGTCACGGAAGGATAGTTGTTATTACGATCGTTTATATACTTTACTGGATGCCTATGTACCCCAGAAGATTTCGGAACGATTAATGATGATGTTATAGTGAACTCAAAAAATGCAATCAACGACACATGGATGAATTTTTGTTTGTCGTTTGATTGTTGCCTGCATTCACTTAAATTTCACTACTAGGGATCTCAACTGCACATTACTGAATAGGGCTGTGATTTATTGTACCGTGTCTGGCACCTGGGCACATATCACTAGCTACCCTGGGTTACTGCATCTGTGCTTGTCATAGGTCATACGTATCAGTTTTTTGGGGGGTCTGATCTTTAGGACCTCCACCAACCAGATACCTATGCTTATCCCATGTTGTTGGTGGGAAAACCCCTTTAATAGGTGTAAGCCTCAAAAAACCTGATTTGTTAGAAGGGACCTTTAAAAATAAGCTGATCCCAAAGCTGGAAGCCCCATCAGTCAGATAAAATTCATGGTGAAACCTGGAAGTAAGTGTTCAATTCCCACAACGCCACCACAGGGGAAAGTATATATTACACCGTCCCTATTCAGATCAATACGTTTTCTGTATAAGGCTGGGTTCACACTGCTTTTTTGCAGTCCATTTAAAATATCTGTTTCATAGGAGGAAACTGCAATTTTGTGAATCTGCTTGGATCCGTTTTTCTATTGATTTCCATTATAAAGAAAAATGCATTGAAACTGTTTTTTTTTTTTTTTTATTAATAGCGTACACAAAAACACGTACACAAAAATGTTAGCATAGCTGTCATAAAGAGAAACAGGCCTTTTTCTATGGCAATGAAACATGTTGAGGGGGCTATGCTAAAATTAGGGCATGACACCCAATGTGTGTGATCAAGTGGAGTACTGCAGGTTCTGCGTAGAATATATTCATCTAATAAAAGTTACATTTTAGGGGGGTTTTCTTGAAAGGGGTATCATACCGCAGGCCGTGTGCCTGAGGGCTCAGTGTGTAACAGTAGTATTACAACACCGTGCCAATGGAACTGAGCTGCAAAACTCACACTTAAACTGAGGACAGAAGTGGTCCTGTTTCTGGAATAAAGTGGCCATGTTTTTCTAAGCCTGGATAACCCCTTTTAGTTTTGGGCTATACAGCGTTTTCCAGGCACATGACATGACACACTGCCTGTCATGTGACCCCTTTACTTATACAAGACCCCCCTTATTGGATTCTATCAATGTCCCAGAGGTAAAAAAACATTGCTGCCAATACGCCTTGCTGGCAGTCACTAAGGGCTCTATTCTAACCCATACACCTTTACAGCAGGGTCAGAATAAGCTGACAAGGGTGTACCGTGCTGGACATTGCACAATCTTGGCTGTAGCGTGGGGACACTCACACACTGTCAAGTTCAAATCTTTGACATGTTTGACAAGTGACAAAGAAACTTTAGTCATTAAGTTTTGTGAACCCCAAACTGGTGCCATTAAAAAGTACAACTGATTTTTTTTTAGAAAGTTTGTACATATTTGTAAATTACTTCTATTTAAAAGTCTCAAATCTTCCATGACTTATCAGCTGCTGTATGCCTTGCAAGAATTGTCCAGATTAGTAGCAAATCCTCATAGAAAACCTCATCTGCTCTGGACACATCTTGTCACTGACAGAGGTGGCAACAGGGAGCACTGTGTCAGACTGGAAAAAATACACCACTTCCTGCACAGCATACAGCAGCTGATAAGTACTGGAAATACTTGAGATGTTTAAACAGAAGTATATTACAAATTAACATAACTTTCTGGCATCACTTGATTTAAAAAAAATAAAATAAAATTGTACTGGTTTACCCCTTTACTCTATGACTTTAGTTTTCTTCTGTATAGTTGTCTATTCTCTGGCTTTGTTTTTGTTGGGAAAGTACAGATGAAGCAGAGCCGAGTAAGCCATTTGGCACAATGCTCTGTCATTGTGCTGGAAAACCTATGAAGTTATTATAAAAAAAGGAGTGGTTTAATGACAATTTCAGCTCTGCTACATGAGTGCGTTATAGCAAAATACACTTCATGCCATCAAGCGGTTATACTAACATATGCTAACTTTTACCCCTCGTAATAGCCTGCAGTTTATGTTCTACAGATGGCTAGCATTAGAGTACGTGACTGTGAGATGTCACAAAGATGGCTGACCACAGAAAATATATCTATAACTCAAGCTTGTTTTTTTTTTTATGAACATTTCTTTATGGTAACAAACTGTAATGTGGAACCTGCAGTACCCTCTTCCACCACTAGGGGGATGAAGTGAGATAGGGAAAATTACTGTAGAGCAAGTAAGAAGGAGAGAATGGTTGGAATGGCATGAAAAGATGCCTGGGAACAATTAGGTGTAATTTTCAGCCATAAGCTGCTCTTGACATGACTGGAAAATAGTAGACGGGGCAGCTTAAGCCATGAAGGGGGGATGGGGTCTTACCTTCCTCTCACAAAAAAACGGCAAAAAATATGGAATCATCACACTTACATGTTCATCCAGAGTTTTTTTTTTTTTTTTAACGCCGTCAAATATTATTAAGATGGAAATACTGTGTCAGCAATGCATGGCTAAAAATAAATAAATATATATATCTATCTTGTTAAATGAGCAGAAAATGCGTCAGACTGAAATACTAATTTTTTTTTGCTGTTTAAAAAAGGAAGGGAGGCTTCTCTATGGCTGAGCTTAGACTGTTCTTCGTTGTATCGCATTTAACCCAGGTTGCGGGCTGATGATCTGTTTCTCTTTCTAGGCACCTAGTAGAAGAAAAAAAGCAATTTTGTCACCTGTTTAATAAAACTTGGGCATTAATAAGGAAGAAATTTGGGGTGGAAACCATTGTGAAATAATTTAAATATACCTGATATTACAGAATAAGATAAAGAATTGGCAACTTTGTTGTAGTAGAGGTATCCCAAAAGTATGTCACTTATTTAGTGAGGGGGTCTTAAAGGGGTAAAACTGCTCAGTGTACAGTATTAGTAACTGTACTCACTGTATATACTGACAGCAGCTCCCTGTTCACCTCACAGAGCTAAAATCAGACTCCCCTCCTCCAGGCTGTGCTGTCCTGCCCTGTGGTGATTCTGTCCATAAGATGGTCGAGCATAGAGGAGCATGTGACCCTGTCCTTCGCTGTGAAATCCGCTGCAGATACGGTAAGTGTGAACCCGGCCTAAATCCTCATTAGGTGCTGGACTAATTTTGCTCTGCACCTGCACCCACCCACACCTGGTTCTACTTTTTCAAAGCCTAGTGTTATTACACCCGGGCGTGGCATACCACTCCTGGCCACCGTGACAGGTGCCTAGTCAGAACACCAACACCTAGCCCACTGCTAACAACACCTTGCAATTAGAGATGAGCGAACCGGGTTTCGGGTTTGAGTCCATCCGAACCCGAACTTTCGGCATTTGATTAGCGGTGGCTGCTGAAGTTGGATAAAGCCCTAAGGCTATGTGGAAATCATGGATATAGTCATTGGCTGTATCCATGTTTTCCAGACAACCTTAGAGCTTTATCCAAGTTCAGCAGCCCCAGCTAATCAAATACCGAACGTTCGGGTTCGGATCGACTCAAACCCGAACCCAGTTCGCTCATCTCCACTTGCAATAATAATAATATGCATTACTTCTTAGCCATCACTGGTCATAAAGCAATGAATACATCTTCCTTGGTACTTGGTATGCCTTTGTTTTTCCTTTGTCACCTTCCAGCTTACTGGGAACAACCGGCATCTTCTGCAGCACTCCGGTCCTAAATAAGGCCTTGCCCCCATTTATTCTGCCGGATTTACTTAGAGGCGCACGCCTCTTAGTAAATCTCCTGGAACCTGCGCCTGCCACACGTTGGCCACAGAAATCTACACCTGCTTCAAAGGAGACCACACCTGCTCCACGCCTCGCCACGCCCCTGCCCATTAGGCCGTACGCCACAGAAAAGGTGCAGATTTTCCTGACGTGCGCCAGGCTCACGCTTGATAAATTCCCCCTGTATGCCAGAGCAATGTTTTAAGGGAAGAATACCTCTGTACTGCAGGATCTGATGGAACATGCCACTGTATGAAATGAGGCATATGGAGCGTTGCCAACCATCTATAAATTCCTGGACAGTCCATAAAAAGTTGAGGTTTTTTTGAAGCTGGAGGAGTATATGCAGGTTATTGTGATTATAGTTATCATCATACTATAAATCATAGTAAATGCTGCTAAGTCTGCTCTGTTAGTCATTTATGGCACGTCCCGTGAATATGCCATAAATGCCCCAGATGGGAACACCCCCTTTACATACCACTAGCAATCAAGTTCTGTCGGAAAACAGATTTAAAAAAAAAATCCTCCATGTGCTGCTACTTCTGTCTCCATGGTTTAATGATGTCATCCTCATTGTGATGTCATGTCATGTATAATCATATCTCTACGTGTCTCTATGTGTCAACCAGACATGTTAAAGGGGAACTCTAGGTAGAGGTTAAAAAATTAACCGTCTGCAGAAGCATATAGCATTACTTACCTGTCTATCCCAGTTTTGAAACTACCAAAAATCCATTCGTTTTGGCAGGGTTTGTTCTGTATTGTGTTTCTGTACTTCCTGGTTGAGCAGTTCCCAGAATGCAGTACTGGTTCCAAAATGCAATGCTTTCCCTCAGCTGTTCATTACAGTCCACAGTCCTTGCAGCCAGTGGCGTAGCTATAGGGGTCGCAGGGGTCGCCATGGCGACCGGGCCCCTACGCTAGGGGGGCCCGCACGGCCCCCCTTGCCACTTCCTCCTGTGCTCCCCCAATCCGGGGGGGGACGCGGCAGGGGATATGCCCCCCGGACCTTTTTCAGTTCAGTGAGCTTCCGGGATGCCGGCCCCGGCCGGAAGCTCACTGATGCAGGACCGCGGCGCCGGGATTTCTCCTCGGCAGCTGACATGTGACGTCATTACGTCACATGTCAGCCGCCGTGCAGTAGAGAGGAGAAATCCGGGCGCCGCGGTCCTGCATCAGTGAGCTTCCTGCTGGGGCCGGCATCCCGGAAGCTCACTGAACTGAAGAGAAGCTGCCAGGCCTGAGGGAGATCAAGGCTCCAGGTGAGGTGAGTTTATTTTTTTTATTTTTTTATTTTTTTATTTTTTACATAAATGTTGCGATGTGGGGGGCTGCACAAGGGGTCTATACAGGGGGGGGGGGGCTGCACAAGGGGTCTATACTGGGGGGGCTGCACAAGGGGTCTATACTGGGGGGGCTGCACAAGGGGTCTATACTGGGGGGGCTGCACAAGGGGTCTATACTGGGGGGGGCTGCACGAGGGGTCTATACTGGGGGGCGGGGGCTTGGCTGCACAAGGGGTCTATACTGGGGGGCAGGCTGCACAAGGGGTCTATACTGGGGGGGGCTGCACAAGGGGTCTATACTGGGGGGCAGGGGCTTGGCTGCACAAGGGGTCTATACTGGGGGGCAGGGGCTTGGCTGCACAAGAGGTCTATACTGGGGGGGGGCTGCACAAGGGGTCTATACTGGGGGGGGCTGCACAAGGGGTCTATAATGGGGGTGGCTGCACAAGGGGTCTATACTATGAGGGGGGGCTGCACAAGGGGTCTATACTGGGGGGGCTGCACAAGGGGTCTATACTGGGGGTGGCTGCACAAGGGGTCTATACTATGAGGGGGGGCTGCACAAGGGGTCTATACTGGGGGGGCTGCACAAGGGGTCTATACTGGGGGGGCTGCACAAGGGGTCTATACTATGAGGGGGCTGCACAAGGGGTCTATACTATGGGAGGGGGGCTACACAGGGGGTCTATACTATGAGAGGGTTACACAGGGGGTCTATACTATGGGGGATCTACACAGGGGGTCTATACTGTGGGGGGCTACACAGGGGGTCTATATTGTGGGGGGGCTGCACAAGGGGTCTATACTGGGGGGGGCTGCACAAGGGGTCTATACTGGGGGGGCTGCACAAGGGGTCTATACTGGGGGGGCTGCACAAGGGGTCTATACTATGAGGGGGCTGCACAAGGGGTCTATACTATGGGAGGGGGGCTACACAGGGGGTCTATACTATGAGAGGGTTACACAGGGGGTCTATACTGTGAGGGATCTACACAGGGGGTCTATACTGTGGGGGGGCTGCACAAGGGGTCTATACTGGGGGGGCTGCACAAGGGGTCTATACTGGGGGGGCTGCACAAGGGGTCTATACTGGGGGGGCTGCACAAGGGGTCTATACTAAGGGGGGGCTGCACAAGGGGTCTATACTGGGGGGGGGGCTGCACAAGGGGTCTATACTGGGGGGGGGCTGCACAAGGGGTCTATACTGGGAGGGCTGCACAAGGGGTCTATACTGGGGGGGCTGCACAAGGGGTCTATACTGGGGGGGGCTGCACAAGGGGTCTATACTGGGGGCGGGGGCTTGGCTGCACAAGGGGTCTATACTGGGGGGGCTGCACAAAGGGTCTATACTGGGGGGGGCTGCACAAGGGGTCTATACTATGAGGGGGGCTGCACAAGGGGTCTATACTGGGGGGGGGCTGCACAAGGGGTCTATACTGGGGGGGCTGCACAAGGGGTCTATACTATGAGGGGGGCTGCACAAGGGGTCTATACTATGAGGGGGGCTGCACAAGGGGTCTATACTATGGGAGGGGGGGCTACACAGGGGGTCTATACTATGAGAGGGTTACACAGGGGGTCTATACTGTGGGGGATCTACACAGGGGGTCTATACTGTGGGGGGGCTACACAGGGCGTCTATACTGTGGGGGATCTACACAGGGGGTCTATACTGTGGGGGGGCTACACAGGGGGTCTATACTGTGGGGGGCTACACAGGGGGTCTATACTATGGGGGGCTACACAGGGGGTCTATATCTACATTATCTGTACTCAGAGATATCACTGTGTTGTCTGTGGCGTTACATAGGACTGCAGGTGACTACTACATTATCTGTACTCAGAGATATCACTGTGTTATCTGTGCTGTTACATAGGACTGCAGGTGACTACTACATGATCTGTACTCAGAGATATCACTGTGTTATCTGTGGTGTTACATAGGACTGCATGTGACATCTACTACATTATCTGTACTCAGAAGGATATCACTGTTATCTGTGGTGTTACATAGGACTGCAGGTGATATCAGGTGACTTCTCCAGGTTGCAGAAGTTCAAACTTCATTGTGCCCTGCTGATAGTTTATTATGGGAGTTTTGCAGCATTTGGCTCTTCAGGTTGCAGCACTACAACCCCCATCATATCCAACTGGCAGTTCATGATGAGAGTTGTAGTTTTTCAGCTGTAGAGTCAAAGATTGGAATACAATGATTAGACAATGACACAGTACAGTCCATTAATTATAGGGGGCAGTAGTGCAGTACATGAGGTGGAGGCAGTGACAGGGCATTAGAACATGGTGGCACATTAGACTAATTGGATATAACGTTAGATAGGACTTTGCCTGATCGGGTGAGATGGGGGGCCCCAAGCTAACATTTTGCACCAGGGCCCATCAGCCTTTAGCTACGCCCCTGCTTGCAGCACCTGCTTCTGGCCGGTCAGAGATGGTGAATCACTCAGGGAATTGGGGCATCCAGCCAAGCCTCCTGTGACATCACACCCTGCCCCCTGTCTGCATCATCAGCCTGTGCTCAGCAAACACACACAATGTAAGACAGAGGCATGGAAGATTTGTCTCCTAAGGTGGGAGAGCAGAAGGAGCAGGAGACAATGTGAATTGGCACAGAGGCCATTTTTCTTCACTTCCTGGATTTCTATCAGCTACCAGTGTGGCAGAACTGCACAAATATGGTAATATATTATATAGACACATCTATATAACTTTTAATAGACAAAATTTTTCCTTATGTGGAGTTCCCCTTTAAAAGTTTGTATTGCACCAGGTCACAGACCTAAAGCTAAGTGAGGCCCATGGCAGCATGCTCCTTTCCTTGGCAAGCCGCCAATCGGACTAATAGCAGGTGATGGGCTCCTCAGGTTATAATGGACCCGGATTCCTGTAATAATTTGGGTCCCCTCGTCTACTTTAATACATAGCCTGCCTCTATAGTGCCCGGGCCCATGTTGTAGAAGAGCAATGTCACTATGGGGTTAAAAATCTAACCCTTTTTTTTACATACATTAGTTGGCAGGATCTGGGCTCGGTGTGCCAGTGTATATTTCTACCTGTGGTTTTTACACGGAGGGTCACATGACACAGACAGCCCTGACACGCGTGTCCCGCTGGATGTATGTTTGTGTTGTAGTGTTGTTCTAGCCGACCTTCAGTTTACACAAGTTTTACTTTGACCCATCAGTCAATTTCTCAGAGGCCTGGGTGTGTTATTGCAGCATGTGAGCCCCCTCGGCTTCTCTCCCCCCTGGGTCAGTGTTTTCCTCTCCATCGGCCATGTGTGGTCTTTTCTCCATGTGCTGTTTGTTTTAATAACCTTTAAATAAACAAAGGGGACGTTTCATTCCCTGAATGGCATGCCCGCCTGTACACAAACACGCCACTCCTGGCATCATCATTATCAAACCACATTTAATTGGATTGCCCTCGGAAGAAGAGGGGTCTGGGCATGACTGGGGGGGGGAGCACAGCCCATCCTGCATGACCAGAGACATTCCATGTCAGCGGGGTTCCCTGGCTTAAATACTGCTTGTTGCACAGTGACGTTCCAGCTGAACACTGTGCAGGAAGAGATATGGATGCATAGTCCTGCCTGTCAGCATTGCTTCTACCCAAGCGGTCAATGAATGAAGGTTTTCCCATTGTAGGCACACGTGTTGTTCCACGCACCTCAGCAGAGACCATACTTGTGACTATAACCCACAATATCACACTGACATCTAAGGCCGGGTTCACACTGGGTTTTTGCTGTCCATTTAACGGATCTGTTAAATGGGAAAAGTGGATGCATTTGTGCGCATCTGTTTGGATTCATTTTTACATTGACTTCCACTATTAAAAAAAAAATGTATCAAAACACATCCATTGTTGTGTTTTTGGTTTTTTTTAGCGTACACAAAAACAAATCCGTTAGATGGACAGCACAAACGCAGTGGGAACTCAGCCTAACACAGTCACAAACACTGCTGCCCTGGCCTTAAAGGAGTACTTAAGAGTTTTTTAATTTATTCTTCTTCTTCTTTTTTTTTTTTTTCAAATAAACTGGTGTCATATTTCCAAATTTCAAAATTACTTCTATTTATTAAAAAAAACCTCTAGCCTTATCAGCTGTTATATGTCCTGTAGGAAGTGGTATATTCTTTTTAGTCTGACAGGATGCTCTCTGCTGCCACCTCTGTCCATAACAGGAACTGTCCAGAAAAACCCAGGAAATCCCCACAGAAAACCTCTCCTGCTCTGGAAAGTTCCTGTCATGGACAGAGGTGGCAGCAGAGAGCACTGTGTCAGACTGACTACACCCCTTCCTGCAGGGCATACAGCTGATAAGTACTGGAAGACTTGAGTATTTTTAATTAGAAGTAATTTAGAAATCTGTATAACTTTCTGACAGCAGTTTTAAAAACTAATTTTAAAAAAATGTCTCTAGAGTACCCTTTAAGCAGGTCAAAATAATTCCTTTATTTAATTTTTTTTTATATTAGCACATTTAGGGATATCTAAATAATAAAAATCAAAGTCTGTCTGTCTGTCCTTCTGTCTGTCTGTCTGTCTGTCCCAAATAGACTTCCAAACGCCTAAACCGTTTGACCCCAAATTTGGCACACAGATACATTGGGTGCCCGGGAAGGTTATTGCGAAGGTCCCGTCCCCGCCAGATGTACAGGAGAGGAGGGGGAGGGGGAAGAGCAGCGCCCCATAGAGATGAATGGGAAAATCTCCTCACTGCAAACACAGGTGATATAATTAGCTGCAGCAGACACGGCAGTTGGAGCCTTAGCAACCAATAGGATTACTGCTTTCATTTTCACAGGGAGCAATGGTTGCTAGGGAAGCTGCCTCACAACATCCACAGTAATAACTGGTAGACCCCCTACTCCATCTATACAGTACATGTATACAGGACCCCCTACTCCATCTATACAGTACATGTATATACAGGGCCCCCTACTCCATCTATACAGTACATGTATATACAGGACCCCCTACTCCATCTATACAGTACATGTATACAGGACCCCCTACCCCATCTATACAGTACATGTATACAGGGCCCCCTACTCCATCTATACAGTACATGTATACAGGACCCCCTACTCCAACTATACAGTACATGTATATAGGACCTCCTACTCCATCTATACAGTACATGTATACAGGACCCCCTACTCCATCTATACAGTACATGTATACAGGGCCCCTACTCCATCTATACAGTACATGTATATACAGGACCCCCTCTACTCCAACTATACAGTACATGTATACAGGACCCCCTACTCCATCTATACAGTACATGTATATACAGGACCCCCTACTCCATCTATACAGTACATGTATATACAGGGCCCCCTACTCCATCTATACAGTACATGTATACAGGACCCCCTACTCCATCTATACAGTACATGTATACAGGACCCCCTACTCCATCTATACAGTACATGTATATACAGGACCCCCTACTCCATCTATACAGTACATGTATACAGGACCCCCTACTCAATCTATACAGTACATGTATATACAGGACCCCCTACTCCATCTATACAGTACATGTATACAGAACCCCCTACTCTATCTATACAGTACAGGTATACAGGACCCCCTACTCCATCTATACAGTACATGTATATAAAGGACCCCCTACTCCATCTATACAGTACATGTATACAGGACCCCCTACTCCATCTATACAGTACATGTATACAGGGCCCCCTACTCCATCTATACAGTACATGTATACAGAACCCCCTACTCCATCTATACAGTACAGGTATACAGGGCCCTCTACTCCAACTATACAGTACATGTATACAGGGCCCCCTACTCCATCTATACAGTACATGTATATACAGGACCCCCTACTCCATCTATACAGTACATGTATATACAGGGCACTACAGGTATAGCAAACTGTGACTGGGTAACACTGCCACACCAGACCTGACCAATACCGCCATACTGTGACTGGATAACACTGCCGTACCAGACCTGATCAATACTGCCATATACTGTGACTGGGTAACACCGCCACACCAGACCTGACCAATACCGCCATACTGTGACTGGATAACACCGCTATACCAGACCTGACCAATACCACCAAACTGTGACTGGGTAACACCGCCACACCAGACCTGACCAATACCACCATACTGTGACTGGATAACACCGCTATACCAGACATGACCAATACCGCCATACTGTGACGGGATAACACTGTCATAACACACCTGACCAATACCACCATACTATGACTGGAAAAAACTGCTTTACCAGACCTGACCAATACCGCCATACTGTAACTGGATAACACTGTCATACCACACCTGACCAATACCGCCATACTGTGACTGGATAACACTGCCATACCAGACCTGACCAATACCGCCATACTGTGACTGGATAACACTGCCATACCACACCTGACCAATACCGCCATGCTGTGACTGGATAACACCACTATACCAGATCTGACCAATACCACCACACTGTGACTGGAGAACACCGCCACACCAGACCTGACCAATACCGCCATGCTGTGACTGTATAACACTGCCATACCAGACATGACCAATACCGACACACTGTGACTGAATAACACTGCCATACCAGACCTGACCAATACCGCCATACTGTGACTGGATAACACTGCTATACCAGACCTGACCAATACCACCATACTGTGACGGGATAACACTGTCATAACACACCTGACCAATACCGCCATACTGTGACTGGATAACACTGTCATACCAGACCTGACCAATACCGACATGCTGTGACTGGATAACACCACTATACCAGACCTGACCAATACCACCACACTGTGACTGGAGAACACCGCCACACCAGACCTGACCAATACTGCCATACTGTGACTGGATAACACTGCCATACCAGACATGACCAATGCCGACACACTGTTACTGAACCCTACGCACCAGACCATGGGTGCCTTATGGTAAATACGACCCTGCAGGTATACAGGACACTACAGGTATACAGGACCCCAAAACTATACACTACAAGTGCACGGGACCTCCACCAACTATATACTACAGGTATACAGGACCCCAAACTTTACACTACAGGTATACAAGACCCCAAAACTGTACACTACAGGTATACAGGACCTCCACCAACTATATACTTCAGGTATACAGGACCTCCACCAACTATATACTACAGGTATACAGGACCCCAAACTATACACTACAGGTATACAGGACCCCAAAACTATACACTACAGGTATACAGGAACTCCACCAACTATATACTACAGGTATATAGGACCCCAAACTATACACTACAGGTATACAGGACCTACACCAACTCTATACTACAGGTATACAGCACCTTCACCAACTCTTTACTACAGGTATACAGGACCCCAAAGCTATATACTACAGGTATACAGGAACTCCACCAACTATATACTACAGGTATACAGGACCCCAAACTATACACTACAGGTATACAGGACCCCAAAGCTATATACTACAGGTATACAGGAACTCCACCAACTATATACTACAGGTATATAGGACCCCAAACTATACACTACAGGTATACAGGACCTCCACCAACTCTATACTACAGTTATACAGGACCCTCAAACTATGCACTACAGGTATACAGGACCCCCAAACTATATACTACAGGTATACAAGACCTCCACCAATTATACACTACAGGTATCCAGGACCCTTAAACTATAAACTACAGGTATACAAGACCTCCACCAACTATACATTACAGGTATACAGCACCATCTATATACTACAGGTATACAGGACCCCCGAACTATACAGTACAGGTATACAGGACCTTCACCAACTATACACTATAGGTATACAGCCCCCCCAACTATGCACTACAGATATGCGAGACCCCTAAAAACTATACATTGTGGGTATACAGAATCCCTCCAACTATGCACTACAGGTATACACTAATTCCACTGATTAACTTAGATGAAACAATACCTTTAGCTTTGCCTCATGGGCACCTTAGAAAAAAATCTAATTAACACACTGACACTTTATACCGGGGCAGCGCCGGGTACATTTTCTAGTCTTATATATTTATATGTCCTATAAGGTCACTAGTGCATCCTGCTCAGAACTCCTTCAAGGAACCAGTGCATAGAGTAGTCTAGTAGTCTGCCTGACTTGGGTTGCCTATCTATTACCTAACCAGTCTTTCAACTAAATTCTACTTTGCAATTTACAGGGGACATAATGGAGGAGCATCTTCCACTCAGGATTTCCCTCTAGAATGAAGAGCCACCAAAACGCAATCCTTTCCTAATCCTTTCTCTGGTGGACTTGGGTCGTCTATGTACTGAAACAGGATGGGGAGCCTTCGGCCCTTCTGCTGTTGTAAAACTACGAATTCCCATCATGCCTGGACAGCAAAACCAAAGCTTTACCCAGGCATGATGGGAATTGCAGTTTTACAGCCGGAGGGCTATCGCTGTGTTATAAGGACAAACATTTTATATTTGAATAATTGGGGTTATCCAGTGCTACAAAAACATGGCCACTTTCTTTCAGAGACAACACGACTCTTGTCTCCAGTTCAGGTGCGGTTTGCAATTAAGCTCCATTCACTTCAATGGAACTGAGCAAAAAACCTTGCCCAAGCTGGAGACAAGAGTGGGGCTGTCTCTGGAAGAAAGTGGCCATGTTTTTGTAGTGCTGGATAACCCCTTTAAGCCTTATACACTTCTGGACGACTGTATGGCCTGTGACCAGCATCAGTGTTACCAGCACATCCCCCATTTACACACAGAAATGTACAGCCAATCAAAGAGGATTTATAGGGTTGCATAATCCTTGCGATCATGTAATGAACTAGTAATTGTTTGCTCATCGGCGAATCACTGGGTCAATTTTCGGGCTGTTCAGCTGATAATAACCACCTTAAAGGGGGTTGTACGGGTAGCAGAACACAGCTCAAGCTTTATGCTCCCTGGCACTCACTTCCAATGTTGTGGCGACATCACACAGCTATTGGTCACTGCATGCGGACATGTTTTCTTTGAGAATATGGTGATCAGGATGTACACCCGCCCCTGTCTCAGAAGGTTTTGCTGGAAGAAGTGAGTGCTGGGGAACAGAAGGCTTGACCCACCTTCTGCTCCTCGCACAACCTCTTAAGGCCATCTAAGTATTAAGGCAGCTATGATAGGATAAATTGCTTTAATGGGATGTAACCACAAAGAGTCAGTTATACAGTGGCAGTGCATATGTCTGACCACCACTCCATAATGTGTCAACACAGCTGCCATATTAAAGGGGTTATCCAACGCTACAAAAACATGGCCACTTTCTTCCAGAGACAGCACCACTCTTGTCTCTGGTTCAGGTGTGGTTTGCAATTAAGCTCCATATTCACTTCAATGGACCTGGAAAACCTACACCCAAACTAGAGACAAAAGTGGTGCTGTCTCTGGAAAAAAGTGGCCATGGTTTTGTAGTGCTGAATAACACCTTTAAAGGGGTTGTCCAGCAAAAATATTTTTCTTACAAATTAACTGGTGTCAGAGAGTTATATAGCTTTGTAATTCACTTCTATTAGAAAATCTCAAGTCTTCCCATACTTATTAGCTACTAAATGCTCTGCAGGAAATGTTGTTTTATTTTCAGTCTGACACAGTGCTCTCTGCTGACATCTCTGGCCGAGACAGGAACTGTCCAGAGCAGAAGAGGTTTTCTATGGGGATTTATATAAAACCGAGACAGAGTTCCTTCCTCGGCCAGAGATGTCAGCAGAGAGCGCTGTGTCAGACTGAAAATAAAACAACATTTCCTGCATAACATACAGCAGCTAATAAGTATGGGAAGACTTGACATTTTTTAATTGAAGTAAATTACAAATCTATGTAACTTTCTGATATCAGTTGATTTCAAAGAAAAAGATTTTTTCTGGACAACCCCTTTAATGCTTAGTGGTGGTTCAAGTGATCAGATACTTTATTTTAACTCATATTTTTGCTTTTTTGAGTATAAATTTTAAATATTACAATTAATAAGAATACAACCCCAAAATCTTTACAATATACACACTAGTATTTACAACCTCTGACACCCTCTGCTCCCCTCTCCTGCCTTTATTAGCCATATTTCAAAAGTCCACCTTTCTTCCCATCATAAACATAATAAAACCAATTTGCCATAAAAATTTAAGGGACAATCTATGCGTTAAGAACAAGGAGAAGATGAAAACAAAAAAACTAAAACAAAACAATTGTGTGTGGGGGTGGGTGGAGGTTTGTGTGTGTGTGTGGGGGAAATATAATACTATATAATGCATAACATATATCTACCCTACTTGCTTAAAAGAAAGTGATCAGACACTTGTCATCACCTATACTGTAGATAAGCAATTAGTGTCCTTCATGACAAAGACCCTTTAAAGGCCCCCATACACCTTCAATAACTGAAGGCCCAATGAATGTCTGGCCGTCAGTTGTATCTCCCACCTTCCGCCAATCCTCCCCATACACAAGAACATTCAACACGGCCAAGCGTTCCTGTTTTCTCTATAGAGAGGAGTAAGCTACAGCAAGAGAACTCTTGCTGTGGTTTATCTCTCTCTGAACAAAGGGGATGGCGTAAGGCAGGGGCGTAGCTAGGATTCATGGGGCCCCATAGCAAAAAACTGTACGGGGCCCCATGAATCCTGTATGCTCCCCTACACCCCCCCCCCCCCCAAACACAGACAATGACGCACATATACACACACAGAGGCACCATTAACATATATACAAATACGTCACTGACATACACACATATACTGTATACGCTGTAATGTGATTACACTAGTGCTGATGTATACACCATGAGTAGACTGTACACAGGGAAATCATCTCAGTGTAATAAGAAATACTCAACTAGAAATAAAAGAAAATGCAGCAGATATTAATGGTGGGTTCTTTTATTAGAGCCCAGCTTTAATAGAAGCTGCTGCAGAACATCTTTGGGAGCAAACCTGTCAATCACTTGAGACACAACTGACATACACAAACACACACATATACACCAGTGTTACAGACATTGCTGACATACACACACATATAGCCACAGATACATACGCATACTGACATATAAATATATACACAGATACATATATACACACACTGACATATACATATACCCACAGATACATATGTACACTCACTGACACACATACACAGCACTTACAGCTCCCAGGCTTCCCCCTCCTCCTCCTGTAGTCCGGGCTGATCTTCACATAGAAGTATTCAGGACCTTTGGGTCATGTGACCCAAAGGTCCTTCATCCCTCTCCTGTGCCGTGCAGGACCTGGCAGGTCCTGCTCCTCTGTTCAGCCCGCTCACCCGGCACTACAGTGAGGGGGCTGAACAGTGCAGTGGCGGGTTTCCTCTTCCACTGGGGGTACAGTGGTCTGATGTCAATGTCAGTACCTACCATGAAGGCAGGGCAGGCTTCCTCGGGCCCCCTTCCTGCAGGGGCCCCATAGCAGTCGCCTTCCCTGCCTTCATGGTGGCTACGCCACTGGCGTAAGGATTGATAAAGGTGTTGACATAAGGTGTATGAATGGACATGTTAGGATAATACTGAGACCGATGAGATCAGTACCAATGTCTCATAAAGAAAACCAAATGGATTTTATTTTATTTTTTAAAATAAACTTTTATTTCCTAGAGGAGTCATTTCCTAGTAAAAAAAATGTATAAGAATACAATCAAGTCTACAGTATTATATAAAAATATTTACATGTATGAGATGTGTTTTTTAATAGTCACTCTTTACTTGTGTGGCTATAAAGAAAGCTAATCATGTGCTGGGCTGTATAGCTAGAGATATAACCAGTAGGAGGAGGGAGATTGTGATCCCGCTGTATAGAGCTCTGGTGAGGCCACATCTGGAATACTGTGTCCAGTTCTGGAAACCTCATCTACAAAAAATACTGATAAAATAAAACAGGTCCAGAGACGGGCTACAAAAACAGTGGAGGGTGTCAGACATAAAACACATCAGGAAAGACATAAAAATCTAAATCTGCATAGTCCGGAGGAAAGAAGGGAAAGGGGAGGCATGGTCGAAACCTTTAAGTATCTTAAAGGGCTAAATAAGATTCAGGAGGGAAGAGTTTTTAGAAAAAAGTTGAACTCAAGAACAAGAGGACACAGTGAGAGGTTAGTTGGGGGAAAGATCAGAAGCAACTTGAGGAAATATTATTTTACTGAAAGAGTACTAGATGCCTGGAACAAACTTCCAGCAGATGTGGTTGGTAAATCTACAATAACAGATTATAAACCTGCCTGTTATATACATATATCTATCCTAAGATAATAGGAAGGGCAGATTAGATGGACCAAGTGGTCATTTTCTGCCGACAATCTTCTATATTTCTATGTTACATTCTTAACTAAAATTACACTCCTCCATGAGATCAGGAGATGACCTGTCGTAAAAATGTTGAAACTCTCTGTAGGTCTGTAAAAAAGCTTGATACCCAATATGTGAATACCAGGTTTTTATTTCTCTTTTTATGCACCATAAATGACCAGCCTGCTTTTGCAGCTGCTGCCTGACACTGAGTGTCGATTCTCAGCTTGCTGGTAACCTGAACACCCAGTAAACCTAGATACCTTTCTTGCTCTCATATACCCATTTATAGTCCATTTACTGTATGTGCAGCCACAAACTACTGCTGCCTAGAAGCACAGGGGTGTAATGTGGGATGGGGGGGGGGGGGGGGGGACACAAAGGTATCACAGGCATTATCAGCCACATAAATAGAAATGTGGATGGAGACTCGATTTCATTAGCAACTGCACCGGAACGGTACCGAGGATGAAGTAAAAGGAATTATCCAGCGCTACAAAAAACATGGCCACTTTTCCCCCTCTCTTGTCTCCAGTTCAGGTGTGGTTTGCAATTAAGCTCCATTTACTTCAATGGAACTGAGTTTAAAACCCCACCCAATCTGGAGACAAGAGAGGGGGAAAGTGGCCATGTTTTTGTAGTGCTGAATAACCTCTTTAAGAGACATACCTTCATCCTCAGCACCCCATGAGCTATAGGGAGCTATCAGCAGATTAGATTATTATTTTTTTTTACATTTTTAATTTTCTTGTTCCACCTTGGGGATCTGATTGCCTGATGACAAGCATATTGCAGTGCTGATCTGCGCTGCCTTATCAGACTCTGCCTTAGGGCAGTGAGGCTTCGGTTGTCATAGCTACCATTGGGGCTGTGTAATACTTCACAAAGCCCATATGGTAAACAGTGGGAGAATTCTCCCACTGTTCTTCCTATGGATGCTGTGATCACACTGACTGCAGCATCTGTAGGATAAACTGCCAAGATCAGAGTGCCTCTTGGCTTCTGCACCCGATTCACCCAAGGATGTACCGACACATCCATATGCAGGAAAAGGGGGAAATAGTGACATACTGGTATGTCCATCTACAGGAAGGGGTCAATTTAGACCCAAAATAACTTTAGACCAGACACTAAAATATAATAAGAAAATTCAGAACATACTGCACAAATTACTGATACTGACCAGTGTGCTTATTTGGTTGTACCTCTATAAACATAGAGGTCAGTGGCGGAACTACCGCCATAGCAGCCGTAGCGGCTGCTATGGGGCCCGCCGCATCAGGGGGCCCAGTGCTGGATCCTGTAATGGACCAGGCCCCCTGAGCGGACACTTGCAGCACCCGGCCGCTGAGTGGCCCTCCCGGGTGCTTTAAATGCCCATCCGAATGTGAGACACTTTACCTGTAAGCGCTCCTGGTGAGTGCCCGCAGCTAAATGCAGGGCTGTGATTGACAGGGTCAGAAGCCAATGTCTCCGGGCCCTGCCAATCACACAGTGTCCCCAGCGGCCCCCGTACAGCGTCCTCTGCGGCCCCGCCCCCCCTGCGTCCCTCTTCCTCCCGTACAGCATTTCCTGCGCCCCTGCCTCCTTTGTGTCCCCTGCAGCCCCCCCCACGTCCTGTACAGCAACACCCTGCCTCCCTTTCATCCCTCCACCTCCCCTGCGCTACCCCACCTCCTGTGCATCCCCTGCAGTACCCCACCTCCTGTACAGCACCCCCGCTTCCCGCCCAGCCCCCCCACATCCTGTACAGCGCCCCCGCCTCCCACACAGCCCCCCACCTCCTGTACAGCAGCCCCGACCTCCCTGCGGCACCCACCCTCCATGCAGTGTCCCTAGAAGCACCTGCCCTCCCATGTACAGTGTCCCCAGAGACACCCCCACCCACCCCCCTAGTGTCCCAGAGCCAACCCCTCTCCCCAGTGTCCCAGGGCCCCCCTCACCCACCCCCACAGTGTCCTAGAGCCGATCCCCCCACCCCCCAGTGTCCCAAGGCCTCCCCCACCCTAATGTCCCAGAGGCCCCTGTGCAGTCTGTATCACCCCCCCCCCCCCCCAACCTCACGACCTGCGTGCCCCCCCACCCACCCAAGAGAGAAGGGGAAGGCGGGCACAGAAGCCATACAGGACCAGAGGACGGAGCAGGAACCAAGACAGGTGAGATTACCCCCAGAGAACTACAACCCTCACCATGCCCTGCTAACAGTTCATGGTGAGAGTTGTCATTTTGCAGCCTGTGGACAGTCAAGTTGCAGAACTACAACCCCCATCATGCACTATTGACAGTCCATAATAGGAGTTGTGCTTCTACAACAGACTAGAGGATGACACAGTATAGGAGGGGGGGAGGCATGGGCACAGTAGATCTACATCTCCCAACATGTTATGTGGGGTAATATGCAGGACTACATCTCCCAGCAGGAGTTGTAGTTCGGCAACAAATAGGGCAATGACAGGGTGCACGAGGGGGGATGGTGGCACAGTACACTAGCCATGTGGGTACATGTGTACATGTAGGGCTCACAACACGTTGCTGGAGACAGCTGTGCGCCTACAGCCATATGAGCCCCCATACACATACTTATCTTGCCCGATGCGGCGTTCCATGGTTCTTTGTATGTTGGAGAAGGGGGGGGGCCCATACAGTTTCTTGCTATGGGGCCCCATGAATTCTAGATACGCCCCTGATAGAGGTTCTCTTGCTTCCTCTGTCTTGGTGACATATTACTATACTTATTTTTTATAGAAAAAAAATTAAGGGAATCTGTCAACTGTAGATCATGCTCAGAGCTAAAGTATCAAAGAGACCATGCTGAGCTGCAGCATGCACACCTCCTCCCTCCCCTACCCCTCCCTGCCTTGACTGATGTACTAGGCTTACCCCAAGCACTAAACCCTGTATGTCATGGCAGGGAGTGGGTGGAGAGAGAGGAGTGCACAGCACAGCTTTTTTGACACTACAGCTCTGAGCATGATCTAGAGATGACAGATTCCCCTAATGTCTAGAAAATACAGTAGATCATGTAACTGAGGTAATGACAAAGGATATCACAGAGGTTGGTATAGGGTATAAGTTGGTCGAGTTAATGGTGCCAGACAGCACCAGTAAATGTGAGTATGTGGTCTGCGCAGATTATTTTAGCGTTCTACTTTCAACACCAGGCTGTCAGCGGTATAGAGCAAGTAATTCTATCTGACGACTACAGACGGGGTAAGACCTTGGGTGCTTCCACAGACACTTTAAATATGTGCTTTTAAAATACAAAGTTCTGGGAAAAATGTTAGATGTCTAACGCGCTGCAAATCCCCTGTAATTAAATCTGTACATTCCGTCATGTGCTGCATATGAATTTAGATGTGGAGTAAAGCCGACCATATAGTCTGGTTAAGAAAGTAAGATTTTGTGGGAATATGTCAGTGTGCTCGCTCCAGAGTAAAGCCGTGTATTAAAATTACAGAGCATAATGTGACAGGATTCTATAGACTTTGCTGAAATGGTCGTCCAGCTACTGTGTCCAGCAGACTTCCCCCAGGTACTGTATATAAGAATATACAGTACACCAGTATAGGGGGGGGGGGGGGGGGTTAACCCAGTTTCAATTTAACAGGTAAAGCCTGCCACGGGAGAGGTAGCTAATGTACAGTATAGTATCTGTTATAGTTGCTATCTTTGACTAAGGATACTTTTACATGACCCAACATGGGGCCGTGCAACTACATAAACTAGCGCTAGGTCAGTGCTCCTTTGCCGTGCCTTTACATGCCACAATTAATTGAGAGGCCAGGCCACACGAATGATCCCTGTATCCCGGCATACATACCTTCTGTGGTGCTGTGTGATCCGGCATCCTGCTCTCCAGCTGTCCCCTGCTGCTCTCGGGCCACCATGCCTTTTCGGACTGTCAATCATTCTGGCCGCAGAGCAGAATGCCAGATCACACAGCAGCATTGATGATAAGTATGCAATCCTTGTGTGATCTGGAAACTGACAGCACGGATATATGCAAATCTGTGCTGTCAGTTAACCTTTGCTAACCTAATGTGCAGCAATAAATTTTAAAGTAGCACAAAAGATGCGACCAGCCGAGGATCGGGCATTTTCTTGCTCCTCAGCTGGAGGAGTGTTTCTAGCAACGCTCCCGGGTGATAATCGGCCCGTGTAAAAACCCTTTAAGACATGTATGGGTAGAAATTCCAGTGATCACCTCTAGGAGGTTACACATGTTATCGGACTATTAAATTGCACGCATAACATTATGGGTACACCCCAGATAAGTGTACCCTGGGGTCAGTCTTGTGCAGACCCCATTGACAAAAGCTATGTAGCTCCACAGAAGGAAGCTACAGGGTCAGCCTGCCACAAAGTCATACTTGATATTATCACAGACTTTGCCTATGGGAATACTGCCCTCAGCTGCCCTCACTACTCTACCTATCCTCTCCCCATGGGTTCCCCCCATGGCTTGTTTTTTACAGGATCAGTTGGATGAAGAAGACTGCAGCAAGTAAGTGGTAAGGTGACTTGACATCTTGTCATCTTCATTACAATCAGTGACTAAGTTTCTATGTGGGGCACCTGCTTACCAGTGGGTAAGTTTAGTTTATAGTGTATATATGTAATTAGGGAGCCTTAGGTTTGCATTATATTAGGGGGACTGGTCTTTAGTCTGTATAAGTTCTGGTATGGGATTTACACTGGTTTAAATGTTTTTAATAATTAATTTCTAGGTTTGATGACGGGTCATATGTATTATATATATAACTCATCAGATGCCATATGTTGGGCACACAATTTCTATAAAAAAACAGGTCATAATGTAAAAAAATCTGACCGGTGGACTGCGCATGCAGTAAACTGGCAGTATGAATGCACAATTAGAATCACTATACTTAATACGAATGTACCACTGGTAAATCGATTTTTTAAAATATATATATGAACAGACCAGCACCAGCCTGTGGGATTGTGGTGCCGCAGTCCTTTTCTGAACCATCACCCGCTCCCTCAATGGTGCTGATCTATTACAAAGCACTGTCTGGGCATGAAGCACTGGAGGGGGGCTCGCCGGCCCCCAGTATGATGATCTGCCCTCCCTCTGTGACATAGCTCTATTAATTCTAATGGAGCTGCATCCCGGAGGGGGGTTTCGTCACACTGGGGGCCAGCGGACCTACCCTCAGTGCCTTATGCCTGGCTGGTGCTGAGTCACCCCTTGAAAAAGGCTACTCCGAAACGTGCGTTGGGGTGGGGGCTGCCGGTGGACAATTTGACCTGCATTACTTGTGGTATGACACTTTAGTAGCTTTACTCTTCATAGCACTTTATCTGCATGTTTACCCGATGAAATTATTTATTCATAGCGTTTTTGCATCATATTTAGCACTTTAGTCTACCATTTATTCATCTATTTGTGTCCATCTGCAGCAGCCCCCTCATTGTATGTTCGTTGTTTTTAACATTCTGTCAGCCATGGTTCATTGTGTATTTATTTATCATTTTGTTATTGTATTGTAATTTTACTAATAAAAATTTATATATGTGATAATATATTAGAGGTTCAGTTGTTCTTTTATTGGTGCTCTTCTTTTGGTGCTGAGTAAAAGACCGGTGCCATGTGTGGGAAGCAGGCCACGGTTCAAAAAAAGGACTGCTGCAACAGCAGCCCAGCGTTGGTCTATTTATGTAAAAAATGCGATGTACTGATGGTACATTCACTTTAACTGGAAACAGCAGCAATTTTAGCCTAAATTGGAGCCCTTGTACTGACATAAAGGGAACAAACCCCATGAGGTTGCGCTCAGTGACATCACTGATATATATATATATATATATATATATATATATATATATATATATATACAGTATATATATATATATATATATATATATATATATATATATATATATATATAAATTTAATGTTTAGTTGAAGTATCATTAATCCTGTTAATCTGTAATTCCCAGTTTTTATTCCGTGTAATCCATCAATGACAATGCTTGGGTGTTAATAGCCTGGCATTTCAAGTGCTTTCACCTAGCACTTGAGGTCCAGCCTAACCCCATATCTCTGTCTGTCACCCTGTAACAATAAAGCACTTACAGAGAACTATACATATTTTTAGCTGCTGCTAAATAGCAGGAGATTTCTTATGAACCGGCGCTGACCCTGCCAGCAATCTGTGTGTTTTTGTTTCCTGTGAATTCTTAATCTGTACATTTGTGCTTCCTGCTGACTTTCACATTTCCTCTCTTCAGGCTCAACTTGTGTCTTGTTACCAATAGTAAATTGTTGGCTTTCTGGGTTGCTGAGTGATTGTACAAACTGTATTCAAAGTTTACAAACTGCTAAGTAGCGGGGAAGAGATTGCAGAAGAAAAGACTGATGAGGAGGCCACAAAGCTTGAGAAAGCACTCAGCTACGTTGTCCGTCCCCTGACGCCTCTGTTCATGCTCCTCTTTAGCGTACCTTGCAGATTATGGGAGGGAATGGGGGTTATTGACTTCAAATATAAAAGTAAAGAACATATACTTAAACTGGCCATATATACGTGGCCAGGGGAGCTGGATCCTGGTGTTGCACCAGCTGGTGGGTTATGGTGTTTTGGAAGCAACTTGCCATGGTGGCCAGACCTTGGTAGAACTGGGGTAAGGTGTAGGTATAAGGTACAGTGATGACAGAGTCCCATAGTGGTTCAACTTTACTGGAAACAGCTTCAGTGCAATTCAAAAAATATAAGAACAATACTGCTCACAAGTGCTAGTGCAAAAAATATCACAATACTCTTTAGACAGACTCTTGTGGTAGAAGTTAGTGGTAGAAAGAACTTGTTTGCAAAGGTAGTGTAGGGGCCGGACAGGAGCCCCTGTCTAATTAGTAGTAAGTACTCTGCTGGGGAAAGTTTAGAATCTTGAGGAACTCCTCGAACTCTCATTTAGATATACTTCGGATATCTGACCGAACGCCATTTGTGGTAGTGCAGAGTCCTAGTTCTTTGTCTAGGTGAAGCTAACTAGTGAAGGTTTCCCCACGTAGTTGAGCGTCAGTAAAGTACAGTGGTACCTTGGTTTGAGTAACTTGGTTTAAGAGCGTTTTGGTTTAAGAGCTCACAATTTTTCAAAATTGTGACTTGGTTTAAGAGCATTGCTTTGGTTTAAGAGCTCCCTGTACTGGGTGGGAGCACGAGTGGGGGAGGGGAATGGTCTGCATAGCGGGGTATACAGCACTGTACTCTAACCCAGGAAGTCTTCCTTACCTTCCAAATCATAGCAGATCCACTTCAGGCTGGGGCTTGCATCAGAGGACAGGACTGCGGAGGTAATCTCTCCATAGCTGTAACCTCTCTCTCCCCGGACAGAGAGCGATGCATGTATGTGCCCACATCTGCCCTGCTTATTCCTTCATGCTCCCTGCAGTCTCTGTCAGCCCTTGTGTTTCCCATCCTCTCCATTACTGTACAGCATGGGTCTCAAACTCAATTTACCCAGGGGCCGCTGGAGGTAGAGTCTGGGTGAGACTGGGCTGCATCAGGTTTTCCACAAGAAGGGGACTGGGAGGTTACACAGGGGACTGGGGGGAGCTGGGGGTAACACAGGGGACTGGGGGGTGACACAGGGGACTGGGGGGAGGAGAGGGTGACACAGGGCACTGGGGGGAGCAGGGGGGTGACACAGGGGACTGGGGGTGACAGAGGGGACTGGGGGTCTCTGAGAGGGGAGTGGGGGTGACACAGGGGACTGGGGGGAGCAGGGGTGACAGGGGAGCTGGGGGGTGACACAGGGGACTGAGGGGAGCAGGGGGGTGACACAGGGGACTGGGAGTGACAAAGGGGACTGGGGGTCTCTGAGAGGGGACTGGGGGTGACAAAGTGGACTGGGGGGTCTCTGGGAGGGAACTGGGGGGAGCAGGGGGTGACATAGGGCCTGGGGGGAGCAGGGGGTGACATAGGGGACTGGGGGGAGCAGGGGGTGACACAGGAGACTGGGGGTCTCTGAGAGGGGACTGGGGGGTGACACAGGGGACTGGGGGAAGCTGGGGGTCACTGAGAGGGGACTGGGGGGTGACACAGGGGACTGGGGGGAGCTGGGGGTCACTGAGAGGGGACTGGGGGGAGCTGGGCAGA
The DNA here is from genome assembly GCF_027789765.1 of Dendropsophus ebraccatus. Taxonomy (NCBI): domain Eukaryota; kingdom Metazoa; phylum Chordata; class Amphibia; order Anura; family Hylidae; genus Dendropsophus; species Dendropsophus ebraccatus. The sequence continues at coordinate 186,747,463 of NC_091454.1, read as the reverse complement.
CACCCCTCCTCCTCCTCTCACCCCCGGCACCGGTGCTCTCCTCTCAGCCGCACATGCAGCTCCTCGATCTCTGGAGGAGGAGGCCGCGGGGACTGCAGGGTGAGGTGATCGCATCACTGCAAGTCCTGGGGCTGTAAAGCAGGATCGGGGGTCTGCACTGCATCCCCCGATCCTGCTGAACAACCCCAGGACTTGCAGCGATGCGATCACCTTGCAGTCCCCGCGGCCTCCTCCTCCAGAGACCGGGGAGCTGCATGTGCGGCAGGGACGCTAGGGGGCGGCGGCTCTGCTAGGCGGCTGTAGGCCCCTGCACCGCACACCTCCCCTCCCACCACCACCACCGCCGCCCACCTCTCCGTCGTCTTCGGGAGGCCAGCCGAACAGCTGCAGACGTCCCTGATGCCGACCCCCCTCTGCCGCGTCATCAGCTGCTCAGCCACGATTGGCTGAGCATAAAGTTAAGCTCAGCCAATCGCGGCTGAGCAGCTGATGAGGGCCGCAAACAGGAAAGCTACCATTGAGGTGGGGGGGCCGCAAACTAGTGTCCCGAGGGCCGCAGTTGGCCCGCGGGCCGCGAGTTTGAGACCCCTGCTGTACAGTAACTTATATTACATATTCTGCTGTTTCTGAATGTTTGTTTCATCTGTTTTACATGTTATTCAGAATAATAAATCATTATTTTGGGGTGTGGAACCAATTGTCTGCATGTCTATGATTTCCTATGGGAAAATTTGCTTTGGTGTAAGAGTGGATTTAGATTACAAGCGCGGTCCTGGAAAGAATTAAGCTTGTAATCCAAGGCACCACTGGTACTTCAGGTTAGTGCACTTTTCCTTTACTGGGGATTATTCCTTCTTCGTTTTCTTAGACTGTCCTGAATTAGGAGATCCATGGCGTAGACATGTATCTCATATCTCATATACATTAGATGAATGTCAGACAAACTTGACTAATGCGATGGTGTCCAACCTGCAGCCCTCCAATTATTATAATGCCTACAATTGTCATGCCTACAATTCCCATCCCAAAGCCTTGGCTGAGCAGGCATGATAGGAATTGAAGTTTTGCAACAGCTGGAGGGTCACAGGTTGGCTAGATGTGCTCCAATGTGCTCCCCTAAAAGAGAAGGAATGGTGGAGATAATGATGGGGTATATAGAATCTCAACTGTCCCTTTTACTTATTTTTTTTTTAAGATAAGCCATCACAGAGGAGTCCTGCAGCGGCTTTTCCTCTCTCTCCATTCAGGTTATATGCAAACTGAAGCCAAGCAGCATGTATATGGGGGGGGGGGGGGACACTCATCACAGAAGGAGTGAGTTATATGTGTATGGCTAAATTTACCTGTACATACTTATGCCCCTATTAAACAGGGCAACTGGAAAAGCAAACGAGCGCTCGTTACACGCGGCGACAGCAAGAGGGTGAGTGCAGGGGGGCTGCGGGGAGCTGCGGGGAGGCTGCCCGGGTGATCGCTAGATCGTCTGGGCAGCGAGTGACGGCAGCAGATTGTTGAAAGATTAACAACAGCAACGATTAGCCGACATCGTTCATGTCGGCTGATCGTTGCCTTCCATTACAAGGGACGATTATCGTCCGCAACGACCGAATATGGCCAATAATGTAATAGGGCCTTTACCTCAGCTATTTTACAACGGTCCCAGCATACTGGACTGCATCATCCCTACCACTATTGTCTTGTTGTCTATACTGATAACACATCAGCTGATTGCAGCAGCCGGATAATCTAAACCTCATTCCTGCTCGGCCCACACCGCCCCCGTAGCGTTCCCAGCATCCATATGATTGCATTGCGTATGATAGTCCTGGCATTCTGTGCAGACTCAGAAAGCATAAACGTACTGTGCACACTATAGGGAGCAGACGAAAGCACCCATCTTTTAGAGTGTCCGTAAAGTCACAGTTGGTCGGTAACAATGGATGTCACAATGGCTAAAGTAGAAAAGGGAGACTGTTAGGTCTTAAAAACACAACTTTTCTTCTACCTAACTAATTCTAAAATGTTATATCTGTATTTTGCCATAATGTTTAAAATCACCAAAGGCTATCTGCCTATTCTCATGTATAGTATCAATTCATCATGTCCCTGGCTAGCGGTACTTACTTGTCTATACCTCCAAAACCTATATTCCGCTATATTAGCTATAGACAGATGCCCTGAATTAAAAACACAAGCGTTTTTCCTTGCCTTTGACAAAGCCACTGCTGTGGCGAAACGTAGTGCACACATAATAGTGCCAGATTAATTAGAACATAGTATAATAATGTCATAGAGGCATGCTAGTGATAATAGATAACATAGAAAGCAACGCCCTAGAATGGTAATAATGGTAGTATGCTGCAGGACTCCACTCTGCTTCATGTTCTGTCAGCATCCAGGCGGCACACACACATACGGGATAAGGAGAGTAAGTGTCATTTAACTTAAGGGGGTACTACGGCATAAATCTTTTTCTTTCAAATCAACTGGTTTCAGAAAGTTATATAGATTTGTAAGCTTGAAAATGACACAGACTTATGAGCTCCAAGCTGTGCTGCTCACTATCCTGTGGCATTTGTAATTTACTTCTATTTAAAAATCTCCAGTCTTCCAGTACTTATCAGCTGCTATATGTCCTTTAGGAAGTGGTGTAATCTTTCCAGTGCTGCCACCTCTGTCCATATCAGAAACTGTCCAGAGCAGAAAAGGTTTTCTATAGGGATTTGCTCCTGCTCTGGACAGTTCCTGACATGGACAGAGGTGGCAGCAGAGAGAACTGTTTCAAATTGGAAATTCTAAACCACTTCCTGCAGGAATGACCACAAATCCTTTTTAACCCCTTCTGCGGGGTGACATGGGGCAAGCTCAATAGCCAAGCCCACTACATGGACACTCGCCAGTAACATTGGAACTTTTTCAGCATTGGAAACCACTCAGATCGCTCAGATGTAGGTAATGTGTCCTTATAGATGCTATGGGCAATAGCGATTGTATCACCAATATAGTTCTACACTGCATTAAGGCTATGTTCACACGCTGTATATGTTTACGCCGTAAACTGCATTTGTTTAATGCTAACATGATCATTAATTCCGTCCGTAGGTAGCGTTGTTTGTACAGCGTGTGAACATAGCCTTATAGTGGTCAGATCAGCACTCTGACCACTATGTAATCCTATGATCTTAACGTCCTAAGATCAGTACTCAGCAATGCAATCCTATGATGCTGACTGACAGGCGGATACCTCTAGGCCTCCGTGGCTGCTGTGATGGATCTGATAGTACAGCCTGAGCCTCCCATTGGTAGACTGTACTAGCACAGTGCTAATGTAATAAAGCTGCTATAATCTATATAAGCAATTGAATGATTGCCTATGGAAACCCCCAGGAGGGGACTAAAAAGTGTTGAAAGAAAGTCAATTTTCTGTGAATAATTTAACCCCCCATAATAACTATTTAAATAAACCCCGTTAGTTGCTGATGTTTGGACACAACACATAAAAAAAAGAGAAATCAATAAAAAGCATCAAAAAAGTACCATATATACCAAAATTGTCAAAATTAAAAAACTACTGTACATCATCTGTAGACAAAAAGTACAAAAGTAAGGGTGGCTTCATACACAGCTTTTCAGCAGCGTTTTTCTGGCCTCCAAAAAAAGCCAGAAAAATTGCCAAAAATTGGCAATTACAAAGATTATTTTGGCATTTTACTGGCGTTTTTGACTTTAGGTGTGAATGGCGTTTGGCTTTTTTTTAGATGAACAGAAGAAATTCTATTGAACTGTATGAGAGAAAAACGCCACAGATAAAGCCCGCCAAGGATATATGGCATTTCATAAACAGTTGTTACAGCTAACATCTGGCAACAGTGGTTTTTGCTGAAATGCCATGGCATTTTTTTTTTGTGTTCATACAAAGATTTTCTATGGTCGTTATTTTAGATTCAATTACAACGACATTGTTTTGGGTCTAAAACAACGTCCGTCATTCACCATACTTTGGCGCCGACCTTCATTATTTAGGTTCATGTTCAAGATGGACGCCTTTTAACACCTTTTTGGTTGTGGCTATTTTTTTATTTATTTTAAAAAAATAAATCTGTGTGTCAACAAATTAAAATAATGGTTGTTGTTTGCTAAATAACAGATACGAATAAATGTCCTGAACATTAATGTGACGGCCGCTGCGAACAACGTCCGTTATTGAATACAATATGTGAACTGACGGCCGTTGTTTGCATTGACTTCAATGGGCATCATTGAAATCAGTAAATAATGGCTGTTATTTTTACATTAATTTTGCACCCGTTATTTTACTTAAAAACTGTTGTATGAACATGGCCTTATAGAGGTATAAGAAGTATACAAACTTGGTATTGCTGTCATGGTACGGACCAATAGCATACCGTCCACATTTTTTTCCCATACAGTGAATAAATTAATGATTTCCACAAAAATTTGCACAATTGCATATTTTTTCAGTTAAACCACACAAACGTTAAATAAAGAGTGCCAATAAAAAGTGCAACTTTTCCAGCAAAAACATAACCCTCATATGGCTCTGTACATAGAAAAATAAAAAAGGTATATAAAAGACTTAAAGGGGGAGAGTTATCAAACATGGTGTAAAGTGAAACTGGCTCAGTTGCCCCTAGCAACCAATCAGATTCCTTTCATTCCTCACAGACTCTTTGGAAAATGAAAGGTGGAATCTGATTGGTTGCTAGGGGCAACTGGGCCAGTTTCACTTTACACCATGTTTGATAAATCTCCCCCAAAGTGTGTGAAAAATCGTTATATCGTTTGAATTTTAGCGATAATCTTCCCGTTTGTATGCAGGCAACGATCAAATGACTAACGAAAATTTGTTCCTATGTCGTTGATCACATCTTTTGAGCTGACCATAAACCACTAATCGTTCGGTGTATGTACACATTGTTTACTTATAAAGTAAAGAGTGTACAAACGATTGTTCTGTGTATTAGGGTCCATTTACAAAGAAAGATTATCTGCCAAAGGAAACGCCGCGGCCAGTGATTGGCTGAGCAGTCTGTCAGTTCAGACAGCTCCGCTCCGAAGCCGATGCTGCCGCGCAGGACCGGGAGAAGAAGACCTGCAGCCCGAACAGGTAATGTATGAAACAAGGGCTGCAAGGACATTGGTAAGGATGTCTTTGCAGCCCTTGTTTCACGATCATCGGGGCCGTAGATTAGGCCCAGTAAACGAGCGCCGATCTAGCAGATTGGCGCTCGTTTACATGGTTGCTCGGCCTGTGGAAAAGGGCCCTTACTGTGAAAACATTCAGGTCATTTGCAAAAGTGCTTGTTTGCAATTGTTTAGCAATAATTGGAAAAAAAACAAAAAATAGGACCTTTGTCTAATAGGACCATAGGAGAGAGAGCTAGGAGAAGTGCTCAGCCAAGTGCTTCACTCCCTGGTTTGCTGCGATCTTTGTCTCTCTGCAGGAGACGGACTTTATTGACTCACATCTGAGCCTGTCTTCTGCAATAAGATTGAGATTGCAGTGTGCCAGGGAGTGAATCGCTTTACCAAGCTCTTCTCCTGGCTTTATCTAATGATCCTGAGGGATCTAAGCAGCTACATGGTACTGACTTAAAAAGTGACAAAAACTGGGGGGAAAAGTCCTAATTTATGTGCAAATCTGTAAAAAAAAAGATGACTCTTGCACACCATAAGGCCAGGTTCACACTACGTAAAACACCGACCGTTCTGTGACCCAGCTGGGTCACAGAACTGCCGGTGTTACTGAAGATCATCCCAGCTGGTACTGATGATCTTCTCTTCTGCTGAATCAGGATACGAGCGCACCCGTGTGCACTTGCATGCGAGTTCACCACTGCACACAATGCACGCTTTATTGTGTGAACTGACAGGTTCTCTGCGGCCGCTATTCAATAAATATTGGTCACATGAAAACTGATATGTAATTTTTTTCTGCGGCCAAATGGAATCACGGCCGGAGCGTATATCATGTGTAAACACTCCTGGCCCCATAGGCCAAAGGATAAAAGCGCTATAAGCCTGGGAATGGAGCGATTTTAAGGAACGTGGCTGCTGGAGAGGATGATGGCAGGGGGATGCTCAGTGTCCCTCCAGTGCTCTGTGTCCCTCAGTGTCCCCCTGCCATCATTCTCTCCAGCAGCCACAGCCGCACAGCTCTGGGAGTCGGGTCGTGACATCACCATGTTATCCAGGAAGTGAAGCCTTGATGCAGTAGTAAGTGCAGGGAAAAAAAGCACTTTATAAGCATTTCCCGTAATAAGTGTATATTGGGGATTTGTATAACTTTTGAGGGGGCAATACAATACTTTAATAAACATTTTCGCTGGACTTCTCCTTTAAGCCACACCCAAAGTCCATTTAGTAACCCCAAACTAGAATACTGTACCAACAGCTGTTATTGCATTAAGGGGAGGCCAGACAGCTAAATGACGTCTTGTTATTTTAGACTCAAAATGACGGATGTCATTTTAAACGGAGCTGAAAAACATTGTGTGAACATAGCCTATGTTTTGTGTAAATCACGGCAACAACGGACATGATTTATGTAAAACATACGTTGTGTGAACATAGCCTAATAGTGGTGCACATGGCCCCTTTTCATGTCAAAACTACAGAACTCCCCAAACCCCTTGAGGTATGGGTGCAGTCACTCCAGTCACTTTTTCTAAACAGGAAAGTAATGGTATATGTGCAAGCCATGCTTCTTCTTCCCCTGCCCCCACAATATATAGAATCCAGGAGCTATATAACTGTATATACTCATCCCCATACACTATAAGTATTGGTAATATTAGTAACTATACTCTAGGTGTTGTGTTATTCTTGCCCTATTTACATAACATTTGTATACAATGTATATATCTGGGACTATATGCTTATTTTCCCAAGAGCCTGTAAAGAATCAGGAAAACCCCTGTGTTTCCGTCCGTTTCCTGAGCTGTGCATCCTTCCTAGGTATCCAGATCTGGATGCAGAATGAATGCAGAGGGCGGCACTAGGACCGGGCGGGGGCCGTGCAGGGAGGGAGGAGGTGCAGGCTCCAGGACTAGGAGTGCAGCAGCCCCACATACAATCCGCTATATACCATCATATAGGCAGGGAGCAGCTGCAGCACCTCTCCCTATGGGACCCTGCCCCCACAACATGCAGCCTCACCCTGTCCCAGCTGCAGACTGTGTGCAAGACTTGTAGAGAAGGAGCCAGGCTGGTAGTTTCCTGGGCACAGCACTCTGGAGGTGGCATAGGATGGGCTGATAGGTGTCCCTGCCTGTCATGATGCTTGGACTGAGGAGCCCTAGTTCCCCCCTGGTTGTCTTCTCCCTCCTGTGCCTCCTAGGATGGAGCCAGTGCTGTCCTGTCCTCATCCACAGCTGTAAGTGTGTAGTGGAGCGCTCCAAGCCTGGGGTGGGCTCGTCCAGTGCCCCGAGGAAGAAGGTGGTCTGCACCAATGAGGATCTGCTGGAGGTGCCCGATCCTGCCCTGCTGCCCAACAAGACCGGCACCCTGTGAGTAGTGCATGTGCCTTATACTGCCCTGTGACTGGTACTGGGGGGCAAAGGGTTAATGGATTAGGAGATGAGATGTCGCATGTGGCTGAGTGACAGGGTGCGACTTTCCTGAAGTTTCCGAAGTCGCACAACTTTGATTCTCTCCCCATAGAAGTTTGTGGAGTTGTTCTGTGTCAGTTCTCTCAGCTCTTGTGGCTGCTGGGTGCAGTGTACCCTGCATATCCATACAGTATATACAGTATATACAGTGATCAATACATCTGAAGCCAGGGCAGATACTAGAGACTGTAAACCAGAGGAGGGGACAGGTGGTCGGTCTGAGGAGATATATACTGTCCCTCTAAGGGTACTGCTGCTGCTGCTGCTGCTGCGACTTTTTGGGTTATTGTCCATTAATCTCTGTGGGATTTATTTGTGCTTGGCTACCAACAAAAACATGTGATTTATGTATAGAGGCCTGTCTGCTTATCTTTCTCTGATATAGGGATGGATGGATACATAATAGATAGGAGATAGGTAGATAGAAGGATAGATAGAAGGATAGATAGAGAGAGAGAGAGATAGAGAGAGAGAGAGAGAGAGAGAGAGAGAGAGATAGATAGATAGATAGATAGATAGATAGATAGATAGATAGGAGATAGATAGATAGATAGATAGATAGATAGATAGATAGATAGGAGATAGATAGATAGATAGGAGATAGATAGATGACACATTGGGTACCTAACCACTACAATTTGTCCACCTCTCCATAGATATTACTGTATTACTGTGACAAATAACTAGACTGTGGCTATTTGATTGTCTGAGAAACAATACCTCTAACCTATAGAAGTCCTGTGTATCACTGTTATCTATTTTTTATGAACGGAAAGCACCGCATCTTTCAAATGTCCTGGGCATTCCCTCTGTCACAGTCTGTAAGAGTTCTACTTGCTGTCAATGAATGGGAACAGAGTACTGCTCACAGCTGAGAGTTTGCTACAGTTGTATTGAGTCTAGAATGTCTCCAGAATAAAATTGGAGAACCCCTTTTAATGGTTATCAGTTAAGAATTTCCTGCAGGACAATGCAAGTGTTATATCTGTAATATTCTAGTGTTGTATCAATAATATTCTAGTATTATATCAGTAATATCCTAGCGCGATATCAGTAATATCCTAGTGTCATATTAGTAATAGTCTAGTGTTATATCAGTAATATTCTAGTGTCATATTAGTAATAGTCTAGCATTGTGTCAGTGATATCCTAGTATTATATCAGTAATATTCTAGTTTTATATCAGTATTATTCTAGAGTTGTATCAGTGATGTTCTAGTGTTATATCCGTAATATTCTAGTGTTATATCTGTATTATTTTAGTCTTGTATCAGTATTATTCTAGTGTATCAGTGATGTTCTAGTGTTGTATCAGTAATATTCTAGTGTATCAGTGATGTTCTAGTGTTGTATCAGTAATATTCTAGTGTATCAGTGATGTTCTAGTGTTGTATCAGTAATATTCTAGTGTATCAGTGATGTTCTAGTGTTGTATCAGTAATATTCTAGTGTATCAGTGATGTTCTAGTGTTGTATCAGTAATATTCTAGTGTATCAGTAATATTCTAGTGTATCAGTGATGTTCTAGTGTTATATCCGTAATATTCTAGTGTTATATCTGTATTATTTTAGTCTTGTATCAGTAATATTCCAGTGTATCAGTGATGTTCTAGAGTTGTATCAGTGATGTTCTAGTGTTATATCTGTATTATTTTAGTCTTGTATCAGTAATATTCTAGTGTATCAGTGATGTTCTAGTGTTGTGTCAGTAATATTCTAGTGTTATATCCGTAATATTCTAGTGTTATATCTGTATTATTTTAGTCTTGTATCAGTATTATTCTAGTGTATCAGTGATGTTCTAGTGTTGTGTCAGTAATATTCTAGTGATTCGGTGATGTTCTAGTGATACTACAGTATAGTAGCGATGTGTAGAATTATTATTTATCATTCATTCATGAAGGTTGCAGTAATATAGATGCAACTCCATATTCTGTAGCAGTGTTCCCCAACATGTGGCTCTCCATGTATTGCAGAAGTACAACCCCAAGCTGGAGAGCTACAGAATGGATTTACCTCAGCATGAGGCATTGATACTGTGGAGAATTAAAGGGGCTGTCTCATCAGGATAATCTCTCCTTTAAATGAAATCTCCAAAAGATCAGCTGAAACCCCCAATGATCAACTGTTATTGCCAGGGTAAACTGCAGATGACTACTCCTCACCATTGCATTGGGCACTACTGGAGAAATATGGCTGATTTAGATAAATCGTAAACTATGTAATACATGGCATGGTGATTCCCCAAAACTGAAGGATGCTCTTTGGAGGAGGTACCAAGTAGGCAATTCCCCTTCTGAGACATCTATAAACCTGAATAGAATTGATAATAACCTTAAATAAAATATTGTGGGATTGCATAAAGGAGTTTTCCTATCTTAGTCATCCTCCATTCACAGGATAGGGGATAACTAGATGATAGCTGGGGGTCCAACCACTGGGGCCCCCTGCAATCTTGACAGTGAGGACCCGAGTCTCCCAGTAGAATAAAGTGGTGGGTTGCACATCCTGTGGATCTTCTGTGGATAATTTGCCAAGATGGGAAAACCCCTTTAAAGGGGTAATTACAAGATTAAAGCGATTGTACCAGCAGGTAAATCACTTTAAGATTTTTATATTGATAGATCGGCGCTGGAGCGGGGATGTCGGTGCCGCGGCCCTTTTTTTGAACCGCGGCCCAATTTCCGCACACAGCGTCGGTCTATTCCCGGTGACGCCCTCCCCTCTGTGATGCGGCTTCATTAGAATCAATAAAGCCCATCACAGAAGGGAAGGGTTTCGTCCCACTTCTAGTTCTTCAGGCCGAGCCAGTGACCAGGAATGGATCGGCACTGTGCGCGGGAATCAAAAAAAGGACTGCAGCATAGGTCTCTATTGATGTAAAAATCTTAAAGCGGTGTAACTTAAGGTACATTCGCTTTAAGTTGTCCTCTATCCATAGAATAAGCATTAACAAGCTGATCACTGTGGTCAACCACTGGGACCTCCACTAGTCATGAGAAAAAAGTTAAGGGAACGACAGTGCTCATGCTCAGCCACCAATATCCTCACTATGTTCAGACAGCCCATATAGAATAAATCTAGCAGTGTTTAAGCATGTGCGATGACACTCCATTTACTCAGGCAACTGACAACTGACCTCCATTATCATGAATGATGGGGTCCCAGTGGAAGGACCACCAACTTTCAGTAGTTGTACTAGGGGACAGCTTGTAATCTTGACATAACCCCTGTAAATAACATTTCCTAATACAATGTTATTAAATATATCCTCAATGGTGAAGATACTAAAGAGACCTATGAAAAAGGCAATAAATATATATTTTTTATATATATTTTTTTTGGAAGTGTCGTAGGAATATTTTACCAACGCGATCCATAATTATTTGTAAATGAAGTATTTCTTATTATGTCTTTATGTTTCCTGTTTTATCTGTCAGTGGGTCAAACATAGGCAAATACCATATACTTTAGGAGCCAGTTAGAGAATTTGTGACCTGGCATAGGTATCAAAAGAAAAAGATCCAAAAATGTATACATTTGTATTTTCTTAACACATTGGTCACTTTATTGTGGGACCCATTTTATCGCCAAAAGAAAGTATTCAGCTAGGGAAAGTGTCATTGTTTTCATTTCTATCCCCCCCCCATGACTGACGAAGAGACCACTCATAACCTGGACCCTTGGGCCAGGGCCGTATTTACCACTAGGCACCCGTGGTTTGTTTTTATTTTTTTAGTTTCCCTCCTCCCGTTTAGACTTGCCAGTAAATCTGGTGTCTTTTCCAGTGGGGTGGGGGGTATGGTGGTATTGGTCAGGTCTGGTATCGCCAATAGGTGCGTGAAGATGGGGCGTCTTCAGGTTTAGTGCCTAGGGCAGCAGCAGCTGTTAATACAGCCTTGCCTTGGGCATTGCCCTTATCCCAGATGAACTGTACAGCCTGTTTAGTAAAGCTTATAGACTTGGTTTCAAAGTTGGAGGAGGTACCTTGTTCACACCCACACAAATGCTTATGGTATACTAATGCGGTAGAACACTCTACAGATACCCATACATTACCCTAATAGCTTTGGCCAAAACAGCCAAAACCTTAAGAATATAGCTGTGCCCTGCACATTAAGTACAGGCTTGCACCAATGTCTTTATAAGTGGTGTGTCCTACAGAGGTGACGCACCTCTAAGAGCAGCCCTGGGACAAGGATCATGCTGCAGTGACCTGCTTAGACATACATGTACATAGGTTGGAGTTGTACATGGATTTGACCACAACTTATGGCTTATGAGTCCAGCAATAGGTGCGGACACATCTCTCAGGAGGGACATTCCAGACTTTGGCAGTCCTGTAATCAATAGCACACGAGAAGCTGGAATTCATTGCCATAAATATTAGCTGACACAATGTTTGCATATTTTAGTTGTGTACACATGGTCAGCACATGCTTTTATCCTGTACCAGAGGTAGGAAAATGGGGACTCTGGAGCAGCAAACGCCAGAATTATTTGACAAGCAGCTGGAACTTGGTTCTCAACAGCTGGAGCTTCACATGTCGGATAAACAGCTTCTATATACAGTGTTATTAATTGTATGTGTGATAGAAGAAGAGTGATGTATATAGATCTAAGGAAAGGGGCTCTCCAGGAATACATAAATATAGATCAAGTAACACGGTTCTATTCTTCTCTGTAATGTTATATTATATGTAGAAGAAATGGTGAAAAAAGACCACCCGGTCCATGTAATCTGTTGGGATAGATGTTTTTTATAGCTAACATTTTGGTTAGAAACCCTATGTATGGGATAGCCCAACAAGACTAAGTCTACATTACCATGCCATGTTACCCATAAGTTGGGGTATAATGCCCATCAAGCCATGACTTCAGTGTTATGCTATAGGGGAAAAACAAGTTGCAAGTACCCTTTGAACTGTATGTAATGGATCATTAGATTACTTAAAAGTTGTTTGGTCAATTACATTTTTTCCATGTAATACCACACTCCTCCTGTAGTGGCCACTGCAGGAGACTTGTGCAGTTACCTGAAGCTTCCTTGGCCAATCGCCACGGATTTCAGTAGCCAGATCTGTGGCGATCAGTGTTTGTTTTTTTTTTTTGTTTTTTTTTTTTAGAGAAGACATGGTCATTTGACCTCATACATTCAGTTTGGTACTATAGACTATAGACAATATTGGTATTGTACAAACAACCGTTATATTCACGTGAGATTAATGTAAAATTTACATAAACATCTGAAGTGTACCATAGATGTTTTCTTATCTGGCCTTTCTGAAGAATCCAGGATTACAATGTGTATGGTTGACATGGCATGTTGTACTTTATCACACTCTTTCCTTCCATGATAAAAAAAACGATCTTCTGTTTTCTTTGCCGTTATCTATGAAGACTCTCTTGTATTCTTCTTGTTCACACTTGTTGGAATATTTGTGATTTCCTTTCTGAGAATGTAATTTTCCTATCTAGTTTAGCCTAAGATAATCATAGACTTGAGAACTACATAGAGGTCAAATACTATGTTGTCTGAGCTGTAGGGTCTGTGCCAAATGGACTACACACGCTTGTAGCTACGTCTTGGTGCACCAGTAGGTTTGGATCTTTTGAGAATTTTCATTTGAAGATATTAATCAAGTTCTCCAATAAAATTCTCTGGATACCATAAAAAATAAGTCTAGTTTATTTATATGATCAGGTACAACACAGCAAGATTTCGACCCTAAGGTCTTTATCAAGCATGAGTGGTCAAGGGTTCCCCTTAAAACTATTCTTTTCACACAGTCATGTAAAAGGAAACTTTTAAAAGGAACCCTTGACCACCCATTATATGACATTGATCCTCTGTGCCATCATTGATAACTGATAGGTAAACGCACAAGGACAGAACAAAGAACACTGCAGCAGATCCACCATGTGTGCATTTACCCTTTTACTACATCATCCGCACATATGCTTCTCTTTTAAAACAGATCTCCGAATAAATTGTGTCAAGTGCTTTTTTGCGTGTGTATAGATACACAGATGGCCTGGCAAGATACATGTTTTATGAAAAAGTTAGCATACTAGAATAACAGTTAAAGGGGGATTTCCATCTCTTGTTATCAACTATCCATAGGGGATAACAAGCAGATCATGGGAAGAGGGGGGGGGGGGGGGGGTTTCCGACCACCGGTGGTACAATGACCAAGTAACCACCAAGCTTACCGCACAGGTGTGGTGATCACTGGGACATAGAGGTCCCAAGAACTGTCAAGTGTTCCATACCACCAGGAGTGAACAGCAACCACCAGACTGGATATACACATCAGTTAACTGTTTGCAGAACACTTTTTCATCCAGCAGCTACTGTATGTCTCTTGACTTTCCCATTCCCATACACATGCAGGCCTGGCCCATAAGAAGAAAAGGATTGAGTATGTTAAATCCAACTACACGACCCTTTTCTCTCCCAACATCTGCCATCGGGGCAAGAGTTGGAAGGGCCCAGTGCAAATCAGATGGCCGATCAGACCTGCCAAAATTGGTGGGTTCAGCCACCATTAATTTAATGTTTATAGGGACTTTAAGAGTTCCACTTGGAGTGTATTGTAACCACCAAGCTTATTGAACAGTTAAAGTGTCGTAGACAAATATGTCGTAGAGACATGTGAAAAGTTCCGATCGGTCAGTGGTCAGACCCAATAGACCGGTGGAATGAACAGAGAGTATTGCGTGGCTGAGTACTCCTCTGAACGGTCTCAGTGTGTGCAACCAAGATGTCCCATAGACTTACATGGCATATGGTATTTAGTGCATACTTCTCCCACCTTATTCTAGTGATTGGTTGGAGTCACATCCCAACTGATCAAAACTTTTGAAATTTCTTTTTGATTTTTTTTTTTTTTTTTAAGTGACAGGTCTTTAAATGTGAATTGTAACCAGCAAAGTCATTCGTTTGGCTTCTGTTCCAAAAATCTTTCTTGACTGTTTACATTGATAACTGATATGTAAGCACACATAGAGATGGGAATCTCATCCTCGTCATTACTGTAATAGTAAACCGAGAACATCAGGAAAGAGTGTCCCATAAGGAAAAGCAATTCATGGGAATATTGCAATATACAGTATGTATTAATACATGACCCAGTGTGACAGGCCAAGCCTCGGTGTCTATGATCGCCCCCCATGTAGTGCAGTTTTTGACATCGAAGAATTATGAAATCCTAAGAGTGATTCATGTCTTAGAGATCAGCCGTTTGCTGTTACACGGCCTGATGTATAGATGTGCAGAGCTCTGCAGATAGGTGCAGTAAGACTTTGTGTGACACATCCCGGCTCACAAAAACTCAAGTGTTTCCAGATGTAGGAGAACAGAGTCCACCAATGTGCCTTGTGTGAGCAAGTGAAATTCTATACCATGGGGGGAGAACGTCTCATTATAGAAGTATAAACTTTGTATTAGTCTTTCTTCATGCTGAAGACATGGACAGAGTCCTGTTTGTAGCCGCCATGTCAAGAGCGACTTTCCAGACGTGAACCAGGATTTCTGTTTCAGTGGAGCTTGGGATGACTTCATGGTCCAGTTAAGATGACGCTGAAAATTGTCCAACCTAGAACTGTGTATTGTGATTGTAAGACACCAGTAAGGAGGGACTGTGTTATATAACAGAAAACTTATGTGCGTTATATAGGTTGGATTCTGGCTAGTGCAGGGCATGTACATCTTGTGCAGGGCATCTTCATATACACATGTATACACAGTGGCCCCCTGCTAATAGTGACAACCGCAAATTCTCCCAAAACAGTGTTCCCACCACAGATGCCCCGCCCCCACTAAAGGGCGTTTCAGCTGCAGATCCCCTAAACAGTGTGCCATCCACACATGCCCTATAACAGTGTGCCATCCTTAGATCCCCTATAGCAGTGTGCCATATAAAGACCCCCTATAACAGTATGCCATCTCCATCCCCTATACAGTGTGCCAGCCACAGATCCCCTATAACAGTGTGCCAGCCACAGATATCCTATAACAGTGTGCCAGTCACAGATCCCCTATAACAGTGTGCCAGCCACAGATCCCCTATAACAGTGTGCCAGTCACAGACCCCGTATAACAGTGTGCCAGCCACAGATATCCTATAACAGTGTGCCAGTCACAGATCCTCTATAACAGTGTGCCAGCCACAGATATCCTATAACAGTGTGCCAGTCACAGATCCTCTATAACAGTGTGCCAGCCACAGATCCCCTATAACAGTGTGCCAGTCACAGATCCCCTATAACAGTGTGCCAGCCACAGATATCCTATAACAGTGTGCCAGTCACAGATCCCCTATAACAGTGTGCCAGCCACAGATATCCTATAACAGTGTGCCAGCCACAGATATCCTATAACAGTGTGCCAGCCACAGATCCCCTATAACAGTGTGCCAGTCACAGATATCCTATAACAGTGTGCCAGTCACAGACCCCCTATAACAGTGTGCCAGCCACAGATATCCTATAACAGTGTGCCAGTCACAGATCCTCTATAACAGTGTGCCAGCCACAGATATCCTATAACAGTGTGCCAGTCACAGATCCTCTATAACAGTGTGCCAGCCACAGATCCCCTATAACAGTGTGCCAGTCACAGACCCCCTATAACAGTGTGCCAGCCACAGATATCCTATAACAGTGTGCCAGTCACAGATCCTCTATAACAGTGTGCCAGCCACAGATATCCTATAACAGTGTGCCAGTCACAGATCCTCTATAACAGTGTGCCAGCCACAGATCCCCTATAACAGTGTGCCAGTCACAGATCCCCTATAACAGTGTGCCAGCCACAGATATCCTATAACAGTGTGCCAGTCACAGATCCCCTATAACAGTGTGCCAGCCACAGATATCCTATAACAGTGTGCCAGCCACAGATATCCTATAACAGTGTGCCAGTCACAGATCCCCTATAACAGTGTGCCAGCCACAGATATCCTATAACAGTGTGCCAGCCACAGATCCTCTATAACAGTGTGCCAGCCACAGATATCCTATAACAGTGTGCCAGCCACAGATCCTCTATAACAGTGTGCCAGCCACAGATATCCTATAACAGTGTGCCAGCCACAGATCCTCTATAACAGTGTGCCAGCCACAGATATCCTATAACAGTGTGCCAGCCACAGATCCTCTATAACAGTGTGCCCACCATAGTTTTTCTAAAATAGTGAGCCAGCCACAGATCACCTATAACAGTGAGCCATCCACAGATGCCCCTTAAAAGTGTCCCCCCATGCACACACAATCGGTTAACAATAAATGCCCCAAATACCAACTACAAATGTCCAAAAACAGATTCTACCATAAAAGTATGTCCCTTATAAATGTTCCCTATCAGAGTCTATGCCACCGATAGCCTCAACCACAAATGCTCCTTGGTTAGAGCACAGAGTACCCATTAGCTTTAATAGACCAAGTTATTGGTGTGCCTTATGCCAATATATTTTACTTGTGGTAGAAAAGTAAAGAATTCTAGATAATTCTGTCAAACAAATAAAGGCCCTATTCCACGGAACGATTATCGTTCGTATTTGGCCGATATCGGCCGCTATGGACGATAATCGTCCGGTAGAAAAGAGTGCAACGATCCGCCGACATCGTTCATGTCGGCTGATCGTTGCAGTCGCTTGTTTTTCAACATGTTGAAAAACAAGCGACTGATATAGCAGCGATCTGCTGCCGCCGCTCCGTTGAGTAGGAGCATCGGCAGCAGACGCTGCTATATCCTATGGGCTGCCCGGACGATCAGCGATCCCCCGGGCAGCCCCCCCGCAGCTCCCCGCCGCCCCCTCCCGCACTCACCCGCTCGCTGCAGCCGCGTTGAATAGCGGCGGCAGCGAGCAGGGAACGAGGAGCAAACGAGCACTGAGAGCGCTTGTTTGCTCCTCTAAACGACCTGTGGAATAGGGGCATAAGACAGACTACAGTATACATTCAGATACTTTTTTTATTAGCATTCCAACAGTGTAGTAAAGTTATTAATAGTTACTGTCATTTCAAACAACTTCCTTCCGTATACCAAAAATGACCTCTCACTCCGGAAAAAAAAAAATCTGTAAAGCCGACGGGTGCTTCTCTTACATTCAGTCTGACGTCCAATACCTGTTGTTAGGCTTAGTCTGTCTCTAGTAACAAGGAGACCAGGATGGAACACAGTAAATGAGGGCGGGGCTTAACGAGTGCACATCTTCACTGCAATAACAGACTAAAGTCTTCCTTACAACAGCAGCCTGTCGTCTGCAACCATGACAGCGGGTTATTATGGGAATGTTCTCACGGCTATAGGGAAAGAGTCCAATAAAAACATTAAATTAGGGGACTGTTGCTTCTACACTTCTCTACTATTTTCTTTAAAGCTGTTCCAAGGTGGAGCTTCACATTAAATCTACTCATGGTTTAGTTTTCATTGGGAACGCTCCACAATTAATACTTATGACTGGGAATTTGTGTAAGCTGATTTATGTTGGCAAATCTTAACTTAAAATGTGCAGCCTTGCAATTCCCTTGTACTTTTCTGATGTGGAAACCCAGCATGCAATTTACTATGAACATTCTGCATTTAATCCTCAGTCAGCATCCCCCTCCTCCAGAACATAGCGGTGTTATTCTAGTGTTTAGCAGTGATGACTTTTCCTCATGCTGCTCTATAAATGAGAATAGTTCTGAAACTAGTGAAGACATGTGAAGGTACCGTATCAAGGAGAATGGGATCTTAATGTGCTTTACAAATAGTTTATTGCTTCCAGGTCAAGGGTTAGGTCGGAGAGGGTGAAGAACTGAAGTATATACAGCTGTTGTGGAGTCTGTGGCCTGAGCATTTCTATAGGGCATGTCTATGGGTAGTGCCTTCCATCCATCTTTACATAAAAGTGACCAGCAGGAGGGCACAGTGATATATTCTCTAGTACAGTGGTGGATTTTGTCATCAGCCATGGAAAATATGACATTTATGTGTAGAACCTGAGAAGTTTCTTACCGTCTCCCATTCTCTGTAGTATCCAATGTGAGGAATCATACGTTGGGTTCTTTACCATGTGGCCACCTAATTTCTGCTGTTTTGGATGAAATAATGGGCGTAGCAACTTTTTAAGCATGGGGCGACGGCCAGCATACTTTCTCTATTGTTCTAGTTGAAAGACAAGGATGAGCTGACATTATGTATGACGGCTGATCATTGGCGTTTAACAGGAGCTATTACACCAAGCGATTATTGGCTGTAATGACCGATAATCGGGAAAATACTGTTAATAATCACTTGGTGTAACAGGGCCTTAAAGGGGTACTCCGGCGCTGATAAGAAAAAAAAACAATCAAACATAGTTTTTACATTTACCATCCCTCCACAGTCTGCCTCCGTTTGAATTTCCCGATGTTTGCAGGTCCCTGAAGCTCCAGTTGGTGGCTTCATTTTTTCTTTACTTCCTGGTTTGGGCTTTCCCATGATGCACTTTGTCTCATGTGATGTCTAACTGACTCTGTAAAACTGTTAGATGGCTTACATCTTCAGCCAATCAAAGCTGAGCAACCTGTGTCATCTGACAAAGGGAGGCTGGTTTAACAGGGCTTAGACCCGCCTCCCTCTTGATGATGTCATTGTCACAAAATGGCTGCCACAGAGCAGCCTGGGGTCAGCAGTTATTAGGTAAGAATGAGTTTACTTCACTTCCTGGTGGGGGGTTGAGGGGGAAAAAGATAGGGATGGGGGGCAGATAGGTGATTAAAGCATATTACAAAGTTACTAAGTTTTCAATTACTAAAGCTTTTCACTGGAATACCCCTTTAAGGATGATAGAAGGCCAAGGAATGGGTGCTTAAAGTGACTGTACCACCAGGCCCAGGCTGAAGCACTGGAGGGGGGCCGACCCACCCCCCAGTGGGAAGAAACCCCAGCCCCTCCATGACGTGACTCCATTAGAATCAATGGAACCCTATCATAGAGGGGCTGGGGTTTCCTCCCACTAAGCGTGGGTCGGCCCGCCTCCAATGCTTCAGCCTGGGCCTGGTGGTACAGTCACTTTTACTTACTCACCATTAGCTTTGAGCAGTGGAGTCCATATGGTAAAACATATGCACTGTGATGACTTATGGTGTGTTTACACAGACAGATTTATCTGACAGATTTTTGGAGCCAAAGCCAGGAACAAACAATAAACCGAGAACATGTCATAAAGAAAAGACTGAGATTTCTCCATTTCTGGCTTTGGCTACAAATATCTGATAAATCTGTCTGTGTAAACACACCAGTATAGGTGTTTTCCCACCATAGGAATTAGTGGAATATCAATAGGACACAGTGGGGTCATTGTTCAAAATTAATTGGTTATATGATAAGTAGAGTTTGTCAAATTAACCAGATTGACAGCAATCCGGACAAGTGTTAAGCGAGCACTAAAATGCTTAAGTGTTCCACTCAAGTATCGAACCCCATTGAGAACAGTGGGAGAGTCTAGCACTTCATCCCTACATGGAACGAAATATGCAAAAAATAGAACAAAAATATGCAATAGGTCACTGCAAGACCTTTTGGCGGCATAGCGCTGGAGTTCTAATGTGTCTTACAGTATCCCAAACAGCACAAGGTGCATAGTGCTCCATCACTCAGCACTAATCCTAACCCATCATAATAGGCATGTTTACCTCAGTACTGGTCCGGCACCTCTCTCCATAAGGTTTTATAGTCCAACTATTTTACTGTAGATCAAATTAGGATTAATTAATCTATTTGACTATAAAATTGGTTTTAGGGAGCAAAAAGCTTAGTTTATTAAAAACAATTTGCATTGTTTGTTTCCATTGTTCTCCTCCAATATAACACGATGGACACCAAAGACACTGGACAGGTCCCGTTGAGTTGGGTTTCTATTATGTTGTTTATCATTTTACTGGACAAAACGACACAAATAAGTGTTTTTTTTTTACAGAATTTGCAGTGCAGATGTGAACAGAGCCTTACTTGACATATACATTTCGATGCTATGAACAATGCTAGGTGATCAATATGCAGTGTCAGCCAATCTGCTGTATGTGAACTATATCACAAGGTCTCAACTTCCTTAACCTATTTGGACTCTATGAGATGCCCATTAGACTACAGAGGCCACTAGTTACTCCTACATGAGCCCTTTCCTTCACATCTCATAGACCGTGAAGGGTTGGTCAGGGTCAGATCACTGTTGGCGGAGGCCTCCTCCTCAGTAGCAGTGTCATATATCACATGGATAAATTCAGCAGGACATAAACATTAGATAGGCTGGAGTTAAAAAGAAGGTTCAACAGCACTGTGGGTCCCTTGTTTAACCGATTGTGGCCCACTGGGAAACCCACAACCCTGAGTGGGTATATTAAACTTGTATAGAGAGAGTCCAACAGCATCCAGGGGTAATCTTCTAAATAATTTATTGGACACCAAGTCTACATTGATACGTATTCATGTAGACTTGGTGTCCAATAAATTCTTTGGAAGATTACCCCAGGATGCTGTTGGACTCTCTCTATACAATAAACATTGGATAGTCATAGGTATATCCCACTGACAGTAAAGGCCCTATTACACCAAGCAATTATCAGCCGTGACGGACAATAACCGATTAGTGTAATAGCTCCTGTTGAAAGGTTAACGGTTAACCGACATGCACAATGTTGGCTAATCCTTGTATCTCAACATGTTGAAAACCGCTCAATGATCACGGCTGTTGCTCGGTGTAATAAAGCAGCAGACTGCTGCTATCTCCTATGGGCTCCCTGAACATTCTGGGAGCACATCCCCCAGTTTCCCGGGTCCCCCGACGTCTGACCTGCTTGCTGTCGGTGTGTGCAATAGCGCCGTCAGCGAGCAGGGAACAAGGAGCAAGCGAACGCTAATCTGACAGGTTGGCGCTCGCTTGCTCCTCACCATCGGCCTGTGTAATAGGGTTCTAAGTGGATGAGGGCGTCTGCTCTGTCTCCTGATATGTGCTGGGGCTATTCTTTACTTGCATCACCAGAATATACTGCACTGGAGGCCAAAAAGGATTGGTGGAGATCATCTACCATCTTGGATCTGATGACATTTGCCCTTTTATTTGGCACTGACTTGGTATCATTATGAAAACCCTGCGGCCTATATTGTTGTCTACTTTCCTTCCATGGTGCGTTTCCTTATTTTGCTTCCCTTCTCCTGAATCATCCTCATCCCTTTCTTTGTTATCTGGCCTCTCGGCTTCTCCAGCCCTCTGACTTCCTCCAATGTCTTTGTTTATTCTTCATTATTTTCTTACATATAACCCGGCATTAGACCTCTCTGGCATCGAAATGGTTTATTAAATATCTACATGGGGGAGTGCGAGATCCACGGGCCCTGCGAAATGATCTCCGTAAAAACAACAGGCGCTTAGACGCTCCCGGAAAGGTACAGAACGGAAAATGTCTCTGAACGAGAGCTGTTTATTTTCATTTCTCTCTGTGCCTGGGCAGAGTTTGCTATTCCAGGCTGTAACAGGAGACCCTGCTTCCTTCAGCCTCCAAAAATGAAGTTTTTTTTTTATATATATGTAGAAACACAAAAGTCAGTGTAATATTCATTTCACCAAAGATACTTTTCAGGCTGGGCTGACACTTGTGGTTTTCTACAATGGATCCAATCTGATTGGAAACTGATGTATAAAATGTTATCTCCTCTTATATCCTGTTCTATTATAAGACCCTGGGCGCAGAACTGAGCGGTTATGTAAACTGAAAAGAGATCATTTGTGCTCCAAGGACTTTTCCAGTCTGGACTAAACATTCGTAGACATTGGCGTTAGATACGGCTAGATTTGTAGGGGATGCGGATTGGCTGATTCCGGATATAAGGGTCTGTATTTCACTGGGTCCCCTATGTCCATCCCACCTTGCTTGAGTAAGTATACAGCATACTTAAAGAGGAACTCTGACAAAATATTTTTTTTTGTCTTTCAAATCAAGTGGTGTCAGAAAGTTATATAGATTTGTAATTTACTACTATTTAAAAATAGTCCTTGTACATTAGATGATCTTTGACGCAAGCGTCGATCATTGAGATCAGCGCTTGCATTGCCTTTACATGGCACAACTAATCGAGCGGCTGGGCTGCACCAATGATCCCTGTATTATTCATGTCGCCATTTACCACATACCTCCCCTGTTTATACAGGAAGATGTGCAAGCGGTAAACAATTATCAGCCGAAAGAGCATTTCTAGCAACACTCATATTTAGGACCCTTAGGATGTCATCAGTCACTGATCTCAGATACCCCTACCAATACGCTGGTCAATGCCCACACAACACAATGAATGGGGCCAAAAGCAGTTGCTTCCTGTCATTGTGTAGTGGTCGGACCTGGTTACTGCAGCTGAAGTGAACAGGAGCTGATCTGCAGTTACACAGTGAACAGACTGATCGGCAGGGGTGCCAGGTCTCACCACTCTGCTGATCAGTGACTGATGACCCATTCTGTTTTGCCATGAAAAACCCTTTAGGGTGCCTTCACACCTACCGGATCCATAGCGGGTCTCACTTCTGCGGATTTGAAGCGAGAACCGCTGCGGATCCGATATCATTCACCCCTATGATAGCACATATTCGCAGCGGGATTAACATCCCGCTGTGAATATGTGCTTTAACCCCTCGATATCCGCAGCCCCGCTGCCGCATTAGCCCATCCTCGGCCGCATCCCGGCCGCATCCCCCCATCTCCGGCCGCATCCCCCCATCCCCCCGCGGCATCCAGCAGCCCACATCCCGGCCGCATCCTGCAGCCCGCTGCCGAGAGAATAACGTACACCTGCTCGGCGGGGCGGCTGCAGTGAGGCTCCCGGCTCTGGTCCTGCTCATTAGCGGGACCGGAGACGGGAGCCTCACTGCAGCCACGCCGCCGAGCAGGTACTTTATGCTCTCGGTAGTGGGCTGCAGGATGCGGCCGGGGATAGGGGATGCGGGCTGCTGGATGCGGCGGGGGATGCGGCGGCGGGGCTGCGGACAGCGAGGGGTTAAAGCACATATTCACAGCGGGATGTTACTCCTGCTGCGAATATGTGCTATCATAGGGGTAAATGGTACCAGATCCGCAGCGGTTCTCGCTTCGAATCCGCAGAAGTGAGATCCGCTGTGGATCCGGTAGGTATGAAGGCACCCTTAAATTGGCTGTACACATTAGACGAATGAGTGTTTAACCCGCCATTTGAATGTATAAGAGGGCTACCAACTCTCCTCAACATTTGTCAGTTCTTGAGATAAACTTGCCAGCTGTGGTTTTATCCCCTTTCGCCATAGAGAACATATGCAAGCGTCCATGTGTATGGGGAGTTAAGAGGTGTAATTGTCAAGTATGCACGACTTGCCTACTATACCATACAACTTGTGTATCTGCACTTTCTGAGGCTAGATTCACACTATGTAAAAACAATGGCCGTATTTCATGTAGTATTGTTGTGTTCTCGAAACGGCCATTGTTTGCACAAGTCCATTGTTAATAAATACACCCATAAATGGGGGAGATTTATCAAACATGGTGTAAAGTGAATCTGGCTCAGTTGCCCCTAGCAACCAATCAGATTCCACTTTTCATTCCTCACAGACTCTTTGGAAAATGAAAGGTGGAATCTGATTGGTTGCTAGGGGCAACTGAGCCAGTTTCACTTTACACCATATTTGATAAATCTCCCCCATTGTTTTTACATAGTGTAAACCTAGCCTGAGGCTATGTTCACGCGGCGAATGAGAGCGGCCGGGTCACAGAACAGCCGGTCTCTGCAAAGATCATCCCGGCCGGAACTGCATTACCGGCCAGATGATCTTTCCGGCCGCAATGTTCTGATGCGGGCGCATCAGCCCGCGCCCGCATCAGAACTATCATAGCACACAATGAAGCAAGTGGCCGGAGCCGCTCGCTTCATTGTGTGAACTGACAGGTCTTTCTGCAGCCGCAATTCACTGAATTGCGGCCGTAGAAAACTGACATGACAGTTCTTTGCGGCGCCACATGGGATCCCGGCCGGAATCCCATAGAAGAATAGGCAGTGTTTCACACCGTACAAAGTAATTTTACGCTGTGTGAACATAGCCTAAAAGTTATGGTATATGAAGCTGTCTTGGCGTTTCGGATCATAGCCAGCATTTTTCTTCTTTATTTTGCGTTCCCAAGTAACGCTTGTTTTTTTTTCTATTATTATTTTTCCACCTTTCCTTTTAAGTCCAGGGAAAAGTGAGCAGGGCAGGAGAGCTGTTAAATCCGAGGCAGGGGTCAAGCTCATTTGGCGTGGTGGGAGCTGCTATGTAAAGAGTACAAGGCAAGGGTAACACACTTCACCCCGACACAGGGGTTCAAAAGGGGATTAGCAAGGAATGACATTTGTATCTACCCTTGAAAGAGGGAGCCTCCCTCAATCCAAACAACATGAATGGAAACTCAATAGGATTACGGCCATGATTAAGAGACCATTACATGCTCAAAGCCAGGAATTTACAATGCAGGCTGAATGCTGATATTAACCCCTCTTCTAGTACATTGATGGTTAGGCGGTGGTAAGTGCAAATGATTTTCATGCCTTCTATTGTAAATAGATGGGCAAAGTTAATGATCCTTATTTTATCTCCATTAATAGGAAATGTTAAGCATTCTTGTTTTTCCCTATAACAGTTGACAGCTGATGATAAGTGACTAGCTGCAACCTATAGGGAAACCTGGTAACTAATGTTCCATTTCCCTACAGCGCCCCCCACAGTGAGAATGAAGAATTACACAATTCTGAAATCGGTGGGCAATGCTTATTGTTTCTAAAAGCCAAGTTGAGCACATACAACAATTGACTCAGAAATCCTTATTAGTGTATATATTGAACTGTGATGAACTGTGTTTGGGCAATAAATTATAAAATAATAACATTCCGCTCATCCTTCTGTTTTCTCATTGCCCGCTAAAAAAAATTGTCTTCTGTGGGATGCTGTAACTCAGTAACAAATTCGACTGGTCAAAATATAACAACCTGAGCTTCACTAATTGTAGTCACCTTTCCTGGGTTCTTATACACAGACACCCCCAGGACTTAAGGTAGGTATTGTCTAACAACCAATCACTAGAGCGTATAGATGCATTGTGTCCGGCGGAGTGGACCTTGGAGCTCCCTGCATCATGATTAATTTTGATGTCGGCATCTCCGATACTGTTTAAATGTTCGCGCTTGTGTACTGACACTGTCAGATACTTTCTGCCTGGTTTCCCCATGTATTATAGTTGATCACTGGGGGTTCCAGCAAGATGACACTTTATTATCATCATATCTTCAAGAGACCCTTGTAGCAAGTTGGGGTTGTCCCAGACAGAACACCCCTTTAAGAGACATGTAGGGAGTAGACAATTGAAGGTTAAAAAAAATGCAGAAACATAACTTTTAACTGCGGTACACTCACTGTTTTCTCAAACTTTAAAGGGTCCAGCCACGGCAATAAACTTAGTTTCACCCTCTCAATCCACCATCTTGTACGTAATCCTCTTTTCAAGTATGATCTCTAGGTATCTATGTCTCTGCAGAGAATAATAATTTATTACCTGTAGCAGTGACCCCTGACCTGCTATGTAACTGATCTATGGTGACTTAGGCCTGACCAGATCCTGATAATGTGTTCAGCAGATGGATCCACATAGCACATCATAGTGAATGGAGGAGGGTGAAGAGAGATAAACTGTTCAGGGAGGGGCACACATGAGAGGTATTAGAGGACACCAAGAAGGAATTTGTCTTCTATAAACATTCCGTATAACTGGCACAAATGTTCTTGTTCTGGACATATTGTTGAGTTTAGGATGTACCTGCCACTTTATCGCTGTAAAGACCTGAGCAAAAAAAGTTGGTTTGGAAACTGCAGTTTTCTCTTAAGCATACTAACTGCTTACTATAATAACATGTGAAAGAAACCAAAGCCAATGTGCAGTACTCTAAAACCTCCCATCTATCAGCCAACCATGCCAATATTGGTGGGAGCAACAGGCCATCTGTGGTGGGCCTCCATCTCTTGAAATAGAAGAGAATCAGGCATGATGAACTTTAATTTCCAATCTGATTTCTACTTAGCGAGATGAGCCACCCCAATAGGAGTTTTGCAGCAACATATCCCCTTCTCCCCATTCCAGATACATGGATGCTACCTTAACTGATTTCTAGAATTATGGTTCTTTTATATCAGAATTAAAAGGAACAGACTAAAAGGGCGAAAGAATGTGGCAAATAAAAGACATCAGTGGTATCCAGCTCATTTAGTTTGGAGAATTTTTTTTTTGGTGTACGAGCAATTTTCTATTAATACAGACCCTAATTTACACTCCCACTTAGAGTGTTGGTCATTCTTGAGCTGACCTGACATATAATATAAAAGGTCAAGGTCATTACTGTATAAGGTCGCCATACTGTTTAATGCGTGTGAAAGTCCTGCACCCCCTATATATGTTTAGCCTTGCAGTCTATGCAATGGTGCTGTTATGTTGGCCTGGCACACCCTACATAAGGTCATGGTGATGACCTATCACACCCTCTTCAAGGTCATGGCTGTGGTAACCTATCCAGCTGTATTATATTCGTATGCTGACCCAGCAGGCTTTATTTCAGGTCATCTCTATGCTGAGTGTGCACTCTCCGGATTGGGTCATAACAGCTTTCAGCTCTCCTGGGGTGACTCGGAATCTAAGTCACATTCCACAGCAGATCCACATGCGTGTTTGAAACAGGTCCAGGGTTTTTTTACAGACCTTTTCTTTTTCCTTTCTGCACAAAGAAAGAAACAAATATTCCTAAAGTCGTGCGGGATAACAATTTTTTGTTCTTATATACAGGATTTAATAGGACCCAGAAAAGCAGAGTGTGTTCTGCCCGCAGGGGCTTACAATCTACCAAGGAAAGTAGATGAGACAGTGGGTAAGGATAGAAAGAGTATTGTGGGGTACAAGAGGGTTTGTTAGGTTTCTTTGGAAGGGGTGGGTGGTGGGAAATATATAGGTGTAGTGGGGTGGCGAGCAGGAGGGCAAAGGGCACATTGGGGAAATCTTGGAAAAAAATATTGTGATGAGAAAACAAGAGACGAACGAAGAACTTCTTGCAAGGACCAAAGAATATGTGTAGGAAAGTAGTGAAAGGGAAGAGCAAAGATTTATGAAGCTGACGGCCTTGTTATGTAGTGTTGAGCAGAGAGGCTGAACTGTTCGTGTTCGGTTTCAGCCTATGACTATGTTCACACAAGTTTTTTTTTTAAGTAAAAAACAGACGCTTTTGAATCAGCGTCCTTTCTTTACTGCAGGGGTGGCATTGCATTGAAGTTAATGCAATGCCGCCCACTGTGTTCACACAGCATTATGTTCTAAACAACGGGCGTTAAAATAATGTTCATGCCTATTATTTCAGGACGCTTTTCAATGAACAGCGTCTGGAAATAAAAGCTGTTCGCACAATGTAATGTGCGGCGGTGGCTGCACTTTGCATTGAAGTGAATAGTTAAATGATTTGCAGGCACACCCAATGGTGCCCACAAGTCAGTTGTAAAAAAAGAATGTTCCTGCAGCCGATACAGAGTTATCAGCTGCAGGAACATGCAGAATGCAACCCAGTGGTCAGCAGTTCAAGAGCTTTTGTTGCTATGCAACGGGCGCTGTTAAATGAAGTGTGAACATAGCCTATGGATTGATTCATGTATTCCAGGACACTAGGGCAACATTCAACCTCTGAAGCCAAAGGGAGTCAAATGCAGAGCGTTCGGTTTCGGAGAATGTTGCTGAACCTGAACACTTCGGCCTAACACTACTTTTATGTAATTTCCAAAGTTTTGAAATGTTAGCACTGTATTAGCATTTCCATTTGTAGTACTGAAGCATACACTGATCAGTCATAACATTAAAAACACCTGCCATATATAAGAAAACAGCTTTGAGCCATTGAGGCGTGGACTCCACTGGGCCTTTGAAGGTGTGATATGGTATCTGGCACTAAGATGTTAGCACCAGATCCTTTACGCCCTATGAGTTAAGGCCCTATTCCACGGAACGATTATCTTTCATAAACTCGCTCCAACGACTGCTCGTTAACGATAATCGCTTCGTGGAATTGGTGTAAACGAGCGAACGACAAAGGCAAAATTGTTATACTGTCGTTCAAAATTGTTTTTCAGCATGTCGAAAAAAAGTAGTTGGACTTTGAAAGATAATTCGCTAATCGGTTCGTAAAATTAGAAATCTTTCAGTCGTTCGTAAAAAGGTTTTAAAAAAGTAGGTGTGTCGTATGGTCATGATCACCCCGGCGAACGTTTTAAACAACCATGTAACGACCGCAAAATAATCGTTACACTACATATATTGTTCACGTTATGTGTTATCGTTTGCTAAAAAGAATCGTTTAGTGATCGTTAACGAGCGGTTGTTGGAGCGAGTTTATGAACGATAATCGTTCCGTGGAATAGGGGTATTATGATGAGACCTCAATGGATCAGACAAATTCTTTTAGCACATCTCACTTAGGTTTAAGGGGATGGAGATCTGGGGTATCTGATGCCCAAGTCAATATCTTGAACTCTTTGTCAAGGTCCTTAATCCATTCCCTAATAATGTTGTAGTGTGGTAATGGCATTATCCTGCTGACAGAGAATACTGCCATTAAGGAATAGCACTGTCATGAAGGGGTGCACTAGATCTGCAACAATGTTTCGGTAGCTGATACTGCCTCTACCAGCTTGTCTTCTTCCCATAGTTTACATTTTTGCATCCAGATGGCATTTATTTTCCAGGTAAATGACACACATACACCCAGCAGTATTGGAGATGGTCCGACCCAGTCAGCTAACTAGCATGGTTTGGGCTTTCAAAATACTTACACTTGCCCATTTTTCCGTTCACTTTGTGCCTAATGCTTCCGACCCATTGCCAGATCACAAGACAATGAATTTCATTCACATTACCTATTGTTTTTATTTGTTATGGATAGTCATTCATCTAGTCTGGGTTGGAATACCTTTGTGAGCATACTATGAAGTAGATGTAGAAATGCTGAAGGATCTGGGGCATTGGCTACAAGCTGAAAAAAGTACACAGGGGAAGATCCCTATTGACTAGGTATATGTTCTGGCCAAATACTCTGACTGTCAACATCCCAATTTTTCATATGATCCAGTTAGGCCCCTTTCATGCCACGTTTATTGGCATTTAGTTGACGAGTACGTTTATGAGAGTTTTCCAAGAAAAACATATACTCAACTGTATGTAAAAACATATGTGACTGTACGGTAAACAGTTGCATATGTCTGCCATTGACTAGCGTGCACAGTATTGAAGAGCGTAGCAGACTACCCTGCTCTATAGAGCAAAAACTACGTATCCAGATGTAGAGCTGTCAGAGGGAAAAAAGCATCTAAGGAAGACCTATTATTCTCGGTGGGAACTATGTAGAATGGATGGAGATCTTGTTCTGCCTTACAGAGAAACCTTGCATACAATGTTTTTCTGTCCGGTGGGGCTCAGGTCATTTATATTGATGGATGGACATATGGGGCTGTCGCTTTTTGAGAGATTGAGAGAATTGATCTTCCACTTGAAGAATATAATCCTGCCCTGTACTAATGAGGGGAAAGAACCTGAAACAACTCTTTACTAATGGGTACCTCTTCCTTCTGGAACAGTTGCTGGCCCGAATAAGAGTCCCATGCTCCATGGCTCATAAAGGATTCAGTCATTGATTGAAGGGATGCCACATCCAGTAGAGGAAGCCCTTTTTTCTGGAAGAGAGTAGGGACTCTATTACACAGGCCAATTATCGCGTGGAAAATCGTTATATCGTTCGAATTTGAACGATAATCGTCCTGTGTAATTGCAAACAATGATTGAAAAATCGTTCATTTGTCGTTGATTGTTGATTTAGAACTGCCCCTAAAATCACTGTTAATCATTTGCTAATCATTCACTGTAGTTCCACATTCGTTTGCTGTAATTCCGCATTTGTTCACTAATCATTCATTGTAATTCCAAATCGTTCCGTCTTTTGCTGGAATAAGATGGAGTAAATGTTCGTAGTAATGATCGTTGTAACAATCGTAACTAACAACTAGTGTTCTGTGTATCATGGTGAACAATTTCATGTTAACGATAATCTCATTTGTGAACGTTATTTGTTAAAAATCGCTTTGTCTAACAGAACCCTAGCTTTGTACACTTTTTTTTTCCAGGGGGCATTGTATATCCAATGCGACTCCTTACCTCTTGTTCAGTACTGATCAGGGGCAGAAACCCTAAAACAGCTGTCTACCGATAGCAAACTCTTCCTTTTGGAGGAGATTCTTGGCTATCAATTCCCAATCATGTTTCAAGGCCTTGGTCAGGCATGGCCAGGGATTGGGGCACCAGAGAGCAAGCTTCTTCCTTCTGGAGGAGAGCTATTTAGCATATTTTTTTCTTTCGACCACACATTGTCTTTAAGCAAAAACTGAACCCCCTTAGACTAAGACCCCTAGCCCAAACACAATCCGTAATCCCTTACAGTATTATATAAATAAGAGTAATATGTTAGGATTATGGGAAGTTTACGTCTTTGTCTCCAGAATTCTGAGATAAGTGAATAGTAATATATTGTAGTAATAATAATAATAATAAAAAAAAATAATAACACCCCTTAGCTTTTTCGGTCGGGCCTGTCTGCTCCAGAACATATGGCTCCTTTAACAAGTCTGTACTGTTTTATCAGCAAGCCAAAACCTCTGGGGAAAGGAGAGAAAAAAAAAAGAATCCTAACCAAATAAATACAAAAGCTTCTTAACAGGAAACAGGCTGGAAAGAGTCAGGGAGACAGCAGTAAAAGGGTCTCTTTCACACAGGCCTCTTGGCTTCCCATTAGGACTGATTTGAATAAACATTGGCCTGTTTAGAAGGCTGCCTTCTCCTGAAACTCATTTCGCTGTTGAGAAGGGTCGCTTGTCTCCTTTGTGAGTCCTGGCTTATGGATGGAGCAGTCACCCCTGCTCACTTCACCGTTTAGTGGAAAGATGAAGGGATTCTTGTGTCTCAAGCTTCTATCCAGAAGTGTAATCCCAAACCGTCATGCACAGCTCTTTCCAAACTCAATTTCCTTTCTGCTCTGGCTGTCGCGATCCATAATTCATACCATGCTGCTATCTTCCAGACCAGGGATCGGCCTTCTCCGAGCCTCCTCAGTGCTCTCCATAATTGTGGAACAGGTACAATTTCTAGTAGTATGCCATGGCTTTTAAGAGGTTAAAATGATAGTTTACTACCATGAGGCTTTGTTCATACCGTGTGAAATAGGAGAAGAAAAACATATTTTTTAGTACATGGCTGAAATCATTTTAAAATACATACATGTTACACATGAATTAGAGATTTTTTTTTTACAAACCATTTTATGGTGCGTTCACACCTACAGGATCTGCAGCTGATTTTCTGCAGCAGATTTCATTTAAATAACTGAACACAGCATCAAATCTGCTGCAGATCTGCTGCAGATCCTGTAGGTGTGAACGCACCCTTAAAGTTTTTTTTTTTTTTACTTTTCGTTTTTAAGAATGAAGTCCACTATAATATGCATAGAAAACATGTAAAAAATAACAGTGTAGTATGGTTAGGGGGAGAAAAAAAACCCCCAAAAAACCACACATTCAATCATTTCATTGAAGGGAGAGATACCATTTCTTTTTAAGCCTACAACTATGTCCTTTTTGCATC
Organism: Dendropsophus ebraccatus; assembly: GCF_027789765.1. Taxonomy (NCBI): domain Eukaryota; kingdom Metazoa; phylum Chordata; class Amphibia; order Anura; family Hylidae; genus Dendropsophus; species Dendropsophus ebraccatus. Next base: position 186,715,103 of record NC_091454.1, on the reverse strand, counting down.
TAAATGAAGCCTGCAACAGAGGCCCCAAAGTGTGAACCTAGGCAAACTTGGTCCATTTTATTCAATCTGATAGACATTGTAAGCTTACAGTTGCTTTTACGATGTAGATGGACCCCCTTTCTGAGTCGCCGTATGCTTAGATCTTCTGAGTAATAAAAACGAGATGGTGTGATATTTTGTTGACTTTTAATGGACTCTTTGGCATGAATCCAGGGTTTCCTAATTAAGGAGAAGAAGCAAAGCTGTTATTTTGACTTATAGTATCATTTAACCATATTCAGTAGTGCACAACAGTAGTACTTATAGTCTGTTTGTAGTTTATTCAATTGAATTTATATTAGATTCTTGTGTTGACTTTTTTTCCCGGTTCCAAGTATTTTCCCTATCTAGGACTCCAAAACATTTGGACTCTGCCTACTACATAATATGGACATCATTGGGGGGAAGTCTTTGGGGAAGTGACAGCACACAACTACTTCAAACTGTGACACCATATCTAGAGACCCTAAATAAAGTAATATTCTATGATGCCCATTCCTCCGAACAGGCATTAAAAGTAAACCTGTCACTAGGTTTATACTGCCTTAAATGAGGGCAGCATAAACTATTGATAAAAATGCTGAACATATCAGTGTATTACTTACACTATTCTGTTCAGCCGTTCTGCTAATATGCAGGAGAATTGGATTCTTGCCGTGCCACTCCCCCCGCTCTCCAGCTGCTGATTGACAGTTGACTACCTATACACAGCATGGATAGATAACTGCCAATCAGCAGCTGGTGGGCGGAGTTTTCTGCTTCTTATGAATATCCAGGACTACTGGGCTCATGCACATAATGCAGAGGACTACTTATTGTCCCTATTTTTCAGGAGGATATCTCTGGATCAGATGCACAGAATAATGCAAGTGATACATCATTCTGTTCAGCTTCTCTGTCACTAGTTTATGCTACCCTGAGATAGGACATCATAAACCTAGTGATAGAGTGCCTTTAGGTAATAGGGTAGGGTTATCCAAATGACAACGCCTTTAAATAAATGGGTTATTATTGAGAGGACAATCTCATGAGAACAAAATTAAACAGCATACAGTCACTAGTTTCAACCCATTGGTTTTAGCAGCACCTATTCTATCCCCAGATCTACGCACCCCCACCACCCGCTCTGATGCACGTTTTCTCTATGAATAAACCTTGTTATAGTGATTCCTTACAGAAAGCTATTTTAGCGCTGATATGTCTCCACTTCATCAGATCACATTCCTGGGTGGAAATGTCACTCTTGTAAGTTTACCACAGTCATAAGTTTTCCTCATGTGTATTCTGTACAATTTGCCAATTTTCTTTTTTTGTTTGTTCTTATTTTCCTCCTTTATCTGAACCTTTCCCATAGACATGGAATGTACATTCAAGTCTGTTTTTATCCCAGTTTGAGTAATTCCTATCCCTCCCTGGTGTAATGTAGACAAGTCTTGTTATCGGGGTCAGGAGCTGGTCGCAGCTCAGGGGAAGGAGATGTTCTTTAATCCTGTTATGCTGTAGGACATGTGCGTGCTTACAGTCATACCACCATAAGGGACCACCAGGAGAGTTTGTAGCACTAGAATTGTCCTCTATGGGTCTTCCCAGCAGTCACCTGCTTCTTCTCTAGGTGTAGACAGTGACACATGGTCTTTGCCCCGTAAACAAAGAGATCAGACTACATGAAACGGATTTGTATGGACTGGAAAGGCATTTTGCGGCTGGTGGTTTACACTGGGAGCAGATGCATGATGGGTTTACAATGCGACTAGATAAACAACACAAAGCAGTGAGGTTTATACAGTGCATATACAATAAACAAATATGTAATAGATAGAATTTTACTGTCTGTGGTTAAAAGGACAGCTAGGCTGCGGGATGTTTATAGACCATACGTCCCGGATCTGTTATAATGTAAGTCCGTTTCTTTTTTCTGAAAAGCCATTATAACAACATGTTGGCTGGAAAGAGCCAACATTTCAGATTTTTCTATTAAGGTAGCTTCACAAGTAATGAATCCGCAGTGGATTTCACGAAATCGGAAAGCCAAATTCGCTGTGAATACATACTGATAGTATGTAAGTATCCCAGCGTCTGCAGGTCCCGCTCAGCCAATCAGTGTGCTGCCCCGCCACAGCCACTGATTGGCTGAGCGGGACGTCCAGCCGGGAGCCCCCAAAGCAAGCCGGAAAAGCAGAGTAGGTATAGTGTGCTCCAGCCAGCGCAAGGGGGGGGGGGGGGGGTGTTAACTTACATACTTGCAGCGGGATGTCAGTCCCGAATTCGCAGCATGAAATCCACTGCAGATCCACGGATCTAATACATTTACATAAGTAATTGGTAATTTTACACTTAATACTTACATATAGTTTATTGTAGCATAATTTAACAAAACATATTCTTCACTGCACTCTGTAGATACCCTATCTAATTAAAGCGACTCTGTACCCACAATCTGACCCCCCAAACCGCTTGTACCTTCAGATAGCTGCTTTTAATCCAAGATCTGCCCTGGGGTCCGTTCGGCAGGTGATGCAGTTATTGTCCTAGAAAACAACTTTTAAACTGGCAGCCCTGTGCCCAATGGCCGTGGCCTAGATTGAATGAATTAAGCTGGCCCTCCTCCCCAACCTCTTGATCATTAGGAATGCTCCTGGAAGATTGTCTCCTATTCCCCACCTGTGTCAGCATGGCACATTGGCTGGATCGTTAAGATGTTCAGAGAGGTGAAAATGTCCTAGGGGCATTCCTAATAATGAAGAGGGTGGGGTGGAGGGACGGAGGGGGTGGTGCAAAGTTAGGGCACAGATATTGTAGGCCACGGCCGTTAGGCAAGGGGCTGCCAGTTTAAAAGTTGTTTTCTAGGACAATAACTGCATCACCTGCCGAACGGACCCCAGGACAGGTCTTGGATTAAAAGCAGCTATCCGAAGGTACAAGTGGTTCTGGGGGGTCAGATTGTGGGTACAGAGTCGCTTTAATAAGTAAATTGGGGAGAGTTATGCTGATAATTCGTGATGAGTGATAATTCGCCCAATCGTTCGTTTAAGGATTTTGAAGCAACAATTTGGTTTTTATAACAATCAGCGTTTAGACAAATAAATGGTTAGAAAAATTGATAGAAAATTTGTAAGAAAAATCGCTATTGCGATCGTTTTTAAGATTGCTTAAGCCTATCTTTCACATAGGGTGAATCTTTGAAAGACTGTTTACACGAAGCGATCTGCGAATTTTTAGCAAACTACAAACAATGATTTGAGAACATGTTGAAAGATCAAAATGAACGATTTCTCGCTTGTCGCTTGATCGTTTGCTGTGTTTACATGGAACGATTATTGCTCAAATGCGATCGTTATTGCAAAAATTTGCGCGATAATTGTTCCGTGTAAACGCAGCATTAGGGTCCAGTTACACAGAAAGATTATCTGACAGATATCTGCCAAAGATTTGAAGCCAAAGCCAGGAACAGACTATAAACAAAGATCGGGTCATAAAAGAAAGCCTGAGAATTCTCCTCTTCTCAAATCCATTCCTGGCTTTGGTTTAAAATTTTTGGCAGATAATCCTTCCGTGTAAACGCACCATTATTCATGACATTATTAGTGTGTGGCCATTCTGTGGACACCTGTGGGTCCTTCATTCAACACCTCAGTGAAGCCAACTCCTGTGATGGCCTATGTGACAAATACAGACTAGACGCAGCTGTTTTGCTGAGCATAGGAAACTGCACATCCTCTTTTCCCAACTGGGGACTCAACACAGCCTCTCCCCCAAGTCATTGCATCTGTCCCTACTTCCCTCAGCAATGACAGATCTGCTCTTCTCTACAAGTATACCCTGTACTATATGCGGCTTAACTGGATCTGCCTGCATTCTGAGCATTCTATCTAAGCTATGCAAGCCAAAATCATATGTATATTTATAGATAGACTGGCCATTACACTGCACAGTATATAGTATTTATTGTTATACTGATATGGCTATCTGCTGACTGGGGGCCCCTCAAGGAGAACCTATAGTCTACTCTTTGTGTAGGGCCAGGTTCACACTGCATTTTTTTAAGCGACTCTGTACCCACAATCTGACCCCCCCAAACCACTTGTACCTTCAGATAGCTGCTTTTAATCAAAGATCTGTACTGCTGTCCGTTCGGCAGGTGATGCAGTTATTGTCCTAAAAAACAACTTTTAAACTTGCCGCCCCGTGCCCAACGGGAGTATCTGTGCCCTAACTTTGCACCACCCCTTGGTCCCTCCTCCCCACCCTCTTCATCATTAGGAATGCCACTGGAACATTTTCTCAATGCTGAACATTGCACAGGTGGTTAACGATCCAGCCCATGTGCCGTGCTGACACAGGTGGGGAATAGGAGGCAATCTGCCTGGAGCATTCCTAATGATGAGGAGGGCGGGGAGGAGGGACGGAGGGGTGGTGCAAAGTTAGGGCACAGATACTCCCGTTGGGCACGGGGCTGTAAGTTTAAAAGTTGTTTTTAAGGACAATAACTGCATCACCTGCCGAACGGACCACAGGACAGATCTTGGATTAAAAGCAGCTATCTGAAGGTACAAGTGGTTTTGGGGGTCAGATTGTGGGTACAGAGTCGCTTTAATGAAGCAGTGTGAAGGAGTAGTACGCTTATAAATCATGTTGATGACAAAATATGTGCCATCATTTACATGGTGCTTTGGTTTCAGTGCATAAAAAATTAAGTAAAAAAAAAATTAAGTCCATACTTCATAATTATTATGTCCAATATTTCCATTGGGGAACGCTATAAAAAATGCTCCTCATACACAGTACGCACACAAAATCATGCTAAAAATATGGATGAAAATAAGGTCTGAAATGCACCATATAGCTTAATCTTTCAGGTCAGATTACAAATAAATCTAAAGATCTGAAGACGTTAGTATGTGTTGTCTCATCCAGGATACATCATGTTTCCTTTATAAGGGGTCATCATCTATATATGCAGTGACTCTTACACTATGCTGCAGCCTTTAATAAATGGATTAGGCTGGGTTCACACTACGTTTTTGTAATCCGTTTTGTTTGCAAAAACGGATGGAAATATTGATGCAGTTGTATGCATCCGTTTTGATCCTTTTTCCATTGACTTCCATTATACTTGACCTTATTTTTGCGTACCTTAAAAATGGAAGTCAATGGAAAACCGGATTAAAATGGATGCACACAATTCCATATGTTTTTCCATCCGTTTTTTTTGCAAAAATAGATGAAAAAAATGGATTGCGAAATTGTAGTGTGAACCCAGCCTTACTCAGTTTTCAGTATGACTGTTGTGTTACAAGCTATTTCTTTCAAGGACAGAGCTCTGGATTTATGTGCCCTTCCCATTCGCTCAGCGCCCACCCCAGTACACCCGCTGATGTGTGTATCCTCCGTGGCTCTGGAGCTCTGCACTCAGTTAAACAGGCCAGCAATTAAGGGGCGACACGCTTGTACCACTTTTCTTCAATGTTTAAGTCATCAGGGTCCTAACAAAGACCAGATGGAATTATATAAACTGTTGCTTAACCTTTCGTTGGCTAGTCTGGCAGCGAGCTGTGTATTCTGTATAGTAAGAACCTCCCATAGGGGCCCTCATGACTGACTTCCTCTTGTTTCATGAGTGGTTTGAATTCCATACATTTGTGGATATATGTTTGAGGCCAGTACTTCTGTGGTTAAATGAAGATTCTTATACATACAGTATTCATTTCCAGGAATACTGCAGGACAACCAGTATAGTTGCTACCGGATTGTCACCCAGCTTTTCCAGACTCCGGAATGGTACTTTTATGTTGTTATAAGGGCTGGAATTATCTTACTGCTCGTTCAGGAATCCAGGAAAGCTGGTTGTAAAGGTTTTACTAGCAATCTACAAACTAGTAACGTTTTTAGTAGAAAGCCCAACTTACTCCATCCTCATTCTGAGGGTATGTAGGCAGGAGGGAAATGATGCCACAAAATCCACTGCAGAAATCCCCTGTGTAGCCTCAGTTTCTACAGAACATTTTGACGCATTGGACGACACCCAGGTAATCTCATCTGACTAATGCGTCTCTTACAGGATGTCTTATAGACTTATTTCAAATGCCCACCGCAATTCCTAGTGTAGACTGCAGCATGTGTTCTATGGGCGCACATTGACTTCTTTATAAGCCCATATGTTAGTGTGTACCGTGTGGGAACATAGCTTTATTGTATAGCATGTCACATGGGGCAATAATAGTGGATGCAAAAATACAGATGAATAAACTTCTAGCATGTTCGGGTTTAAGACTTGGATGAGATATCATAAAATCCCACCCACTTGCTGGTTACATAATGTGTTTCCGATATTCCACCTGCAAAATCTAGGTGTTAAAGCCACAGCTTATCTGCCCCATATGTACTTTCTCTAAAGCTTATAGTGTCAGACTGAGGGAGCATGCACCAGACATAGAAGTCTAGAATCCCCTTGGAGGAAGATGCCCAGGGTTAAGCTATATGAAATAGAATCCGTAAAGGGGTAAATGAGGGCTAGGGTCAGGTTAAGAGATTAGTAGCCTAAGGAAAAGGTTTCATAAATTCTCCCCTTTGTAGCATTGACAGAGGCGAAGGACAATGGATTATACGATGTGGGAATTGTAGTTGCCCCATTAATATTAGTCATTAAAGGGGTATTCCCATCCCAGCTAATATAGTTATACTTGAAATACACGCAAATACATTCATTTAGCAAACTTGCCTCCTTCTCCTGATATGCTGCTCTTTCCCCTTACATTGTTAACAACTCATTGTCTAGGTTACAGACCACCACTCTGCTCTAAAAGCAGTGGTCTGTGTGAAGTCCATAGCAAACACTGTATATGTGACTGTATTGTAGTTTTTTGGCATTTCATTGGGTAGAATCTACTATATAGCCATATTTTATTACATGCTCAGGTCTATTAGATACACTGTGTATGGACTATCCTGCCAACCTTGCTATGAGGATAGTTTTACTTATTGCCAGACTATCCAGAATTCCGGATCAGAGGATTGCTGATGATCTCATCTCCTCGGTTTATTTTGGATGTCTCCATGAATTCCCCCGATAGGTCAGTGATTTGGGGGCAGCTAAGGGCAGTTTCTTTGGTTTTCCTTTCCAAGCCTTCCCCATAATTAGAGGCTATAAATCAGATTGTCAGATAATAGAGGCTGCAGGGCCAGGCGCTCGGCTCAATGTTATTCTGCAGAGTTTAGTCTACAGAGAATATAAGTATGAGTCTGGGTGATCTCCAGTATAACACAGAGTTTCATCTTACCCATGTGCTAAAGGGCATCATGGACATTAACTCTTGTCCTGCCAACACAGGGACATGATGTAGCTGCTGGAGGAATGCCGTGCGCTACGTCTATACTATTCCATCTGTGGCGGCCCCTTTCCTTTTCATGAAAATAAATGAAAATCCCAGATGTGAATAGTTCTGGATAGTTCTAGATGCAGAAAAAGGAAGGGTCTTTGACTTTGGCTTCCTGCACACTAGTTTATAGTCCCATACTGTACCTTCAATGGCCTTGGATTTCATACAGATGGAAGCTGTATAACAGAGCTGTTCCTCCAACATATGGCACTGCATTAAAAGCTGCCTAAATGTCGCTCACTGTAACGCCCGGAGTAGTGGATCCACTGGACCGGCACCAGCGATGGCACAAACCTCACCAGGGAGCGGAGTCTAAGGGGCCGCTGGTTTTCACCAGAGCCCGCCGCAAGGCGGGATGGACTTGCTGCGGCAGGCGACCCCCAGGTCGCTACCCCTGGCTTGGTTGCTGGTGTCGGCAGGCGAGGCGTGGCAGGAGATGGTACAGGCAATAGTCTGCAGATGAGAGAGCACGTGACTGGCAGGACACAGGAACAGGTGGAGTGACAGGGGAACAGGAACCAGGAACAGGGACTTGGGACCAGGTAACGGACAGGACTCAGGAACAGGGACTAGGGACCAGGTAACGGACAGGACACAGGAACAACAGGGAGCTGGGCCAAACGCTATGGGAAGCATGTAGAGGCTCCAACACAGGGGACAGGGCATGCTGGGATTTATAGGGGAGTGATTGGTGCAACTACCAATTAGGAGCGCACTGCCCCTTTAAATCTGAGACAGCCGGCGCGCGCGCGCCCTAGGAGGCGGGGACGCGCGCGCCGGCCGGCACAGCGAGAGACAGGAGCGTGGAGAGGTGAGGCGCCCCCCGGGGCCGAACGTGTAGCAGCGCCGGGTCCCTGCACCGGGACCCCGGCAGCTGCATGAGATGGGGGGAGGTCGCGGCGGCGGCCCGGAGCATGGGATGCCGCCGCGGCCGTGACAGTACCCCCCCCCTTTGGCCTCCCCCTCTTTCTAACCTGCAGGAACCCTTTGATGAGATCTTGGTCCAGGATGTTAGCCTCGGGTTCCCAGGACCTCTCCTCAGGACCAAATCCTTTCCAGTCCACCAGGAAGAACCTTCTCCCTCTGACAGTCTTCATGGCCAGAATGTCCTTAACAGTGTAGACGTCGTCAGAGACGGCTTGAGGAGCAGAGAACGAAGATCTATCGGAGAACCGGTTCAGGACCACTGGTTTTAAGAGGGAAACATGGAAGGAATTCGGAATCCGCATAGTGGGGGGTAGGCGGAGTTTGTAGGTGACAGGGTTGATGCGTCTTAGCACCGAGAAAGGACCGAGGAATCGAGGGCCCAACTTGTAGCTGGGGATCTTGAGTCTGACATATTTGGCCGAGAGCCAGACTTTGTCACCTGGGAGAAAATTCGTGGCAGGTCTCCTCTTCTTATCAGCCTGGTCCTTCATGCGTTCAGAGGCTTTGAGTAAGGACTGTCGAGTTTGTTCCCAGATCGATTGCAGGTCAGATAACAACTCCTCCACGGCTGGGACTTCAGAGGATGGAGAGAGAGGCAGAGGAGGACGAGGATGATGCCCGTAGACCACATAGAAAGGGGACTTGCCTGTGGAAGTCGAGTCCAAGTGGTTATAAGAGAATTCTGCCCATGGGAGTAGATCGGACCAGTTGTCTTGGCGGCTTGAAACAAAATGGCGTAGGTAGTTGCCCAGAATCTGATTGACTCTCTCCACTTGCCCGTTGGTTTGAGGATGATAGGCCGATGAGAAGTCCAGCTTCACTTGGAGTTGCGAGCATAGGGCACGCCAAAATTTAGAGACAAGTTGAGAGCCTCGGTCGGACACAATGTGAAGAGGAAGTCCATGCAGGCGAAAGATGTGTCGGAAGAACAACTGAGCCAGACGAGGAGCAGAGGGCAGACCGGGAAGGGCCACGAAGTGAGCCATTTTAGAAAAGCGGTCCGTCACCACCCAAATAACTGTATTGCCCGCAGATGGAGGTAGGTCAGTGATGAAATCCATCCCAATGTGGTGCCAGGGATGATCCGGGACTGGCAAGGGCAATAGTAGGCCGGCAGGTCTTAGACGGGGAGATTTATTCCTGGCACAGACTGCACAGGAAGCCACAAAATCCTTGACATCCTGGAGTAGATTGGGCCACCAGTAGTGACGGGAGATCAATTGCCCGGTCTTTTGGGCTCCTGGATGCCCGGCTACCAAAGAGGAATGCCCCCACTTCAAGATGCGTTTACGGAGTGCGGGGCGCACATAAGTCTTCCCGGGAGGCAGACTCTGCAGAGCGGAAGTGGCAACTGGTACTAGGCGGTCGGGAGGTATTATGTGACGAGGAGATTCCTCTTGCCCCATGACATCGGATGCTCGGGATAATGCATCGGCCTTTAGATTCTTCTCGGCTGGACGGAAGTGGATGGTATAGTTGAACCGAGAGAAGAAGAGGGACCACCGAGCCTGCCTGGGATTGAGGCGTTGAGCCGATTGGAGGTAGAGGAGGTTCTTGTGGTCCGTGTAGATGTTAACCGGGTGTTTAGCCCCCTCTAATAGATGACGCCACTCCTCCAGTGCCAACTTAATGGCCAGGAGTTCACGGTCCCCAATGGTATAGTTCCTCTCGGCAGGGGAGAAAGTCTTAGAGAAGAACCCACAGGTTCTGGTCTTGCCTGATGTGTCCCTTTGCGAGAGAACGGCTCCTGCGCCCACAGAAGAAGCATCGACCTCGAGAGAAAACGGCCTGGAGACATCCGGGCGGACTAGGGCAGGAGCGGAGGCAAAGGCAGACTTGAGGCTATTGAAGGCTTGTTCGGCCTCTGGAGGCCAACGTCTGGGGTCCGCCTTCTTTTTAGTGAGAGCCACAATGGGTGCGACCAGGGTAGAGAAGTGAGGGATGAATTGCCGGTAATAGTTGGCGAAGCCCAGGAAACGTTGGATAGCTCTAAGTCCCACCGGGCGTGGCCATTGAAGGACAGCTGCGAGCTTGGCTGGATCCATTTGTAGGCCCTGATCGGAGACGATATAGCCAAGAAATGGAAGACTGCGCTGATGGAAAACACACTTCTCAAGCTTGGCGTATAGATGATTGGCCCGTAGTCTTCGTAGAACCTGACGCACTTGTGCCACATGAGTCTGCTGGTCCGGGGAGAAGACCAAAATGTCGTCCAAATAAACAATGACGCAGACATAGAGGAGGTCTCGGAAGATATCGTTCACGAATTCCTGGAAGACCGCTGGGGCATTGCATAGGCCGAATGGCATGACCAGATATTCGTAGTGCCCATCCCTGGTGTTGAAAGCGGTCTTCCATTCGTCTCCCTTACGAATTCGGACCAAGTTATACGCTCCCCTGAGATCCAGCTTGGAGAAGATCTTTGCTCCACGAAGACGGTCGAATAGTTCCGGAATAAGCGGAAGAGGATAGCGGTTTTTAACGGTCACCTTATTTAAACCCCGATAGTCTATGCATGGGCGGAGGGAACCGTCCTTCTTCTGAACAAAGAAAAATCCGGCGCCAGCTGGAGACGTGGATTTGCGGATGAAGCCCTTTTGTAAGTTCTCCTGGATGTAGGAGGACATGGCCTCAGTCTCGGGCACAGAGAGAGGGTATACTCGACCACGTGGAGGAGAAGCCCCAGGAAGGAGGTCTATAGGGCAATCATAGGCCCGATGAGGTGGTAGTGAGTCCGCCTCCTTGGCCGAGAAAACATCGACAAAGTCTTGGTAGTCCTCCGGTAGCCCGGATAGAGGCTTGACACAAGCAGGTGACCTTGTAGAGCACTTGGGTTGAGGAGATCTCAGACACCGGTTATGACAGTCCTGACCCCAGCTGAGAACCTCCCCAGTTCTCCAGTCCAGCTTAGGGGTATGGATTTGCAGCCAAGGAAGCCCCAGCAGGAGATTGGAAGAGGAATGGCGCAAGACATAGAAGGAGATCTTCTCCTGATGTAAGGCTCCCACCTGGAGGACTAGGGGTGCCGTCTGGCTGTACACCGCCTCGGTAAGAACCTCCCCCGTAACCGAAGAGATAGACCGGGGTTGGGCTAGCTGGATCACGGGTAGCCGCCATCTTTGGACCAACGAAGCAGAGATGAAACTGCCAGCAGAGCCAGAGTCGATGAGGGCAGTAGTCTGGAAAACTTGCCCAGAGGGTGTCTGGATGGAGACGGGCATAGTCAACCTTGGAGAGGTGGCATTCACACCTAGGGAGGCCTCTCCCACCGGACCTAGGTGCGGGCGTTTCCCGGACGCTGAGGGCGTTGGGGACATCTCTGCCGATAGTGATCCGCGCCACCGCAATAGAGGCAGAGATTCTGGTCCAGTCGACGGTTCCTCTCATCAGTCGTCAGGCGAACACGTTCCACCTGCATAGGAACCTTTGGAAGCGACTGGGACATAGGAGCAACAGGATTCTGGAACACCGGTGCCAGCCGAGGATGGCGACGGGGCAGACTCAGACGCCGTCCTTGCCGGACCTCCTCCTCTCTCTCGGAAAACCTGGTGTAGACTCTGGTAGCCAGTAGAATAAGATCGTTCAAGGAGGTAGGCAGATCCCGGGCAGCGAGCACATCCTTCACTTGGCTGGACAGGCCCTTTTTAAAGGTGGCAATCAGCGCGGCCTCATTCCAGTCTAGTTCCGCAGCCAGGGTGCGGAACTGGATGGCGTAGTCACCAACGGAGGAAGTCCCTTGGGATAAATTGAGGAGAGCAGTCTCAGCCGAAGATGCACGGGCAGGTTCCTCAAAGACAGAGCGGAACTCGTCCAGGAAGATTCGAAAATTGGCAGCAACCGGATCATTACGGTCCCATAGTGGCGTGGCCCAGGCCAGAGCTCTTCCCTCCAATAGGCTGATAATGAAAGCCACTTTAGAGCGCTCGGTGGCAAACTGACTGCTTAAAAGTTCGATGTACATAGTGCATTGGGTCAGGAACCCTCTGCACAACTTGGGGTCACCTCCATATTTACTTGGGAGAGCCAGTCGTAGTTTTGAAGAGGCTGCTGGAGGTGATGACTGCTGAACGGCTGCAGTCAGTTGTTGAATCAGCTGTGACTGTTGCTGAATCTGTTGAGCTTGTAGGGCGACCACTCGGGCTACCTCGCGGATATCAGGCACCTCGCCGGGATCCATGGTTGGAGCCTACTGTAACGCCCGGAGTAGTGGATCCACTGGACCGGCACCAGCGATGGCACAAACCTCACCAGGGAGCGGAGTCTAAGGGGCCGCTGGTTTTCACCAGAGCCCGCCGCAAGGCGGGATGGACTTGCTGCGGCAGGCGACCCCCAGGTCGCTACCCCTGGCTTGGTTGCTGGTGTCGGCAGGCGAGGCGTGGCAGGAGATGGTACAGGCAATAGTCTGCAGATGAGAGAGCACGTGACTGGCAGGACACAGGAACAGGTGGAGTGACAGGGGAACAGGAACCAGGAACAGGGACTTGGGACCAGGTAACGGACAGGACTCAGGAACAGGGACTAGGGACCAGGTAACGGACAGGACACAGGAACAACAGGGAGCTGGGCCAAACGCTATGGGAAGCATGTAGAGGCTCCAACACAGGGGACAGGGCATGCTGGGATTTATAGGGGAGTGATTGGTGCAACTACCAATTAGGAGCGCACTGCCCCTTTAAATCTGAGACAGCCGGCGCGCGCGCGCCCGAGGGGGCGGGGGCGCGCGCGCCGGCCGGCACAGCGAGAGACAGGAGCGTGGAGAGGTGAGGCGCCCCCCGGGGCCGAACGTGTAGCAGCGCCGGGTCCCTGCACCGGGACCCCGGCAGCTGCATGAGATGGGGGGAGGTCGCGGCGGCGGCCCGGAGCATGGGACGCCGCCGCGGCCGTGACACTCACCTTTCATGCGGCTGCCTATGGAATGAGAAGATAGTATAGGAATCAAGAGAAGGAACAGAATAGAGATAGGGCTACAACTTACTGAATACATTTCAGTATCTTTTCCAATAGTGTGCACCACAGTGGTGCAAAATTCAGCTCAAAAGTAAGTCAGCCAAAAGTTGATGTTAGTAAGAGAAAGGTAAAAGTGTTTTTTGCATCATAAAAGTGCAAAGCAATAATAAAAAAACTATACGCTTTTCATGTGTGCCTGGGCACAAAATGCAATGTGATTGGGCATGGAGCATATGGGTTTTGTATGGCATCCTGCTGCACCTTTGCCCACAGATGTTGAAGCTGGGTCTGTACACTTGTAGGTCGCCCAAGCTGGCATTCCCACTGGTTCCATAAATGCTCCATTGACAATAAGATTTGCTATATGTCAGAGACTTTGCTGTGTGTGGCTAAGCATTATCCTGCTGAAAAGGCCATGAGAGGCAACACATGCAGGTTGTCCTGTACACTGGGCTGTTAGTGTTTCTTATATCACTACTATTAGTGACCGACTGCCAGATGTGATGTCTCCTTACATCAGCACACCAGACGTTGGGGCAGTGTGTCGCCCCACACCAAAGGTAGGACTGAGGTGCTAACCACAAGGCCTGTATACTCTAACCTGACCATTGTCAGATATCAGACAGAAGGCCATACTGTTTCAATTGGAAGCAGTCCAGGTTTCTTGTTCATGATATCACCGCAAACAAAGGCAACAAGAGTTTGCTGTCACATGTAACGGACACCAAATTTCCTTCTGCTATGGAACTGTAAAAGTTCTGAGCAGAGACTGGGGGTGTAATGAAGGTGCCACCTGTCGCTGGATGGTGAAGAAGGAAACAGAGATGAGCATAACTTGACCATGCTCAAGTCCACTCGATCAGCATTTGACTACCGGTAGATAAAGAAGTTGGGTGAACCCTAGGGAGTCTGGGAAAGCATGGATACAGCCTATGGCCTATGGAGTTATCCATGCTTTCTCAGACTCCCGAGGGATGAATCCAACTTCTTCAGCCATTGGTATTCCATTGCCGAACGATTGGACTTTAGCGTGCTTGAGTTGCGCTTATCTCTACTAAACAACCCTCTTGCATCTATTGATGTGCCCCCTCTCACCACTCACTCACCAAGAGGTATACTCACTGACCAAGAGGTATACTACCCAGAAATAGCCTCTGAGAGCCTTTTAATAGGGCAGCGGGGAAAGCTTTATTACATTATAATATAGTACAGTATAATGTAGCAGAATACAATCTTGTTTTGTATAGTATAACACGGTAAATCCTAGTATAGTACAAAAGTAATGTAGTACATAGTAGTGCTCTGGAACTAAGGGCTCTTTGTAAATAAAAATTAATAATAATAGTATTGCACGGTATAAGGTCAAATAGTAGGGTGCAGTGTTGTATAGCATAGTACAATATAGAATAATATAGCACATCATGGTATAGGACTGTATAAAATAATCTGGACCACATAGTAGACTGTATAGGGAGTCTACTATGGGCAATGAATAATACAGGGCAGCGGAAGGTCCGGTTCCCGGAGAATTATAGAGCCATTATTTGCTCAGCTCCTCAGTGACATGAGCTGCTCAAGCAGTGACACGTGCTCGCTGAGGAACTGACCTGTCAAGTGTTTTGTGGGGAGTTAATGGGGCGTATCCTGGAGACTGCCAGGGAAGAGAGCCTTATCTGCCGCTCAGCACAACACCCCATTCATTCTCAGAGCTGCGGCTACTTCCATCTTGTCTATTGTGACTCTTTAGTAAACTATGGTGATTGGGGATTTATAAAAAGAAGTCCTTGGAATGTTAATGATTCTTCCATGTTTCTTTGTGGTACTGTTGGCGCTGTTGGAGGTTCTGGGAGTGACGGACCATAGCTTAGCAGTCGTGCCCCCCCAATGCCTTTATAAGATACTTTATAAAGTGACAACGTGAAGACGTCAATTACACAGGAGTTCACGCCGACTTGTTAATCTCCTTGAATGACTTCCATGATGTCATATCCTCCTCAAGTATAAATAAAATATTTCCATAGGATTGGTGTTATATTAGTGGTAAATCTCGGTGCCAGGGCTGGATTGTGTGTGGTCAGCATTAGCTGGCAGGAGTCATCTGGTGACCTTCTCCAACCACCCATGTCTGGGGCCAGCTCCTGTATTTTATAACACAGAGGTGACATTAATACTGCTGACTCCAATAAAATTACCATATAATACAGAGAAAGTGGATATGGAAAGTAGCGTTGTCCAGTATAGTATAGTAATGTTTGACTCATTCAAGAGCCCTAGAACATAACTAGGGATTAATAGCCAAGCCAGAATATCCCCCTAATGGAAGAGCTACCCATCTGTAGACAGCTGTTCTGGTTTGTTGCCGCATGAGTACAGGGGAGGGTGCTGGCTGGCTAGCAGAAGGGTCTTTGCCATAAGACTAAAGATGGCCATACATCTTCAATAACTGATGGCCAAACCATGATTTGGCTGTCAATCATCTCTCCATTTTCCCCCATTCACAGGAGAATAATTTGGCTGATTGTTTCTATGTTCTCAATGAAGAGGAGCAAGCCGCAGCCATTATCTCTTTGAAAATAAAGGGGTAGGGTAGTGATTTTCCATCATGCCTGACCCCTATCTGCACCAACATCATCTGTTGATGAACAGTCGGGAGAGCCTCATACACCTAAGGGCCTGTTCACACTGAGCAAAATTCCAAGAGGAATCCTGCCTGCCTCACTATCTCACTGTAATGGCTTGCACACTTCCGCTCTCTGACGCTCTCCGTTCAAAGAATTGACATGTCAATTCCTTGTGCGGAGAGTGGAGGCGCAAAAGACATCACATTGAAACACTGAGGCAGACAGCATTCTGAACGGAGTCCGCGGTGCAGGTGGCGCTCAGAAGTTCCGCCTCTTTTGCTCAGTGTGAACAGAGTCTGATACTGATGGCCAAACTGGCTGTGAGTGGCAGGTATGGCCAACATAAGTATATGAAGTGTTTGGGGACCTTAAAGGGGTTTTCTCATCTCAACTAATATAGTTATACTTGTAGGCCTCGTCAAGATAATTATGTTTGCACATACATTCATTTAGCCACCTTGCTTCCTTCTTCTGACAAACTGCTCTTTACCTCTTATTGTTGACAGCTCGTTGTCTAGGTTACAGACCACCACTCAGCTCTAAAAGCAGTGGTCTGTCTGGTGTATAAATAGCTATAATGTAGATATGTAAACATATAGGGGGAGATTTATCAAACATGGTGTAAAGTGAAACTGGCTCAGTTCCCCCTAGCAACCAATCAGATTCCACCTTTAATTCCTCACAGACACTCTGGAAAATGAGGGGCGGAATCTGATTGGTTGCTAGGGGCAACTGGGCCAGTTTCACTTTACACCATGTTTGATAAATCTCCCCCATAGTGTAAATATACTTTATAACTTATATAAATATGTCTATTATAGCTATATATACACCAGCCAGACCACTGCTTTTAGAGCTAAGTGTTAGTCGGTAACCGAGACAACGAGCTGTTAACAGTGGTAGGGAAAGAGTGGCAAATCAGGAAAAGGAGGCAAGTTTAGTAAATAAATGTATTTGCAAAAAAATATATATATATTACAGTATATATAAAACTATGTTAAATGAGATAAGAATACCCCTTTAACCCTTTAAGGACTGGGGCAATTTTGATTTTTGCGATTTAGTTTTTTCCTCCTTGTGCATAAAAGGCCATAGCAGTTGCATTTTTTCCCCTAGAAACCCACATAAGCCCTTATTAGTACTAATTGTACTTTGCAATGACAGGCTGAATTTTTGCATAAAGTACATTGCAAAAGCAGGAAAATATTCAATGTGTGGTGAAATTGAAAAAAAACCCACATTTTGTGTTTTTAGTGGATATGTGTTTTTACACCGTTCGCCCTGGGGTAAAACTGACTTGTTATACAAGTCGTTACGATTAAAACGATATGTAACATGTATAACTTTTCTAGTATCTCATGGCCTGTAAAAAATTAAAACCATTGTTTACAAATATACGTTCCTTAAAATCGCTCCATTCCCAGGCTTATAGCGCTTTTATCCTTTGGTCTATGGGGCTGTGTCAGGTGTAATTTTTTGCGCCATGACATGTTCTTTCTATCGGTACCTTGATTGCGCATATACGACTTTTTGATCGCTTTTTATTAACATTTTTCTGGATTTGATGTGACCAAAAATGCGCAATTTTGCACTTTGAGATTATTTAGCGCTTACACAGTTTACCGTACGAGATCAGGAATGTGATTAATTAATAGTTGGGGCGATTACGCACGCGGCGATACCAAACATGTTTGTTTATTTATTTATTTATTTATTTACTTTTATTAATAACCTGGGAAAAGGGGGGTGATTCAGACTTTTATTAGGGGAGGGGATTTTTATTAATAATGACACTTTTTTTTTACTTTTACACTTATACTAGAAGCCCCCCTGGGGGACTTCTAGTATAAGTGCTTTGATCTCTCATAGAGATCTCTGCAGCATAGATATGCTGCAGAGATCCATGAGATAGGCACTCGTTTACTTCCGGCTGCTGCAGCCGGAAGTAAACGAGTGCCGAGGCGGGGACGGCGCCATCTTGGAGCGGTCCCCGGCCGGCTTTAGAAACGGAGATCGCTCCTCCGGGACAACGTCCCGGAGGAGCGATCTCCCCACTAGACACCAGGGATGACGTTGCAAACGGTAATCGGATGCAGCTGTCAACTTTGACAGCTGCATCCGATTACTGTATTAGCGGGCACGGCGATCAGACCGTGCCCGCTAATACCTGCGGTCCCGGGCTACAAGCGACACCCGGGACCGCCGAGGTTCAGAGCGCGGCCGCCGCGCGGCCCCGCTCTGAACGTCCTTACCGACTGCAGGGCGTAAATATACGCCCGCGGTCGTTAAGGGGTTAAAGAGTCACTGTCGTATTTTTTTTTTTTTTTTTTTCAGAAATCAATAGTCCAGGCGATTTTAAGAAACTTTGTAATTGGGTTTATTAGCCAAATATGCCATTATCTGCATGTAAAAAGCCTTTTCCTAGGTCCCCCCCTCCTTCCTCTTTTCCATCCACTGCAAAAAAACTGCGATAAAAAATTATTCACAGAATAACACACATTACAAAGTTATACAACTTTGTAATGTATGTTATGTCTGTGAATGGCCCCCTTCCCCGTGTCCCACCCCCCCCCCACCCGTGTACCCGGAAGTGTGGTGCGCTATACATACCTGTCACGTGCCGACCACGGTCTCCGATCCTCAGCAGTGACGTCTTCTTCGGGCGGCCAGCGGATCTTCCCGAGTGCTGGCCGCCCTCTGCAGCGTCATCCGAAGCCCAGCCGCGATTGGCTGAGCATAACTGTGCTCAGCCAATCGCGGCTGAGCTTCGGATGACGCGGCCACGTCATCAGCTGCTCAGCTGCGATTGGCTGAGCACAGTTATGCTCAGCCAATCGCGGCTGAGCTTCGGATGACGCTGCAGAGGGCGGCCAGCACTCGGGAAGATCCGCTGGCCGCCCGAAGAAGACGTCACTGCTGAGGATCGGAGACCGTGGTCGGCACGTGACAGGTATGTATAGCGCACCACACTTCCGGGTACACGGGTGGGGGTGGTGGGACACGGGGAAGGGGGCCATTCACAGACATAACATACATTACAAAGTTGTATAACTTTGTAATGTGTGTTATTCTGTGAATAATTTTTTATCGTCGGACAACCCCTTTAACTCTTTGTTGTCCTGTTTTGGTCTTTTCTTTAGCTCTCTCCATAGGAGAACAATGAAGACAGGGGGGAGAGCTTCAAACTGCTTTTTCATGATAAAAATGCATTTTTTGGCTAATAAACCTAATTACAAAGTTTCTTAAAATCGCCTGGACTATTGATTTCTGCAAAAAAAAAAATTCACGGCAGTGACACTTTAAGGCTTTTGAGTCAAACATTGAGATGCAGAAATGATTCCTCCAGTAAGTGGCAGCAGAGAGAAAGCTCTTCTCCTTCCGGGAGGGAGGTACTTTGCATACTATTTTCCCTTAAATTTTCAGTGGACCAGGAATGGCCTGTAAGTCTTCACACACCTTTTAATGGTTTCCTCAGTGAGGAGCATTGCGATTCCAAATACAGAGACCCATGACCATAATACTGCTATAGGACTGATGTCTCCTGCAGACTGTAGTTGTTCAATGATAAGGGCTCCCAATACCTATTTTGCCAAGTAATCTTCCTTGAAAATAGACACAGGTGACCTTGTGCTATACTGTTACTATATAGATTACGGCCATCCGTTGTACTTCTCATTTGGCAGTAGAGCCATTTCATTCAGTTTTCTTGATAGCTCTTTGGGAGCAGACTCTTAGGTCTCAGATCTGCCATAAGAATTCAGTGACACTTCCAGCAAAAGCTCTTTTCCCCTGAAACCATGATCTTATCACCCTCGGTCTGTCTCTTAGTATTTCCTATTATTACTTGCCTGGTTTGGTTTGATTGATATTACTATCTAGTAAGTATGGCGCATATTCTGCATTATGCTAGTTTAGAAGAAAATTATCTTTTAACTTGTCTGCAAGATCTTGACAGCTAATGCAGATACTCTCATCACAGCTGATATATCATTCTTAAACATAGTAATAAAATTGGAGGAAAACTGATAGGACTTAAAAGGGCTGTCCACTTTTTAGTTATAAACTCATCACTGGCTGTTCCACTTTATAGAAACCTAGGGGGAGATTTTTCCAACATGGTGTAAAGTGAAACTGGCTCAGTTGCCCCTAGCAACCAATCAGATTCCACTTTTCATTCCTCACAGACTCTTTGGAAAATGAAAAGTGGAATCTGATTGGTTGCTAGGGGCAACTGAGCCAGTTTTACTTTACACCATGTTGGATAAATCTCTCCCCTAGTGATTAGCTGTAATCTGTCTGGGGAAAACAGGAAGTTCTCAAGTTCCCTGCAGCACCTCCACAGGAGAAATGAAGAATTACATGGTTTCCATTGGAATCAGTAAAGCCTAAGTCATTTTTCTTCTGCTTCTGTGTATTTACCTGATGGCAGCAGTTTTACTTTTTACCAGATTAATGGGCCCATGCTGAGTTTATGTTTGAGCTTTGCTTGAAGTTTCCTCAATCTATGTAATGGATCCATTTTCTGGTTTTCAGGGTTGGTCAGGTATCTCTATAGTATTGCGTAGTTCCATGTGTTTCTTGTTTGCACAGTGTCTTGGCCATACTGCAAGACTACTGTTCCCTGCTACTTCTTCTGTTGGCCACTGACATCTATCAGCTAATTGTTTTTTTGCTGCTGACATTTGATACAAGCTAAATTTTTAGAACAGACGATGACTGATTCAAATATTCTGACCTACCATGAGTCCTGGGGGTGTCTGAGTGCCAGGGCCATTGCTAGGATCTGGGAAAGACAATCTGGTGCCCCATCAGCACCGTAATAGTACTACATGGATGTGCTGGGTTCTCCAAAAGAGCAACTCCCTTTGTAGCTGCTAAAAATGTATGTTATGAATAGAGATGAGCGAACCTGGAGCATGCTAGAGTCCATCCGAACCCGAACTTTCATGGATATAGTCATTGGCTGTATCCATGTTTTCCAGACAACCTTAGAGCTTTATCCAAGTTCAGCAGCCCCCGCTAATCAAATGCCGAACGATCAGGTTCGGATGGACTCGAGCATGCTCGAGGTTCACTCATCTCTAGTTATGAACTAGTCATTAGAGTAGTCTTTTTTTCCTGTAGAATATCGGTGTAGAGGTCTGGGCTGGAATGTTCTGTTGTAAACATTATAGAAAATCTGCATATTGTATTCATGAGTAAATCACTTTATTTGACATTGATCGGCCTGGATACACTTAAAGGGGTAGTCCACCCAAAAAAAATTTCTTTCAAATGAACTGGTGCCATAAAATGCCAGAGATTTGTAATTCACTTCTATTAAAAAATCTTAAGTCTTCCAGTACTTATCAGCTGCTGTATTTCCAACAGGAAGTTGTATTATTTCCAGTCTGGAGAGCAGGGGAGGTTTTCTATGGGGATTTGCTGCTGCTTTGGACAGTTCCTGACATGGACAGAGGAGGCAACAAAGAGCACTGGGTCAGACAGGAAAGAAAACACCACTTCCTGCTGGACACACAGCAGCTGATAAGTACTGGAAGACTTAAGATTTTTTAATAGAAGTGAATTACAAATCTCTGGCACTTTATGGCACCAGTTGATTTGAAAGAAATTTTTTTTGGGTGGACTACCCCTTTAAAAGAAGTTTAGAAATTGGCATCCTAAGCCAAAGAGATAGATGAGGGTCATGTATCCAGCATGGTGCTGCTGCGCCTACCAGGCTTCAAGCAGTGATATTGGATGATCAGCTCTGTGTCCAGAGTTGGTTCATTGCCTGCAGTATCACAATGACTGTCACAATTTATACCACTCTGACACACTTCCAGGAGTTATCAGTAGACCGAGGTCCAAGAAGTTCAATCTGTTATTACTTGAGAATGTTTTAAGTTGATCCAAAGGAGGGCAAAACAAAACCCCTATGGAGCCGACCGCCAATTTCTTCACAGAGGAGAACATTTCTTCCGAAGGCCATATGTGGCTCTGTCTTGGATCAATCATCTCATCATGATTTTATGGTTAGTGCTATTGATACCATTCCTTGTAAGAAATGCATCCAATATGTATTAAAGGCATATTCCAGTCTCCAGTAAGTATTTAGAAGTGTCAGGAGACAGAATTTTCATCAGATTGGTGATCTTGGGTTATGGGGTAGTCCAGGAAATCTCTGGATAAGAAAAACTTGTTTTCTATTAAAAGTACATTAAAAGTTATATGTGTGTATATAATGTATTACCGTATCTGTGCGGTTCTGCCATACTGATAGCTGATAGAAATCCAGGAAGTGAAACAAAATGGCCTCTATGCCAATCCACATTGTCTCCGGCTCCTGCTGCTCTCCCCCCCAGGAGACAAATCTTCCATGCTTCTGTCTCACATTGTGTGTGTTTGCTGAGATCAGGCTGATGATGCAGACAGGGGGCAGGGTGTGATGTCACCAGAGGCTTGGCTGGATCCCCCAATCCCCTGTGATTCACCATCTCAGACCAGCCAGAAGCAGGTGCAGCACTAATTTTACTGATTGTGATGGGTGGGGGACTGTGATGATCAGCTGAGGGAAAGCATTGCATTCTGGGAACTGCTCTACCAGGAAGGACAGAAACACAATACAGAACAAACCCCCCCCCCCCCCCCCCCCCCCCAAACAAATGGATTTTTGGTAGTTTCAAAATTGGGATAGACAGGTAAGTAATGCTATATGCTTCTGCAGAAGTTTCATTTTTTAACCCCTACCTTGAGTTCCTCTTTAATAGTACCTAATTGATCATCCTATCCACCCCACCCCCAAGTGGAGCTGAAAAGATTTTCACTCAGCATAGGTACTTTATATGAGATTATTTTTTTAGAGAAAAGTTGGGTCACTGGCACCATAGAGACATATTGGACCAATACCATGATACGGAAGGGACTTTAGTTGGTGCCTACTTCAAGAGGTGTTCCCCCCGTCACCCCTTTTTTTTACATTTTTTGTCACATTCCAAAATTTCGGGAGACATAACTTTTTATGCTTTCATGGATGTGGGCATATGAAGACTTATTTTTGCAGAATAAGTTTTTCATTATAAACTGATAATTGTGGATCCTACTGGTATACTTACCTGTAGTGGGACAGGTAAGTATACATTGCTGACATGTCTCCCGCAGCCCTGGCCGGATCTACAATTATCAATTTATTATGATCAACCTATTCAAAGTTAAACATGGAGGACTGGAATTATATCCTGGTCATTGCAGCAAGGTATCAGCAGTATGTTACAGATGACACCTGCTACTTAGGGCATGAGCTGAATACCTTACCATGGGCTATATATACAGCATTTTATGTTTGGTACCAGAAATGTAGAGATGAGGCGGCACTCCAGATATAAATGAATAAGAAGTGGTTTGGTTTATTCACCCAATATGCAACGTTTCAATCTACTCAATGAGATCTTTGTCAAGCAGTGACAGATGGGGTTACTGTGGCATAGGGGTAGCCCTGGGGTCCAACACCCAACAAGTATAGTGCCAGTCATTGGACAGCTGCCTTGGCAGATATTGCACCTGTCATGCAGCAGTGTCTTTAACCTCAATATCAGATCAGATGGAAGAGAGAGGTGCTGTGTGCATCAATAGTATCCAGATCAGAGTGTGAGCTATTGTGCCGCTAATATTTCCTTTTTATTTGGATGAGACCACTAAATTTAGAAGTGAAGGATGCTGGGTGGTCTGTTCTGGGAGCAAGTGACAGATTATAAAATTTCCCAGTATTCTTAATTCCATGTATTGGTTATTCTCTATGACAGCTCTGTCTGTGAGAAGAAATGTGTGGTGCAGCTGTAGGATGGGCCACGTGGTAGTCCCACGCACCCAAATTACTTTATTCTGCCTATTTGTCATCACTATTTAGCCCAGAATTTATATGCATTCTGTAATTAAAATCTGCCTCCCTGCCAGGAAGACATGAACACATGGAGTCAAGGGAGAAAGCAGCCGAAATACACAATATAATTCACTGCATATGATAATAATGGTTTTTAATACTTCAGTAGCTGAATGAGTAGAATTAAGAAGGTATGGGCGGATTGATAGACAGAAAGATGGATGGATAGATAGATAGATAGATAGATAGATAGGAGGTAGATAGATAGACAGATAGATAGATAATAGATAGATAGTTAGATAGATAGATAGATAGATAGATAGATAATAGATAGATAGATAGATAGATAGATAATAGATAGATAGATAGATAGATAGATAGGAGATAGATAGATAATAGATAGATAGATAGATAGATAGATAGATAGATAGATAGATAGAAGATAGATAGGAGGTAGATAGATAGATAGATAGATAGATAGATAGATAGATAGATAGATAGATAGGAGATAGATAGATAGATAGATAGATAGATAGGAGATAGATAGATAGATAGATAGATAGATAGATAGATAGATAGGAGATAGATAGATAATAGATAGATAGATAGATAGATAGATAGATAGATAGATAGATAGATAGATAGGAGATAGATAGGAGATAGATAGATAGATAGATAGATAGATAATAGATAGATAGATAGATAGATAAGAGATAGATAGATAGATAGATAGATAGATAGATAGATAGATAGGAGATAGATAGATGGATGGATGGATGGATGGATAGATAGATAGATAGATAGATAGATAGGAGCAAAGGCGTAACTTTTACCTCCTGGGCCCTGGTGCAAAATCTAAAATAGGGCTCCATGCCTCCCATATGCCATTTATAATATTGGTGCCCTTGGACCCCTCCCCCAAGTACTAGGCCCCATTAGAACTCCTACCTCTCTACCCCCTGTAGTTTTGCCCTTGGAAAGTAGAGCTGGGCAATGTTCATAAGCCCTAAAGAGAATAAATGGTGCACTGGCCATGCTTTGCTGCTGCTCCATTTATTCAGTGGAAATTTGTCTTCAGTTCACTTAATTGGTGGGTGTCCCAACAGCTGCCCCCATACTCCTCCCTTTTTATTGATCTGCTAGTTATACATGTGGCCACTAGGTGTCTCCATTCATTGTGCCTGTGTACAGCTGCTGCACTTCCACATTCAGTAGCAGAGAATCCTGGGACTGCTCGCATTGTATGGTCAGCTCTCCTGTCACACAGCACCAAAACCTCTGTAACTACACAGTGACATTGTACTGACAAAATTTTTACATAACAAAGAGTATTGTCTCCTGATAACATAATTAGTTAAAGTTAATAATATAATTTGCCTAACCTAATTGCCCTCAGTTGATATACAACCTGCATGATGAACAGGTGTCTTTCCTTGTGTGAGCGCACAAAGTACTGGGACTTCCTGTGTTTGGTCTCTTTTTTTGAACAGAGAAAAGACCAAATATCGTCACGGAGGGAGCATGGACCACAGTAATGTATAACATTGATTTAAACAGAGGAATTAAAAAAATAGAGTATATTGCAAAACTGCTTGCAATTACGACCCCTGTTAATTTCTTTAAAAAAAAAAAAACTAAATAAATTTCTCGACACATAGGCTTTAATTTATCATTTCAGATCATGTAGAGAGGGCTTACCTATAGTTTAATATCAAACAATAGATAACACATTGACATACCACAGTAAGTAGTACCAAACGACAAACTTGGCTCTGCTACTTCAGCTTATTTATCTCTGTGCTCCTCTTTATCATCCTGTTTGTGGGCCTGTTATCTGCCTCTTGCTGCCAGGATGCTGTGATGATGAACATCCCCCCTTCATCCTCTCTCCTGGATGCTGAGACTTATGGTTGCGCACAGCGGCCTCGTGCAGGAATTCTGCTTATCTGCTCTGTCTGCAGCTGCTCAACACAAAGCAGATGTGCGCTGGGCCGCATACGGTTTTAATACAGTCACAAGATGGCTGCTGAAGATCTGTTGTTTTTATGAGGCAAACTGGGACAACCGTATGTCCTGCTGGGGTGGCAGCCAATCGTCAGCATGCTGGGGACAATTGTGGTTACACATTGCACTTTGGGACACTGCGGTCTATTGAATGTGACGTTATTCTCTTCAGTCAGGGCGCATGGCTTACTATTACCCATCATTACAGGATGGCTTCGGAGTTCTTGTTTTATCTCGGTTCTATGGATTCAGTTCAGTTATATGCAAAAGTTTTTTGTTGTACCTGATTATGCAAACATATTATATAATGTTTATTAAAGGAGTACTCCCCTTATTTGGGATCTACAGGATACACAGTAAATGCACAATGCTAGAACTTTTGGGAGAACTTTTTGGTCCCTATAGATTTCAATGGAGGCGTCATAGCATAGCCATCTGTATAGAATATGTATATCATTGGTAGCAACCATGGGTAAATGTCGGGATAGAGCCTGTTTATAAGATTGGGAGTGGCTTCTTCAAGAGGGGACGGTAGAAGTCATAGCATAGGTCCTAGGGGATTGATGGGGTACTCTGGGGAAAATTTTTTTAATAAATGAACTAGTTTCAGAAAGTTCTACAGATTTATAAATTACTTATTTAAAAACATTAAGGGTAGCTTCAGACGTACTGTATCGCTGCGTATTTAATGCTGTGTATTTATCGCTGCGTGTTTGGTGCGATTTTTACATGCGAGTCTTCCAGTACTTATCAGCTACTGCATGTCCTGCAGGAAGTGGTGTTTTCTTTCCAGTCTGATACAATGCTCTCTGCTGCCACCTCTGTCCATGACAGGAACTGTCCAGAGCAGGAGAGGTTTTCTATGGGGATTTGCTACTGCTCTGGACAGTTCCTGACATGGACAGAGGTGGCAGCAGAGAGCACTGTGTCTGATTAGAAATAATACACCACTTCCTGCAGGACATACAGCAGCTGATAAGTAGTGTAAGGGTGCATTCACACATACAGGATCTGCAGCAGATTTGATGGCGGAGATTTGAAGCTGCAGATTCAAAGCAAATCAATTCTAGGCTATCAAATCAGCTGCAGATCCTGTACGTGTGAACACACCCTAAGACATGAATTCTTTTTTAAATAAAAGTAATTTACACATATCACTGTATCTTTCTGGAACCAGTTGATTTGATTTTTTTTTCCTCTGGAGAACTTCTTTAAGAGGGCAAAAACATTGCCCATTTCTATGGAGGATAATAAGTCAGTGTGCGGTATGCAGATTAGCTGATGTATGGTGTTGCTATTTATTTACTGTTTTACTTTTTATGATATAAAGTGGTATGGGAAGGGTCATGTACTTCTAGTCATGTCTCTGGGCCCCTCTACCTTTTTACAGTTTGTCCACTAACAGAAAATCCTTAACCGCACAGGTCAGACCGAAGAAATAAGAGCAGCAATTTATAGGTTGTTCATATTGGACCCCAAACAGGCCAAGCAGTGCATAAATATTGAGATTGTGAGAAGTTCAATGTGTTTATCTTGAGTTATACACCCTGAGGACAATATAGTTCAGTTACTGCTGTGGCCTGGTGCTAATGGACGGACTGTTGACAACTACACTAAGCAAGAGCTATTTATAACATATGGAGGTCCCCTCTAAGCGCCACACTCTGACTCGACTTGTCATAGGTTCCCATTGTTACTGACACAGAACATATGTCCCTTCTGCTCTCTGGGACGCGTATCTCTGCTATTCCGCTAATTCTTTTATTTACCTTAAAGGTACGGTAAGATAAATACATCATTTATTATAAAGCCGGTCCTGGCTGCAGTCACAGACATTAAACAGACTGGGGTTGGAGGGTTCATGAGCCGTACAGTAGATACATGCAGGGGCGGTCTTGGCATTTCTGGGGCCCCAAGCGAAGTTATGTCTGGGCCCCCCCCCCCCTCGACATGCGTTCCAAAACAATAGACCGCTGTATGTTGTCCCCAGTAGTATATACCCCTTGTGTCCTGCCCCCAATAGTATATACCCTTGTTTGCTTCCCCCAGTAGTATATAGCCCCCCCGTGTGTTCCCCGAGTTATATATAGCCCCCCCGTGTGCTCCCCCAGAAGTATATAGACTTCCTGTGTGCTGCCCCAGTTGTATATAGACCCCCTGTGTGCTCCCCCACTAGTATATAGACCCCCTGTGTGCTCCCTCAGGGGTATTTAGCCCCCCTGTGTGCTCCCCCACTTGGATATAGACCCCTGTGTGCTCCTCCAGTAGTATATAAACTCCCCCTGTGTGGTTCCCCCAGTAGTATATAGACCCCCTGTGTGCCCCACCAGTATTAAATAGACCCCTTGTGTGCTGCCCCAGTAGTATACAGACCCCTGTGTGCTCCCCCAGTTATATATATATATATACCACCTGTGTGCCTCACAAGTAGTATATAGACCCCCTGTATGTTCCCCCAGTAGTATATAGACCCCCTGTGTGCCCCACCAGTAGTATATAGACCCCTGTGTGCTCCCCCAGTAGTATATAGCCCCCCTGTGTGCTCCCCCACTTGGATATAGACCTCCTGTGTGCTCTCCAAGTTGTATATAGACCCCATTCTGCTGCCCCAAGTTGTATATAGACCCCCTGTGTGCTGCCCCCAATAGTATGTAGACCCCTTTGTGAAGCCCCAGTAGTCTATAGCCCCCCTGTGTGCTCCCCCTGTTATATAGCCCCCCTGTGTGCTCCCCCCATTTATATAGACCCCCGATGTGCGCTCCCCCAGTTAAACAGACCCCTGTGTGCTCCCCCTCCCATACAGTATATAACACAATAAAACAAACACTTATACTCACCTGGGTCCGGGCTTCTCCTCTTCTCTTCACTCTTGTGGCCGCAGGAAGGGTTTTCCCTGCGATCACAAGAGACTGCACTCCCCTTGTGCTGGCGCCGATGCTCCAGTGATGTCACTGGAGCGCCGGCACCACAAGGACAAAGCTGCCACTTGTGACCGCAGGGAAAACCCTTCCTGCGGCCACAAGAGTGATTGACAGGAAGGGAGCCAATGTCTCCTGCCCTGTCAGTGCTGCTGCATGTAACTATGAGCGTTCATTACGAGTGCTCATAGTTACAGTTCAAATATCAGCAGCGAGCGGGGCAGCAGCCCTGTCCAGTGGTCTTGAGCACAAGAGCGTGGCGTGGGGGCCCCCCTGGATGTTGGGGGCCCCAAGCGATCGCTTGGTGTGCTTGGTGCCAAAGACCGCCACTGGATACATGTATTGGTCAGTATACATTATATATTCATCTTTAATGCTTTTCTCAAATAAATGTCCATATACATGTTATTGACACAACGTAAAGATTGCAGCTGGTCGCACTGCTGAGATCAGGAGATATAGCTGGGGAGAGCATGGCAGCCAAGTGATCCACTCCCCCGGCCGTTCTCTGATTCTGATAATGTAGCCTCATAGACCTAGTGTACTATTACACGGAGCGTTTTTTAACGACTAACGATAAAGGATCACAAACAAGATTGTTTATCGTTTACCTTAAATCGTTCACCATATTACACAGAACGATGGTCGTTAGTTACGATTGTTGCTACAATCGTTATTGCGATCGTTACTATGATCGTTTACTCCTTCTGATCCCAGCAAAACAATGAACAATGTGCAATTACACTTAAAGATTAGTGAACAAATGCGGAACAGCGAACGATTAACAATGATTTTAGGTCCAGATCTAAATCAACAATCAACGACATACGAACGATTTTTCGATCGTTGACTGCAATTACACAGAACGATTATCGTTTAAATTCGAACAATTTAACAATTTTTTGCATGATAATCGTCCCATGTAATAGGGCCCTTACAGTACATTGTTGGAATTAGCCATTACGGAGATAAGTCCAAGGAGTGGATTGCGCTGCTACCGCGCTCTCTCCCTGGCTATATCTCCTAATCTCAGCACTGAGAACAATAACTATTAATATGCCTGGTGAGATGTCAGACGTTATTTTTAATGACAGTTGCTGTTTAAAAATTATTTTTTAGCCATTTGGCTCAGCAAAAGACTTCTTAAAGTGATTGTATAAAGTAGATTATCACCTATTTACTGATTACAGCCAGAAACTTTTCTAATCTGTTTCCATCGGGCCATCTTGCCTGAGCTGTTTTTAACAGCATTTAGTGATGGCAGTTTACGGCGAGCCTCATGGACATAGACACAATAAACATTTCCAGACTGTATTTGGGTGGGTTTGTAAACATGCTCTATGACCTGCGCAGAGGTCATTCTACAGGGAGGAGGAGGCTGAGCTGTTATCGTCCTCTCTAATTTCTGGAGTCACTTTTGCTGTAATGTTGTACAGATCACTTTCCAGCGGCCTCCTCCTTATCATCACAGCGTCCATAGCGTCCATAATAAAAAGTGCAGGATTTCAGGATTTCTCGCGGATAAATTCCGCCGAATTTTGTTGCCTGTATGCGCTCACGGCCGCACGCCTCTTCGCCCGTGCCATAGACACCATTCTATGCACGGGCGGAATTTGCCCGTGCATAGAATGGTGCCTATGGAGACGGCGGAGAGGCGCACGGCCATGAGCGCGTACAGGCAATGGAATTCGGCAGAATTTATCGGCGAGAATTCTGTAGTCTGAACCCACCCTTACATTTGGATTGAATCTTACGGATGCTGTTGGACTTTTTCTTTTTCATGTTGTAGAGACACTTCAAAAGTAGGATTCTGAGTGTTCAGACCCCCACCGATCGCTGTAACAAGCTAAGAGCGGTGCACACTATTTGCAGGTTTATTGCATGTCCAGGTACAAAAAGCAACATTTCAACCTGTAAGGGTCTTTATCAAGCATGAAGTACCATCATTATGACCCGGCTGAGGAATGTCCGCTCAGATAGTCAGCGACTTAGGCGGGGTAACGCTGCAGTCACTGATTGGCTGAGCAAGGTGTTCCCGCTAGGTTTTGATGACACAGGAAGCCGGGAGAAACTGGAGGCCGGTTGGGTCCATTAGCAGTAAGGCAGCGCTGCGGGGGCACAGGGACAGGTAAGTATAGCTGCATTATTATGTTTCTCCACTCCCCTGCCAATACTGCAGTCGGCTTTCTTCTCTTATTGGCGTTGTGCTGCACTTCCCTGCGTAGTGGGAGAGCCGGATACCGCTGTGTAGAGAGAGACTGTAAAGGGGCCCATGTCATAAAGTGATGTCATAGATCACTAGCATATACCATCTCTTTATGAATGGTGGGGGTCTGACCTCAAGGACCCCCACCGATTCTGAGAATAAAGGGGCCACACAACTGATTCATCTGCGCCCCCCTACAGATGATATAGCTACTTTTACTAGATTTTGAGATAATAACTTTCCGTATGTCATACTGCTTGTGTTCCCTGTCTGTGTATCAGTATCACATATGCATTTCATTATACTGATGCAGAAATTCACATATAGAATATAATACTCTGGTTATGCTGGTGTCATGTCATGGTCACCAGCTAGTAGTCTCCTGAAGGAAGACCAGGAGCCCAGGCAGAGCCTAAGATAGTTTATAGATGATAATGTGAAGATGTAGCAGAGTGGAATATGTTGCTTTGATTGGTGATAAGGGTATAAATTTAGACAGATATTAGAAACTGTGAAGACACTAAGGGTATTATTACACCAAGCAATTTTCCGACGACTAACGATTAACGATAAACGATCTAAACGACTGCTAAGGCAAACGACCCGAAATCGTTCGCCCAAGTACACGAAACGATGATCGTTATTTATGATCGTTCTTGCGGTCGTTTAGTCGTCGCTATTGCATACGTTTCAGCTGTGAATTCTTATTCCACCGAACGATGTGCGAACGATGAGCCAATGATCAAACGATAAAAATAGGTCCGGATCCTATTAAACGATCAACGATTTTTTGTTGGTCGTTTAATCGTTGCCTGCTATTACACGAAATGATTATCGTTCAAATCCGAACGATTTAACGATTTTTCGAACGATAATCGTTCCGTGTAATACCACCCTAAGGCTGGGTTCACACTACATTTTTGCAATCCGTTTTTTTTCATCCTTTTTTTGCAAAAAAAACGGATGTATTTTTGTGCACCTGTTTTGATCCGTTTTTCCATTGACTTCCATTGGAAAAAAAAACGGATCAAAACGGATCTGTTTTTTTTTAATGGACACAAAAGTAGGGTCAGCTATGTTTTTGTGTACGTTAAAAAAAATGGATCTGTTTTGATTCATTTTTTTTATAATGAAAGTCAATGGAAAAACGGATCAAAATGAATGCACACAAATGCATCCGTTTTTTGTTCTTCATTTTTTTGCAAAAAACGGATTGCTAAAACCTAGTGTGAACCCAGCCTAATGTGTGCAATTGTATCCACTTAACTGCAGCGTAAAGTCTTCCTGATCGGTTCCTGGAGATGAGACCTAATGCAACTTTTTAAAAACTTTTAAAACTTTCTGACATTGTTCATGAGACCACCTTTTCACCAGCACTTAGTACTATGCAATAATCACCTAACTCGAAATCATGATCAATTGAACATTTAACCCCGATTATGAAAAAAATCTGTTTTTGAATCAACTGTTGTCACCAAGTTGTATAGATTTGTAATTTACTTCCATTTAAAAATCTCTAATCTTCCAGTACAGCTGCTGTATGCCCTGCAGGAAGTGGTGTAGTGTTTTCCCATTCTGACACAGTGCTCTCTGCGGCCACCTCTCTACATGTGATTAAAGGGGTAATCCAGCGCTACAAAAACATGGCCACTTTTTCCCCTACTGTTGTCTCCAGTTCAGGTGCAGTTTGCAATTAAGCTCCATTTACTTCAATGGAACTGAGTTTCAAAACCCCACCCAAACTGGGGACAACAGTAGGGGGAAAGCGGCCATGTTTTTGTAGCGCTGGATAACCCCTTTAACTTCCAGAGCAGTAACAAATCCTTATAGAAAACCTCTATGGACAGTTCCTGACATGGACAGATGTGGCAGCAGAGAGCACCCCTTTCTGCAGGACATACACCAGCTGATAAGTACTGAAAGGCTTTAGTTTTTTTTTTTTTTTAAATAAAAGTAATTTACAAATCTGTATACCTTTCAGACACCATAATTCTGACAATTAAAGATGTCAGGACCACTTTAGTTGCCCAACCCTGTTATGCTCCTTGTGGCCCCAACACCCTATAATGTCTCCTTATGGCACACACAGTATGATATTACTCTATGACACACATACACACACACACACACACACACACACTATGGCACACACAATATTATGTCCACTATTATTAACACTCACCATTGATTTGAATGTTTATACAGTCTAAACCAAAATAACCAATATGAACAAGGTAAAAATCAGTTATTATTTTCAGTTTTAATTTTATTAATATACTGTTACTATGTAATTTTTTTTTGTGTACTCTTTGGGTGGTACTGACATTCTCCATGGGGCACTCTGGTCCGGCTCAGGGTACAGAAAACATATTGTAGAAGCCGATATATTGCAAATATTTCTATGGGTAAAAACTCACTGGGTGGATCCGCAGCGAGTTTCTCTTTGCCAATTTGCAGCGAGACCCGCTGTGGATCCCTGCCCTGTACAGTCTATGGGCATACAAAATCGCAACAGGATGCACATCCCGCCATAAGTATGACAGCAGCCCGCCCTGTTAACCCCCTCGGCTGCCGGAGCGTATACATCACCTGATCCCCGCTCCGGCTTGCTTCGGGGGTTCTCGGCACGTCCCGCTCAGCCAATCAGTGCGCTGCCCCGCCGCAGAGCACTGATTGACTGAGCGGGACGTGAAGACACCGGGAGCCCCGAAACAGGGCAGGGATCCGTAGTGTGAATTCGCAGCGAGAAACTGGATGCAGATCCGCCCAGTGAGTTTGTACCCTATAACATATTATTAAAGAAATATTTTTGAAATATATTAATCACTATATATCTATTTATTTGTAGAACCTGTGTATTATGTTAGTATGTAGTATGGTAGTTACTACCTGGGCATACTCCTTATCGGACAGGCTTGCCATCCTCCCTGTAACCTGCCCCTTTACCTTTATTTATGTCTAGACAAAATCTGGAACCACTTCAGAGGCCGGCCCATGAATCTGCCGTTCTAGGGGCCCACAATTTGCTCTTTTCAGCAGTGACAGAATCCGCCTTTCCACCATCATATATATGAGTCGGTGAGCCGAGGTGTCACTTTAAATCTGTCAAGGTATTAATGCAGGACAGATCTGTGCGGTGCAGATGGAATTAATCTGCCGCATGCTTTATACTTACTTAATGCTGGCTATTATGGTAAGTCTGGGGCTTGGCTTGTAATAGTTATGAGAGAAGAAAGCATGCAATGATGCAGAACTATATGATGTATTTATAATAATGTAATGGTTCCCATCTGTATTGCATATGGCCATTACCCACCTTCAGGAAAAGTCATAGAAAGCTATGACTAGAAAGTACAATTAGACCCTGTCGATCTCAGTGAGAATGTCTGGCATATGAACCAATGCTGACTCTAAAGGCTATGGACATCTTTAAGATGGAAAACTTAATTTTCACAAATGTTAGTGGTGGCCTTGAGTTAAATCTAAAAATTATACTAAATTTCAGGCTGTAGTCGTCATTGCTTTGCTCATGAAATTTGCAAGCTGCTTCTAGTTTCAGACCTTTATGTGTCCCTTCCAGGAATACATGCTGAATGTAAGGTCTATGGGGGAGATTTATCAAACATGGTGTAAAGTGAAACTGGCTCAGTTGCCCCTAGCAACCAATCAGATTCCACCTTCCATTTTCCAAAGAGTCTGTGAGGAATGAAAGGTGGAATCTGATTGGTTGCTAGGGGCAACTGAGCCAGTTTCACTTTACACCATGTTTAAAAACTCTGCCCCTATGTGTCCAGGCCGCTGCTGCATTCACTAGCTCCCACGCATCAGCTCAGCATAATCCCTGTATTATTTCCCCTTCTACAGCCCATGGATAGGTTCACACTATGAAAAAATGACAGCCGTCTTTCACAACAACGGGCGTCATCCGTTATTCCTTAAATAACAGACGCTATTTTCACAGTGATGTTATGACAGCCGTCGTTTTTACCTAGTGTGGACCTAGCTCATGAAGGATTGCCTCTCCCTTGAGGTGACAGACACTGATGTTAAACAGGGACTCCGGAAGAAAAAAAAAAATTATTAAATCAACTGGTGTCAGAAAGTTATACTGATTTTTAATTTACTTCTATTTTTAAAACGTATGTCTTCCAGTACTTATCAACTACTGTATGCCCTGCAGGAAGGGGCGTATTCTTACCAGTCTGACACTGTGCTCTCTGCTGCCACCTCTGTCCATGACAGGAACTGGCCAGAGCTGCAGTACACCTTTAAGAAGTATGTCATTTCCCCCTCCCCCCTGAAGATTGATGTAGGTGCTTTCCCCCTACACATTCCCTACTTGTCCCATTGCCTTTTCCTCCCTATCTTTGCACAAAAACAATACGTCCTGTGTGATCTTTCCTTCCTAAAAACCTTCATACTGTCCTTTCTCTCTCTCCACTTTCTCCCATCTTTGGGTCCCTGCTGCAGTCTGTAATGGAACTATTAGCACTTAAAGGGGAACTCCAGGTAGAGGTTAAAAAAAATGGAACTTCTGCAGAAGCATATAGCATTACTTACCTATCTAGCCCAGTTTTGAAACTACCAAAAATCCATTTGTATTGGGGTTTTTTGTTCTGTATTGTGTTTCTGTACTTCCTGGTTGAGCAGTTCCCAGAATGCAGTACTGGTTCTAGAATGCAATACTTTCCCTCAGTTGTTCATCACACTCCACAGTCCTTGCAGCAGCTGCTTCTGGCCGGTGAGAGATGTTGAATTTGAGACTTATGCCCCTATTCCACAGGTCGTTTAGAGGAGCAAACGAGCGCTCTCAGCGCTCGTTTGCTCCTCGTTCCCCGCTCGCTGCCGCCGCTATTTAACGCGGCTGCAGCAAGCGGGAGGGGGCGGCGGGGAGCTGTGGGGGGGCTGCCCGGGGGATCGCTGATCGTCCGGGCAGCCCATAGGATATAGCAGCGTCTGCTGCCGATGCTCCTATTCAACGGAGCGACGGCAGCAGATCGCTGCTATATCAGTCACTTGTTTTTCAACATGTTGAAAAACAAGCGACTGCAACGATCAGCCAACATGAACGATGTCGGCTGATCGTTGCACTCTATTCCACCGGACGATTATCGTCTGTAGCGGCCGATATCGGCCAAATACGAACGATAATCGTTCCGTGGAATAGGGCCTTTATAAATGAGGTTCCACGGGCTCTTATTTTGCATATTCATGATTTCACTGCATTGATAGTTTTAACCGGCAGCCGGCAGTGTTATCGTTTGGCTGGTCTCCCTGAGATCAGCAATCTGTTTTTCTTACAGATACTTGTCATCACATGACAGGTCCTCTTTGAGGAGACGAGCAGACAGAGCAGAAACAGTCAGGAGTAGAGATGAGCGAACCGGGTTCGGGTTTGAGTCGATCCGAACCCGAACGTTTGGTATTTGATTAGCTGGGGCTGCTGAACTTGGATAAAGCTCTAAGGTTGTCTGGAAAACATGGATACAGCCAATGACTATATCCATGATTTCCACATAGCCTTAGGGCTTTATCCAACTTCAGCAGCCACCACTAATCAAATCCTGAACGTTCAGGTTCGGATCGACTTGAGCATGCTCGAGGTTCGCTCATCTCTAGTCAGGAGTAAGATGCTGTAGAATCTGTGCTAGATGTAGCATGACAGCCAGCTATGTAAAGGAGTTACACAGGCTCTACAGCACCAAATTAGGTAGGATTTATTTGCTTAATTTAGCATTTAGGAAGCATGTTAACGATAGAAGAAATGATAAGAACGATAAGAAATTCAGTACTGAAGTGTGTACTTGTTGGACTTTGGTTTTGTTGACTTATATTAAATCTTTTTCACAGGACAAGAAAAATTATTATTATGTGTTCTTGACTTGCACCATATTGCTTGCAGAAAATCCCAAGGCAGTATCATGTCTTACTGTCCGCCTGCAGCTCTGAAGGGAAAGTGCTGCTGATGATTTTATTATCTGTGCTGCACCAAGTGGACCTGGCGATAACTGAATAGGCTAGCAAATATTTCAGTCATTCACAATGGTGAACACTAAATCTCATTAATTTCAAAGGATGATTGCAATTAGATCCAGACTATAGTTTCTGCTGATTTAGGATTTTAGAAGTAGCAGGAGGTCTACATTTTATTACTATATATATATATATATATGTATATATATATATATATATATATATATATATATATATATATAAAAACATAAAGGTAAAATGAAATGCTTTGGTATGTTCCACTTCAGCTCTGTAAAAGGTGGATAAGTATTACATTCCACATGCTTAATAAAGTGTAAAGGTTACATATGAGTGGAAATCAGCTGACTAGAGGTCATGTCAGATATTCCCCTTTAAAAAAGTTGTCGTGAGATTAGGGATCATGGGATCATGTTATATGTTTGGGTTTTAGAAGTTTCAGATATAATCCCACTAGCTGAGCGACCACAAGGCACAGCATGCTGTTATTATAATTTATAGTGATTATTATTATAGTGATTATTTATAGTCATTATTTTATATAGAAATACATTTTCTTATTTCCGTATATTTTTTTCTGATTTATTCTACTCCTGGTTACTGTAACTCATGGTGTTCCCTTCTCCAAACTCTTCTCTCTCTCTCCAGTCTATGCTAGAATCAGCAGCCAAGCACATCTGTCTGTCCTGCCGCTGTCTCTTCATCATGGAGTACCTCAGCATAACTCATCAATTCTATAAAACAGGCATGGGGAAACCTATGGCCCACAGCTACAATTGCCATCATGCCGGGACAGCTAAGGCCTTTGGCTTTGGCTGTCCAGGCATGATAGGAGTTGTAGTTGTGCAACAGCTAAGGGAACCGCATGTTTCCCTTGACTCTTATATAACAATAATTGCTGGTTACTTGGTTGGACTGTGTTCACACCATATGAACCCCTCTGTTATCTCCAAGGTCAACCTGCATACATTTGCTTAAAGGTGTTGTCCGGCATCCGGTATTTTTTTATATACTTACCCATCCAGGCTCCCCCGGTGTCCTCTTCTGGTGTCTCTAGTGTCCCCCGCTGACTGCAGAGGACAACCCGATGTAGCAAAACTTAGGTCCATTTTGTAATTCTCATCTGTTTGTAGAACGTGTGGCTTACTGTTTGGCCAGGAATAAGATATGTTTTTGAAACGCTCATTATAAATGAGCAAAAGCGTTTCCCTATTCCTGGCATAGAGCATCATCATAAGTGATGGAACATTAGCCCATGTGAAAGTCATTGGCAGTGATGTCGTTTTTCGGTGGAGGCGACTGAAATCATAAATTTGTGGTGAGTGTTTTATTAAGGCCTTAAAGAAACTGTGTCAGCAGGTTTATGCTGTCCTAAGAGTAGCATAAAGTAGTGACAGAGAGGCTGCACAGAATGATGATCCAGAGATAACCTCCTGAATAACATGGACAATAAGTAGTCGTCTCCATTATGTGCATGAACCCAGTGGTCCTCAATATTCATGAGAAGCATAAAACTCCGCCCACCAGCTGATGATTGGCAGTTATCTATCCATGCTGTGTATAGTCATCTGTTAATCAGCAACTGGAGGGCGGAGAGAGGGGTGTGGCAAGAATCCTATTCTCCTGCATATTAGGAGAACGGCTGAACAGAATGATGTAAGAAATACACCGATCTGTTCATCATTTCTGTCACTAGTTTATCCTGTGCTCATTTAAAGCAACATAAACCTAGTTGCAGATTCCCTTTAAATAGAGTTTCCACCTTAGTTAGACATTTGTCAACCCATTGGGATTGTGATAAAATAAAAAAAAGAAGCAATGCTAATCTCCTCCCCTTCCAGCACTGTCATTCCAGTACACCTTGCCCTCTCAACCCTTGCACACTATGTGCCCATATGCTGCAGCCAATCACTGGTCTCAGGGGTGCACAGCACAAGATGACTAAGCTCAGTAAATGACATCTGTATACAGTCACAACATTGTTGTGTTGACATGGGTATACAGTCACTGTACTGGTGATGATTGTATTGGTGACTTGGGTATACTTATAGCCACATCATTGCTGCAGCCATGTAATCGAAACCACAGGGGAGGACTTAAGTGCTGGACACATAAAGGATTAAACTGGTGAGTATTAACTTCTTTTTTTATTTTAACTCAATCCCAAGAGGACACCGAACTTTTTGGCCTTCCCCTTTAACTTACATATTGGCTAAAACTAACTTTAGATAAATGTGTGACTATGTGTTCAACATTTACCTCTCTGAAGTTATTTCTCTTATTTCTTATTTCTCTTAGGCCGGGGCTACATGGACATTCCTGGTTGCACGACCAGAAACCACTTGGCCTCACTGCCTGTTTGTGCAAAGCCATCACTTATACAAGTGAACAGGGTCACGGTGTGACTAACAAGCGGCCATGAAAATGACCCTGCAGTTGCAAAAAATCCATCTAGGAACACAATGGTTCCTAGTGGTGAGACCAGAAATCACTATGTAGCCCTAGCCTTGCGGACCTTATAGTATACTATAGTATAGTACAGTATAACAAAACTGTGTAATGTACACCAAATATTAGCTGGTATATGGCATGAAAGCACATCAGTAACTTATGCAATCTGATTTCCTTCCACATAGTCATGTATGAATGGCATCTTCATAGTTCTTACGTACACAAGAGAGGGCCTCTCTTTTTTCTGTTAACGTTAATCCAGAAAATGTGGTTTTCTAGGAACATCTTTAACAAAGACAGGTCTGTTCATTGCAGCAAAGTGGTTCAAAGAAATAATGTACTGAGGTGAGGTTTCTACTGTGGTTTTTTTAGATGTGGTGACTGCTTGATATGTGAGTATAACCTAATAAGAAGTCTAATAGGCTACTATGGGAGTCATAAGGAAGTGGACAATAAAGGTCCAGTCGGATAATCATAGCTCAGAGTATTTCCTGACTATGCAGAGAGCATTTTATTATCTGCCGTAGTGAAATCCGCCTGAAAATGCTCTCGGTGCTGTCACCATTAGTAAATAATATACAATGTAAACAGTGGATTGGTATTGTAACACCCCAGTATAGAATCAAACCCTCTAGGCAGGCGTCACACATAATGTTTTGGGGGAAAACTGCATATTTTGTAGGCATTTTTTCCTGCCATTAGCTGAAAGCCAGTAGGGGATGGCAAAACGCCCTGAAATGCAGAATGCAAAATAAATAGGTGCTTTTTGTACGCCACGATAAGGTGCATGCAAAGGAGATTTTATCGTTTAATCCAAACAGCGACAACTTGACTTCATGATAGCTATAAATGGGACTACTTAAAGTGTACAGACACTGAGGATCAAGGTTAAAGGCATACCTTCATCCTCAACACCCCATGGGCGTTAGGCAACTATGAGCAGGTAGGATTCGTCTAACCTTCTGATAGTTCCCCTTTAAAGGAGATTTCCAAGACTTTTTCATAAATGGCCTATGCTAAGGATAGGACATGGATATCTGATCTGAGAGGGTCTAACAACTGGCACCCTCACTAATAATGCTGGGTTACTTCACATCAGCTCTCATTCACTTCCTACTCTAGATCGGCTTCTGGCATTGGTGCCCGATCCCCAGTGATCAGCACTTCCTGCTCCATGTGTCATCAGCCAGGAAATGCCAGTATGTGGAGCAGGAAGTCTTTGGTTGTGGGGACATGACGGAAATTGTACAGTAGTTTTGCAACAGCTGGAGAGCCACAGGTTCTGGAACCCTTTTCTAAGAAAACAAAGTCACACCTTCAATTTCTTTCTTTTTTCATGCAGTTTCTTGCAGTTTCTCTTGCTCAATGTCTTACAAAAAACAATACACAAATCAAAAATGATGATGAAATCCTATTTTTTATCTTCTTCGGCCAAACTGTCAGATCCTTGGTCCATGACTGCTCAACATCCAGATGTTCGGATTGTTTCAGATTAACCCTTCCTGGTTGGTCACAGTCCATACATAGTTCTACATAGAAAAGACTGTTGTTATTAAGAGTTAATAGGACAGATAGATAGTCCTGCAGCTTCCTGTGAAGAAGTTCGGTCAAGAACCCTCAGACATAGCTGCTGCATGCTGATTCATTAATGTTATTCTAACACACCTATCTTTTTCCAAGTACGTCTTGCTAGAAATATTCAAATTTAAGATATTCTGGGGAAAAAAAAGATTAGGTGCAATGACTGTAGGCTGTGTCTGCCTTAGTAAGGGTTAAGCGAAAGAATGTAGCTAGGCCTGGAGCAGTCAGGGAGCGGACACATGAAGACAGAGTCCTGACCCCATTAGCTTGTGTCCCCATCCACAACCTCTAATTGCTCATTAAAAAAGCTTTAATGAACTTGTGCATGAATGCCCGGCCTCTTAACCTGCTGCTGGCTTCTGCCTCCGCTGCCTGCTCCGCGGAGATGTTTTGTTACATTGGACATCGGGGTGGGGGGGAACTCAAGTACCTGGGGAACAGCTGATCACTAACAGAATGTTATATCCTCAGCAGGTAAAAGATTAACTGTGGTATCATCTGATATCACCAGGATATTGGACATTTCGGGGGAGATTTATCAAACATGAAGTGAAATTGGCTCAGTTGCCCCTAGTAACCAGTCAGATTCCACTTTTCATACCTCACAGACTCTTTGGAAAATGAAAAGTGGAATCTGATTGGTTGCTAGGGGCAACTGAGCCAGTTTCACTTTACACCATGTTTGATAAATCTCCCCCTTCATGTTGGTTTCCTCTTGTGCATCATTACGACCCCCAACGTTACAGGGAGAATTCACCTGGAAAAAGGGAAGAACTTAGGCTTAAAAAGTTGGCTCATCCCTAGATGTAAACACATACCAGCAGATGCTTTATTCACTTTAATGACCTGAATGCAGTCAACTGCTGACAGTGTTTAGGCCATTCCCTACACAT
The DNA here is from genome assembly GCF_027789765.1 of Dendropsophus ebraccatus. Lineage (NCBI taxonomy): Eukaryota > Metazoa > Chordata > Amphibia > Anura > Hylidae > Dendropsophus > Dendropsophus ebraccatus. The sequence goes on along the minus strand of NC_091454.1, from coordinate 186,673,291 downwards.
ATACATTTACATGGCAAGACTACTGGGCTTTTGAGTCGCCTTAAATAACAGTATTTGTGCAGGAAATCACCCAAATGCCAAATGTCATTGGTTGGCTATATTAAGGTCATTTTAGTGAATGAGGCTGCTGCTAGGAGTCACCGGTATATATCAACATCCCCTTTTGACAGGATGCTGACATATGCATAACAGGTATAGCCGAATTGTGGTGTAAACCCTCCCTAGGTATGGAACAGAAAGAGGGTAGTGGGCGAGCGGGGGATACAGCAGGCATACGCCAGGGAAAAGGGGTAAATCTGCGCCTTCTCCCTGGCGTACGTAACCTTTGTAAATGTCCCCTATAGTGTTTTCAGTAATAAATTATGAAGTGTATTTTTTGTGTTCATTTCTTTTGACTCATTTTGTGATCTGCACTAAGAACACTGTGCTGCGGAGTGTTTTGCCTCATCCTTGCACAATTATCTTAAGGGAGATCTTCCCTATTTTTGATCTGTGATGGATGTTATTATAGCAACATCGACATTAGGGAGAGCTGTCTACTGTGTCTTTTTTTTTTTTTAAACCTACACTACACAGTCCAAGGTTGCGCCATATTTATTACAGTGGCTGTATGCTTTAGCACTTTTTTTTTTGCAAAATATTTACTGGTTGACTTTCGGCGCAAGATTTTTTGGCACATGCACATTGTGAGGCTATGTTCACACTGCGTATGAATCCGTCCGTAGATTGTACCCCGCCGTACATGTGCGGCTGAAACTACGGGCATGGGAAAAATAGACATGCAGCCGGATGCGTACGAACCGCGAACATACGCCCGTAGTAGAGTTATGCTTCCCTAGCTTGTTTCGAAGCGATCTGAGGCAGGTCATTTACTTGGAGATCTTCGCCAAGCCCCGTAAACCACACAGAACCTTTTGGATCAAAAAATCAAGTTAAATTTGGCTGAAATAAGTACTTCGTACGGGACCGCATGGAAATCCACGGCCGTGAGTTTCAACATTTCCGTCCTCAAACAATGGTCTTATTCATTTTTCACTGTGCCGTATACGATCCGGCCGTAAGCTCATACGTAGTGTGCATTGTGCGGACGTATATATTGTATACTTTCAAGCGAACGCATCAACCTCAAAACTACGTGCTTATATTCGCGTTCGGACTACGGACGGATTCATATGCAGTGTGAACATAGCCTTAAAAAAATGTTCCAGAGTAAATATATATATATATATATATATATATATATATATATATAATCACAAAAGTCACTTTGGACTTCTTTTGTTGAGGTTGTGCAGCAGCTAAGCTGGACTGACAGAGACTGCAGGGAGCAGGAAGGAATGAACAGGACATATGTAGGCACTGTACAGAAGGGCTCTCTGTCCGGGGTAGAAAGTTACAGCTATGGAGAGATTACCTCCACTGTCCTGTCCTCTGATGCAAGCCTCAGCCTGAAGTGTATCTACTATGATTTGGAAGGTGAGGGAGATGTCCTCGGTCACAGTACAGTGCTGTACACCCTGCTATGCAGAATATGCCTCTCCCCCACTCGCCCTCCCACCCAGTACAGAGAGCTCTTAAACCAAAACAATGCTCTTAAACCAAGTCACAATTATGAAACACTTTGAGCTCTTAAACCAAGTTACTCTTAAACCAAGGTACCACTGTACTTCCAATATGAATTATTAAGTATATTAGAAGCCACCTCAAAGTTCCAGAACAATTAATGTCCTGAGTAGCTTGTATTCTGCACTTGTTAATAATGTTAATTTAGGTTTTGCCAAGTGACCAACTCAGCTGAGCTATACCCGTACATACATTCTAATTATTGATGTCAGCACCTGGAAGCTTTAGGCCAATACTAGGACCCAATGGAAGGGGGGAGGAATGGTCAAGGACTCCTGTAAACCTTCAGCCAGTCTAGGAGAGCACAGAAATACATTTTAGAGCAGCTTCACAGATGACTCCCTACATAATGCTCCAAAAAAGGGAAGTCTATGTGGATGCCCATACATGATCACTTCTTCGCCACACAATGGTATTTCCTTTCCGCTGTTATTCTAAAATGTTTCTGCCCTCCCCTATTTCCATTTTCAGCTGAATTTTCCGGGACCCCTGACCCAGCATTGTGATTTTCTGTAATGACAGGAAGTTGGGATAAGTGCTGGCACTTGTAAATCTCCACCTACATTGAGTGCAAGTTCCTGTAATAAAGGACCATTCAATGTATGTTTGGACCCAAAGTCAAGGGACAATTCTTTTCTTCCCATTCCATAATCATCTCTCACCGGCAACAGTTTTGCAGAAATAATGGTGGAGAGATTATATTGAGGTACACATGATGGCCAATGCTGCTAGCAGATCTGGTTTATTCCTAATGTGCCAACGTATCATTTTCAGCTTAGTGGATAGAAGCATGTGTCCATCATATTCTCTGTTTGTAACTAAATGTCAATCAGAGTATGATGGAGCACTGACAAATATACGCTCCCATAGTCAATAGATTAACCTTGGCTCTCCAGCTGTATCTAAACTACAACTTCCATCATGCCTGGACAGCCAAAGCTTAACAAGGGTATAGGGTATTGGAAAACATGGCTGCCTTCAACAAGCAAACAGGAGAAGCTTTGTCCAGCATGTAATATATGGATAGACTGTGTCTCACAATAGAGATCCCCTGCTTGGTCTACTATGTCTGATGGAGGAAGGTCTCAAGCAGAGGATGACATAAATGTGATTAAAGCGGTTATCTGACAGTATATTTTTAAAGGGGTCATATTAGTTAAAAAAACTAATATAAGCCATACTTACCTCCTCACTTCCCTCTCGTTGCCAATTGGGCACTGCCTGGGCATCTGCTCTGATTCCTAGTATCCTCAAGAAATTATCAGGGAATATCTGATCAACCAGCGTGGCCAATGATTTGGCTGATTACTTGCATACCAGGAAGTGGAGATCAGTGCGGGAAGACAAGGGTATTGGTAAAGCAGTGATCTCAGCCTATGGCTGCATCCAACTTCTTCAGCCACCGGAATTCAAATGCGGAAAGATCAGACTCGAGCATGCTTATTGAGTTTCGCTCATCTCTAGTAAATTAGATAGATTGGTAGAGGACATGCCCTATTTAACAGCGTCTGGCTCCACAGCTGTTGTCAAAGAACGGTGCCATGATGCCCTGATATTAACATTGCAGTATATCAGGAAGCTGCCACTTATGCAATCCTCTAATATATTGAGTAAATGCCTCAAAGTTGAGTTTATTCTGTATGTGAGTAAATGTGTGTTGCTGCATCCAGATGGAAATCTGTTGTTGAAAACGTCACTATGAATATATTATATTTGCGCTTTGTGGAGCTGGTAATAACATGCAGGCGTGTGTGTTGGTGTGAGCTGTGTGTGACTTGTGGGGTAAGTTATGATGTTCTATATGTCTCATAAAACATATGCGAATGTTGGCTGTGTAAAGCCACTCTCACTCCAGTCCTTTGAACTATAACAAGAAGTCATGAGCCAAAGGCTCAACAGCGCGGGCCCGAGCCAACATTACACATTCCCGATACACAAGGCTCTATCTTGTCTGGAGTCTATATAAATTAATCCGGCCATAGATCATCAGTAAAGATCTGAACAATTTATTGGATCTAAAAGGTAATAATGATGTCTATGGTTCTAACATTATCAAGTCCAACCACTCCATTTGACCCCTTATCGTATGAGGAGAATACGGAGGATAAATCATTTTCTTGGAGGATACTCATCAGCTAGAGAGGAGGGGGTCTGTATGTTTATAGCCATACCCATTGTTTACCAGAGTTACAATAGCAGATTCTGTGCAGTTGGTACTAGGAGACTCCATGTTGGTTAGATGTGAATTCCAAGGGACTCTAGAATAATATAGAGAAAATTATACATGTTGGAATTTTTTATTATAGAGAATATCTCATACTGGGTTACATATGCATATAAAAGATTACCAGACTACTTGAACCTAAGCTTGAGCCAAGGATAGTTGTTGCATATGGGACCACATAGCTGCAGACCAGTCATGATGCCCAAGCTGATTTCTACAATGGGCACACAAGCATTGAAACTGCACTAGAGATGTGCGAAATAGGCAGAGGTTAGGGTTCATAGGAACCCAAACTATCTGAATTTGACTCCCGCAGACTTCCCGTTCCGTGGGGAAGGCGGAGATATCCCAAGTCCCGTCTGGAAAACGGATGCAGCCTATGACCTTGGCGGTATTCCGGTTTTGCAGGTGGGACTCGGGCGGTCTCCACCTTCCCCACAGAACGAGAAGACAGCAGGATTTAAATGCCAATGGTTCAGGTTCATACGGACCCGAACCTCGGCCCTGTTCATTCATCTCTAAACTGCACCATTAAGCACTGACCTGTGGAAATGTTTGCATCAGATGCAGTATGGCAAAGCAGCAGAGGCAGTGAGATTATCTGGACAATGTGCTGTTGGTAAACCTTAGGTCCTGGCATCATGTGGATGTTCCTTTGACATTTACTACCTACCTTGACAGTTGCATTGCAGATCAAGCCCATCTATTCATTACAAAGGAGGATAATGCATTCTGCCGTATTGAAAACATTTTGTAGGGATAGTTTGAGGAAAATGTTGAGTCTGATCTATGAAGGCTCCACCTTGCAACTTACAGGACTTAAAGAAAACCTGTCACCACTCCTGACCTGCCTGTTTTAGTACATACATGCAATGCCCAAGAAATAACACTTCAGGGTCGTCTATTTTAATAGCTCTGTCTTGTGCCGTTCCTCTGTTATCCTTACTAGAAATGTGTGACTCAATAACCCAGTGGGTGTTACCAATTAGGGTTAGTCCCTACACTGAGTGACACTATCCAATGAGAGCTGGCAGTGAGAGACTGTGTAGGGACACGCCACCAATTGTTAACACCCAGTTGAGTATTGAGTCATACATTTCTAGTAAGAACAACAGAGGAGCAGAACATCACAGCTATAGGAATTTTGATCCAGAATTGTTATTTCATAGGTAGTACAAGGCTTTACTAAAACATACAGGTCAGAAGTGGTGACAGGTTCCCTTTAAAGCTGGTGCCATCTTGGTGGCAGATGCCCCAGGACATCTTCAGCGATCTACACAATAACCTATACAATATTGAAGAGACTCTGTCAGCAGGTTTATGCTGTCCTATCTAAGGGTAGCATAAACTAGTGACAGAGAAGCTGAATAAAATGTTGTATCACTTACATTGTTCTGTGCAGCTGATGCGAAGATATCCTCCTAAATAACATGGACAATAATTAGTCCTCTCTCTTAAGCAGAAAACTTCGCCCACCAGCGGGGAGAGGGGTGTGGCAAAAATCTTAATCTCCTGCATATTAGGAGAACGGTTGAACAAACTTATGTAAGTAATACACTGATCTGTTCAGCATTTCTGTCACTAGTTTATGCTGCCTTTATTTAAGGTGGAATAAACCTAGTGACAGATTCCCTTTAAGTTTTATTGTTCTGGGACAAATAAAATAGACTATTCCACAGCAAAAGACAGTACAATACTTATAAGTAAGTCTTGGTCTTTATTATAATCAATGTTCAGTTGTTATTTTAAAGTACACTATATATTTAGCTAAAAGTTTCCTTTTTTTTCTTTTACAGAATCCTCAGCAATAATAAAATTACTGTATTAAGGAATGGCTCATTTTATGGACTTCTGGACCTGGAGAGACTGTAAGTAGTAGATTGTAACCTTTAAATGCCATACATGTCATTGAAGACCAGGAAGACATAACCCAGCAGAACACATAGTTTCCTTACTATGAAGTTATTTTTTGAGCCAATGATTTCATTTGCATATAGGCATGTATGGTTCTGCATATTCATACGGTTTACTTCTGTCCTGTCAAGCTTGATAAATGGGGTAGAGATGTATAGAAATGCTTTTCAGTCAAAGCTGGATCAAAATTTCCTTTTTTTAAAGAAAGTATTTGCAACTAAAATATGTTAAGGAGAATTCGTCATAAAGACTTCTGGGAAGAAAGGATATGCAAAATCGCACACCTTTTGAGCCAAGAGATGTCCCTTCAAATCAAGTCTCACTCAATCATCGTAGTACCCCTTTGAGCCACTTAGCTAGACCTCTCACTAGCCATCTAATACCCTGTTCTGCACTGAAGAGGGGCGACAACCCCGAAACAGCTGTATGCAGATGGGGAAATCTTTCCTTTTGGAGAGATTGTTTAGCTTGGCATAAAATCCCCAGTCAATGTTCTAAGACTCCTAGATTGAGTGAGACTTGAAGGGACATCTCTTTGCTCAAGAGGTGTGTGAGCTATTTTGCATATCTTTTTTCCCAGAATTCTCAATGGAGCAGCAATGGACCTTAATGACAGTTAGTACCCCTTTGACCCACCTTGATAGACCTCTCACTAGCCAGTCAACACCCTGCTCTGCACTGATGAGGGGCAAAAACCCTGAAACAGCTGTCTGCAGATGGGAAATCTTTCCTTTTGGAAAGATTTTTTGGCTTAATATAAAATTGCCAGTCTTTGTTCTAAGACTCCTAGATTAAGTGCAACTTGACTTAAAGGGACATCTCTTTGCTCAAGAGGTGTAAGAGCTATTTTGCTTATCCTCTCTTCCCAATTAAAATGTATAAAGTTTATTAAAATGTGGATATAGCAGAAAAATTGTTCCACGAGGTATTACATTTGTGTGAATAAAACAGTTTGTGTGTGTGTGTTGGGGGCAATTATGGGATAACGTGTGCAGGATGAAGGAGCTTCTAGAACAGTCTGTGAGACAAAGGGAGAGTTTTGGTCTGATCTCAGGGCTGAATTTATTTAGGGGTTCAGGATAGATGGACTTATGGGCAAATGGATGTACAGATAGATAATTGATCCATATTCATTGACAATTTGGGGGGAGCACTTTTGAAGAGCCAAGAGTAGTAGGAGCTTGGTGATTTATGGCGAAGACCAAGACAGTGATAATCACTGAGGATTAAGAAGAAGGCTATATAACTCCTGAAGCTTCTGTAGATATCTCCAGACACATCCCTGAAGTCAGTGATCTGTGTCCAGACACTTATGGGACTCTCAGGTCAATAAACAGTGCACTGCCTGTGGGAAACTAAACTCTGATCTGGAAGGAAGCGTTATAAATGATGGAAAGATCAAGCTGGACATCAGGGCTTGAGAAAAGGGCCAGCAATACACTTGACATTTTGCCAGTATTTATCCCACTCTGTGCACTATGAAGAAATTGTTCCATAAATCTGGGGAAGTAGAAGCCATAAATCTCCCTGCATCCATAAACACCATGACTGGTCTCATATAGAACAACCTCATTTTTCTCCAATGACTTTGCTTTCATTTAGACATACATTGGTCCGGGGCTGATTGCAGTCCTGTAATGCGGATTATTCCCATAAGCGTCCCTTTAACTCTTCCTCGCCGGGGAAACACTTGTTAACACTGAACTATTCATTCACCCTGTAAATGTGGCTTCTCATGGTAAGCCTGAGAACGTGATGGAGGACCTGCATGATGTTGCGCAGAATTCAGAAGCCTCCACACACACGGAGTTAATTGTTTGTATCATCAGTGACTGCACTGTACTGCCTGCTGGGACACCAGAACAGAGCCCTCTTATCTGCCAGCAATAGGGATCTTTATAGCCTGGCCGCCTGTAATGAGCCAAAGATTTATAGCAGAGCTGTGGGTTACATGTATTTATGCAGAAATTGGGGAGAGCAGAAGGCTTATTTTGTCCCTCAGACCCAGAGGGAGCTCGGTTATAGGTTCCAGCTGCAAGATCAGGGGGCGGGAAGGGTAATTTTGTTTGATGTATGAAGTGAAGTGTTTAAGGGGTAGCATGCCAATAGTCCTCCACAGCCATAATCACACAGGGCTCTATTAAGCTACAGACATTCCTGCAATGGCTTCAAAAATTTTTATTTTTTTTTATTTGGAATTCAAGAGAGAAAATATTGAGTTACTTTGTAAATGGTTTATACAATGTTTTCTGCTTTTCTGTAGCATTGTGGAAGCTTAGATGTCAGATTGTTATAGCTAAGCTCTTAAGTGCCGAGAACAGCCACCCATCTATTGATAGTCTTCCGACTCTTTCTTTAATGGCAGATTTAAAAAGAAGGAGCAGGCAGGAAAAGCAGGGGAAATACAGAAGATTTTACAATGTAGAATGTGCATGTGTTTAGAGGAAACAGGAGAGAGAGATGTTGGCCAAATGAGGATTAAATGAAGAGCCATCTTATGGCTCTAATCATACTGGTGTCATGATTTCATCTTTCCATTAGTGATGCCATATGGTGGGGCCATTATTGTCCATCATTATTGAAATTCTGTTTGACAGATCTATCATGATCAGTTAGGATCCCCCTCCTTGGTTTGGGTCTTTTAGGTTTCCATTGATTTTTGTTTTACTGGAAAGAATATCACAGAACGCTATGTTAACCTGACCATCAAATACATTATAATGGACTCCATGAAGTGACTGAATCCCTTAGGCACAGGTCTGAAATTTCATTTAATGGAAATCTGTGACAGAACGTTCTAATCAAAATTGGTGCGGGTCTGAATTCATGGACTCCATCAACGTGATCTGACAAGTCTTATTGGCATGCCAGGAAATCACTTCTGGATGGATCTGGCTCTTCTAGTCTCTATAATTGACTCATGTACCATTTACTAATTGTACAGACATTTGTGGCAAGAATTATTAACTTTTATGCATTTCTGCAGCTTCTAATGGTTACAGTGTGTTTTTGGAGACGTCTGTCGAGCACATTGTGCGCTGTACAGGTCATTATGCAATACTCCTTGAGCTTACGACGGGAAAGGGGTTAAGATGTAGCAGCCAGACTCCTTGTCTTCTTCTCACCAGGACATCATTACTCCCTAAGTGGCACCAGACTCGTAGGTATCATTTGGATTTGGCAAGAGTTAAGTGGAGGAGTTTAATTTAGAACTGTGAAACCTCAATAAAGACGAGAAGACAAACATGCTACTGGCCCAACCAAGACCAACCGGAGGCCTGTCGTCAGCGTGCTACCGTATTCTCTAATACACAGCATGCAGTCAGCTTGATGGTATGGAAACTGCCTGGAAGTTCTCCCAGAGACTCCAAGATCATTAAAACCACTTGTGAGGGGAGAATCAGGCCCCAGGCGCAGGGAGCGTACATGTTACCATTTCATTTATAAGGATTTATATGGATCTGCTCTGTGGTCAAGGGCATTTACGGCTAAGAGGTCAAAGACATTACTGTCACTGGCCCATGATGTTCCTTCCAGAAGAAGGACTATATAGATGGATGGAGCCATGATAATCTAAATTCTGAAACTTTTACGCTATAAATTTAAATTGGTTTCTGGTTTAGCTTCTTGTCATTCCAACTCTTAACCCTTTTTACTGTCGTCTTGTATTCACATGAGTCTGCAGTACAGATGTAGCACTATACAGCTTCACACAATGCTTGGAGGCCAGCTGGAGTTACACAATCTCTAGACTCGGTTTTGCATTAATATTTATTTTTGATGTATGTATCTAATGTGTGAGATCTGGATAGCTGGAAGGAGAAATAGTACAATTGCAAAAAGCTGCCGTGAAAAGGAGAAGTTATCCTGGTATATGGAGACTGTGGATCCAATCTACTAATATCTGAAAATGGTTTATTGCATGTCTTAAAACCTTATTAAATCTCTGGGGGGCTTTAGGTCTTGAGTGATTTATGGATACCTTATCTTAGAATTTTGGTTCCACACATAATATATAGAAAAGTTTGTTCCAAGCTCCGCTGTTTGATCTTCTACCTGGCCATCTTTATGTCAAAATCCAAGGAGGCTTTTAGACTCCTCTATCAGCTTATCTTCCCAAGAAAATAAGGATCAAGCAGAAATTCAACATGTCCAATCCATATATCTAGTCACAGGAGAGAGTAGGGGACGCATCATACTTCCGATGGTCATCAGATCTCACCAGGACACATATAATGTATATAGGCAGATATACTCCTTGCGCCTGCTGTGACATGGATATTGGGGCAGTACTGGTTGGCACTGTTGTCTTCCAAATCTTTTTGTTTGTGGTTAGCTAAGGTTTCTGTTGGTAGATAGGACTTGATTGCTTTTTACAGAGAACAGGTTTTTAGAGCATCAAACAGCCATTGACCTGACAGGTGAGAAGATCAATGTTCTGACAATGTTCTCCTCAGCTCTATACATTGCTTTTAACTAGAGCTAAAGAAAATTACAACATCGTTATCCAGTGACGGTGGACAAGATGGTGCAGCCACCATTGATTCTTGCTGTGCCTCCTTTCTGCCCAGACTGGCTTGACTGAAAGCCTAAGTGTAGGAAACAACCGTCACAAGAATAAATACATTTATTCTATTTCCTAGCATACTAAATTTTGTGTGATTTAAAATTGTAGCCATCTGCAATTGTGCGACCTGCAAAAACAATGTTGGGAATGAACAAAATATAGTCACTAGGAGCCTAATACCTTGTTTCTATGGAAATAAGACCTACATGGAAAATAAGACCTTGCTTCATTTTGTAGGCTTTTTAGAGTATGCTTGAAATAAAAGCTCTACTCCAGAAATAAACCCTAGTTAAAGTCAGCTGACCAGTCTGGTACATTGAAAATGGGGGGGACAAAGATATGTCGGCCAACTACTGGGGCAAAGAGTATAGGGACTTCCTGCAAAGGGGGGATGTATACAGTAGGGGGAATGACTACAGAGGGGGATGGAGGTATACAGTATGGAGGCCTAACTATAAAGGGAGGTATACAGTATGGGGGGAGCCTTACTGCAGAGGTGGGGGATACATACAGTATGGGAAGGAACTACAGGGGAACTTACAGTATAGGAGCCTAGCAGCAGTGGGACATACAATATATGCTATGTCAGCCACCCTGTGATGCCAAGCCCAAGAACTGTGCATGTACATCTCAATATGGTGGAAGATAAGGAAATGTACTCAATGCCCATTATTCAAGCTCCAGGATTGGTGCAAACACATCACATGGACATATAAAACATTATAAAAACCCAGTATTGTTATCTGATTGTAGTGCGCTGACCGAAAATAAGCCTTAGCCCTTTTTTCAGAGGAAAAAAAAAATAAGACCCTGTCTTATTTTTGGAGAAACATGGTATAAGTTTGTGCATTGAAATCAATGGATGCAGCACGGTTTCACCACAGTATATGTGAGCACTTCTGCTGGTAGGCCAACATATCTCCTACACATACAGTAGGCTACTTATCTGATGTATACATAGAGTGTTAAAAGTTTATCAGAGGAGTACCGAAGGTCATTCATACATCTGAGAGATCAGACTGATAGTCCTTCACACCACTTTACAGGCCCGTGTCTGTAAGTTCACAGGATGGAGCATGGATAGAAGGGAAGGAGATGGATAAGCATTTAAGGAAATATAAAGACAAACAGTGGTTGGAGAAATCATTCATTAGGGATGTGAACCTTTCCAAGGCCTGAGATGTTTGACTGGTCCAGAAGGGAAGTGACATAATGAAGAATACATCCCTACACTTCACTACACATCCTCCCTCTGCTCCCGGGTCACTGTCTGTTTACTCTGTTCTGTGTGATCTAACTTTGCTGCCTGGACTGCATTTGTTTCTGTGAGATGTGGTTTTATTTAGCTTTGCACTCCCAAGGGAAACTTTTGGGAGGTCTTCTGCCCTAACCCATGTCGCAGTTCATTCTTCTTTGTGATTATGTATAATATTTCTGAGCCATCACACCATAAGGAGAGGCAGAAGTCATTTTAGGCTCTTTGGATCATCTGTTGCAGGATAACACATCAGGGGAAAGCTGTTGTAAGATGGCACATTGACTGTATGTCATCTCATACAACAGTAATGGAAGAGTAACTACAATGGGGGGCTGTTGTAAGATGGCACATTAACTGTATGTCATCTTACACAACAGTAATGATAGAGTAACTACAATGGGGGGCTGTTGTAAGATGGCACATTGACTGTATGTCATCTTACACAACAGTAATGGAAGAGTAACTACAATGGGGGGCTGTTGTAAGATGGCACATTGACTGTATGTCATCTTACACAACAGTAATGATAGAGTAACTACAATGGGGGGCTGTTGTAAGATGGCACATTGACTGTATGTCATCTTACACAACAGTAATGATAGAGTAACTACAATGGGGGGCTGTTGTAAGATGGCACATTGACTGTATGTCATCTCATACAACAGTAATGGAAGAGTAACTACAATGGGGGGCTGTTGTAAGATGGCTCATAGACTGTATGTCATCTCACACAACAGTGAGCAGTGAAGAGTAACTACAGTGGGGGCATTTGTAAGATGGTTTTCTTAATAGCTCTAGGTGAAGATGCTTTCTGGCTTATCTCTCTGTACACTGTGAAGCCTCAGTCCAGAACACACCAGCAGTAGAGGAAGCCCCCTCCCCCGCTTAATCTCCCAATCACCGTTTTCCTATGTTCCTAGCTTTTGTGGCCAACCAGAGGTGGCCCCATGTATTTGCTTCCTCGCTGTTATAAAAGATTACTTCCTCCCATCAGCCTTCAGTCCTTAGAGCTGACTGAGTCTGCCCACCCTTTTGATTATGGTTGATGTATAACTGAAGTCACAGCTGGCAAAAAAATACCTGGCAAGCAGGTTTTAGGTAGGAGGGTGGACTTGCACGACAGGAGTCTGCAGTAGCATACTGTTTGCCACCCCAACTTTTAAGAGTTTGACACTACGTGCCAGTTGGTTTTTGCTTGATAAGTTCAATTGCAATAAAAGCTGTAGCCACCTACCACCCAGCAAAAAAGTTGTAAATGTGTCTTCTTAGTTTTTTTACTGGGGGCATTACAATACTTTAATAAAAATTTTCGACGGACTTCTCCTAATTTAAGAGGCGGTTGGGGTTCATATATGTTTGATTAATAAGTAGAACTAGAAACTGTCTTGGACTAGGCCAGTGGTACAGAGCAGAAAAAGTTCTTCCTTGGCCGGGAGCGGATGATGAGTATATCTCTAGAAAATAAGGACATATGTATGGCCCATACAATGTTTTTTTTTAATTGATATATATGCAACGTGTTTCGGCTTGTGGGTTCACAACAAGCCTTCTTCAGGCTCATTAATGAGTGGAGAACTACCTTTAGATGGTACACAGGTACTAGTATAGACCTGCTCTAGGATGGTTGGCACATACTGTAGTAATTTGATTAAAAAGCCTCTTTATTATGACACTTACACTAGCAGAGAGCTGCTGGAGCTGGCATTGCAGATGGCACCTGGAATCTGTGTAAACAGGAGAAAGATTGTGAAAGTTGCATTGTCTGGAGGTAGTAAAATAAGGGTTTATGTGTCCACTATTTTATTGTAACCTACTCTTTTTTTATAGTGGGACTGAGGTCAACCGACATATCTCTAAACAAAGCTACCCGCTCAAGAGCGGAAGTATACTGCTCCTGACTATACAGCTGCAGCCCAGCTTGGGACAAGTAGGAGACATACATTGTATGCCTCCAGCCCAGTCTGCCAGGAAAGATTTAAAGAGTAGAGATGGCATTTTGTTTACATGCAGCTGCATCCATCCCATTCGCTGTGTAGTGCCAGTGCCAAACAGCTGATTGGCATGTCTACGAGCAAAACCTTTTTAAAGAAGAACCCCAATGATTTATAAATTCTGGCAGCTGGCAAGGACAGGGGGAAATTGATTACAATTACGGACTTACCTCTCTCCATGCCTGTGTTGAGCACTGGGACGGGCCTCTGGACCCCTGCCGAGCTAAACACTAAGCAGCTTGTAAGACCAGGTGTCGTCTGCAGTTCACAACTGTTACAGAACGCACATGGTGGGGCACGGCTCAACACTCAACCATCTCTTCTCATGTCTGTATGGCCTGGCAACTTTCTTTGCACCACAGCCTCTAGTGATTATGTGATGGTCACTAGAGGCTGCAGTGCTGTTGAAGATGCCAGGACAGAAATGAAGAGGGGTAAGTGCTAAGTCCTCACTAAGGACCAGAACACTCATCATTTTGACAGGTGTTCTGCTCCTCTACATTAAGAAATGATCTGTACAGATGGCTGCTTACTGTCTGGCCCCCAAGGGATTAAGTGGTGAAGCTGTGCTTCCCCACTTTATCCCCTTTCTTACAAGACCCCATGACGATAGGCCTCTTAACGGCCAGCCAGCACCCTGCTCTGCACTGATGAGGGGCAATAATCCTGTTAACAGATGTGTTAACCTTCCTTCTGGAGAGATTTCTGACCTGGCATACATTCCCATTCATGGTCTAATACTCCAAATCATGTAAAACACTGACTTTAAGGAAAAGCTACATTAAATGATGGTGTGAGAAAGCTGTTTTGCATATGCTTTCATATGGATCTTTATGTTAATTACTCTAGGTTTATAAGCTGTAATTTCTAGATATAGGGTGTGGTACAATGCGACTATGGGTGGTGGAATTGGGTGGGATAGTTTGTCATGGTCTGTTCATAGAATAGGAATTTTTACATTAGGATTTTGTAGGAGACCAATCAATATAAGCAATCGCCTCCTGACGCTCCAAACATTAACCCTGGAGTTATAAGCAACAATATGACAGGATAAGAGAGCATGTATTGGTTCTGTATATCCAGCTTTATTTATGATGTATTGTCATAGAAGTCCTTTCATTTACCATGGACTGGAGTTTGGATTTAGTGACCTTTGGTTACATGATTGTTTACATGTGTAGCAACCATATACATGAAGGAAGGGGATAAGCATGGGTGTAACTACCAGGGTGGCAGGTATAGAAACTGCTATGGGATCATATCTCTGTACTGCGTTAGAACTGTGCACAGTATTCTTGTACTGTGACCATGCAATGCATTGCCAGCAGCTGTCAAATGTGAGGGGGTAGGGTACGATGCACTGCCATTAGCTATTCAGGGTTGGGGGGGGATGTACTGGTGTGAGCTGTATCATGAAGTGAGGCCTGGGCCCCCCTGCCACACAGGTCGCATAGCAACTGCGTGGTCTGCCTTCATAGTAGCTACGCCACTACTTTGCACTATCCTAATGCATGCATTATTACTGTACTATAATGTCATTCTGAGCATTATCCCTGTACTATGACATCACTGTGTGCATTATCCCGAGACTATGACACCATTGTGGCATTATCTCTGTACTATGACATCACTGTGTGTATTATTCCTGTACTATGACATCACTGTGTGCATTATCCCTGTACTATGACATCACTGTGTGCATTATCCCTGTACTATGACATCACTGTGGCATTATCCCTGTCCTCTGACATCACTGTGTGTATTATCACTGTACTATGACATCACTGTGTGCATTATCCCGGGACTATGACACCATTGTGGCATTATCTCTGTACTATGACATCACTGTGTGTATTATCCCTGTACTATGACATCACTGTGTGCATTATCCCTGTACTATGACATCACTGTGGCATTATCCCTGTCCTGCACATTAAACATTTTTCACGTTTTGCTACGAGGCCCCATAATTACACGTTACACCCATGACAAGAAAGTGTTTCCATTATTAGTGTCATTGCATTGACTGGTAAATAAATGTAGAATAATATGCAGAAATATACATCCACATTCCTCCTGGGCATTGGCACTTAGCAGTCTGTCTGCTCCTTGCAGAAAATAGAGCAGAGCTGTGAACATCTTCTCCTTCACACTCCTGGTCTGTATAGATGTCTCCTATTCAAGAGCAGACACTTAAGTGTCAGCTTTGTCACCAAGGAGTGTTTATCTGCTTAGTTTATGAGCCGGGCAAATCTGTTCAGTGTAATAAAGCCTTTCTGGCTCCTAATGGCCGGCACAAGAGTCAGCACTTGGCACTTGTATACAAGCCCATTAACATGGAGTACAGCTTGCGGTGTTGATTTTAGATCCTGATCGATATAGGACATGTTCTTCTACAGTGGAGATGAGAATTACCCCCTGCACCTAACCTTTTAGGTGGTATTTATTCTAGCACTTCATATCCAGCAGAACATTACTGGATCACCATCCGAGTGGGCACTATAACATAATGACTTCTGACACTTAAGCCTTTGTGGTTATTTGGCGCATTGTTATTACTTAGTGTGTATTTGTGATGTTTGGCCCATCACATACAGGGCCTAGCTGCCAGGCTTCAAGACAAGTGAACAGACTGTAATGTGGGTTTTACCTCAAGCTGTAATAAGTTCACATTTTCCTGTGTGAGTTACACAACACCCCGATCCCACGCATTTCTGCCGAACTGAACCTACATCTACTGCGCCAGTTCTGTAAACCCACATGAGTCAGGGTGTTACAGCTGTGATACAAGCTCAGAAATCCATATGTCTAAAATAGGTCCTATGTCCAGCTTATGGTATAGTTTTATACTGTATGTACAGTGAAACCTTGGTTTACAGGCATAATTTGTTTCGGGTACATGCTTGTATATTACTTGTATATCAAAGCAAATTTTCCCATAAGAAATAATTGAAGTGCAGATGATTTGTTCCACAGCCTAAAAATAAGGTAGGGGTTCTGTATCAATAAAGAAGACTGGATCAGTAAAGAAGTGGTTAATCAGTTAACTCTCTCAACACATACAACGCCCCAGGTGGATGCAAACCTGCTGTACCAGTTCAGGGGGAAACAGATGTCATACACCATCCAGCGCCACATGTAGTCAAGATAGCAGGGACACGTGCACGGCAGTGGTGTTGGGAAGTTGAAACACTTACCGATTGGGTTATGTCTGTGCATGCAGGATCTAGGTTGTCTGAACACCGGAGTAGGAGAGCACCGCAGCCTCTCTCACCCTCAGTCCTCAGGGAGAGGTGATAAGGCTAATATGCTCGCTTCCACAGGAGGACCACCACACTTCTACGAGGTCCCTGACATCAGTGGGCACTGAAGGAGAGCCGAAAGGCATCCGGTCACTGGCAGGGTTGATCAGGTAGCAGTGGGTTAAAATGAGAGTGTTTTCTGCCTAATACAGTATGAGGGTGGCTCGCATTATGAAATCCTGCTCGTAGTTTAAAATAAAAAAAAAAAAATGATCAGCTTGTCTTGCTAAATTCTTTTAGGCCAAGTTACCTGTAATCCAAAGTTTAATGATATTTAAAGACTTTCTGGTATCTCAGTTATGCTTATAAATCATTTCCTCTACGGTTTCCGCTGACTCAGGAGTGCTAGAAAGTGTGAGAGTCGACTTGTAATGGCGTCAATGTCCTGGAATCCTTGCACGCTTGGCCAGTGCCTCGATGTCCCGGAATCCTTGCACGCTTGGCCAGTGCCTCGATGTCCCGGAATCCTTGCACGCTTGGCCAGTGCCTCGATGTCCTGGAATCCTTGCACGCTTGGCCAGTGCCTCGATATCCCAGAATCCTCGAACTCTTGGCCAGTGCCTCGATGTCCTGGAATCCTTGCACGCTTGGCCAGTGCCTCGATGTCCCAGAATCCTCGAACTCTTGGCCAGTGCCTCGATGTCCCAGAATCCTTGCACACTTGGCCAGTGCATCGATGTCCTGGAATCCTTGCACGCTTGGCCAGTGCCTCGATGTCACACGCTTGGACCTCCGACGTGTCATCTTCTTCCAGTCCCCCGTATTGCCATTATATTTTTTAATAGTCTTGCAAGTACTATAAATCATCTTTAAAAGCTGTACATAGTTATTATCTATTCTTGGTGGTGACATTTAACGCTGAACCTATCATTTAGTAATAAAAGTTTAATATTTCTAAATATTTCTAAATATCTTGATATTATTCTTGATTACTGTTTATTTGTGTTTCCCAATACTGGGAGGAAAGCCGGCCATACGCTGTCAGCTTAAGGCTGGTTCAGCCAACAGCTATTCCTCCTGGCTTTTCCATACACATGCACACTTGGCGAGTATTTTCAATAGAAAAGGGGAGAAACGTCCGATAGGAAACTCCCTGAAAGCGGCCTGTCTAACCCAGGAACAAAGGACTGGGTATCTGTAAATGGGAAAGAGTTGCAGCAACTCATGCACATCATCATATAGTTGTCAGACCCATAGGTTCACATGGTGGGTTCTTATTACTTTTATCTAATGTGAATAGTTCCAGGCCCTAGTGCGAAATCTGCTCCCCTTGTCTCCATTGTCACTATACTCTACATGCAAATGGGACTTTATGTCCAACCAGACATCATGAACCAAGCTCAACCATAACTTCTGCATCTGACTTTAAAGGGCTTATTCAGCAATAGAAAACCATGGCCACTTTCTTCTAGAGACACCCCCGCTCTTGTCTCCAGTTTAGGTGTGCTTTGCAATTAGCTTCATTCACTTCAATGGAACTGATTTGCAAAACCTGCACCCAAACTAGAGACAAGAGTCATGCTGTTTCTGGAAGAAAGCGGCCATGTTTTTCTATGGATAACCCCTTGAGGCTATGTTCACACTACGTAAAAGTACGGCCGTTGTTAAGGTAGGTTATGTTACCTTTATGGGAAATCACAGATAGAAAATCAAAGTATTGCAATGAATTGTGCTCTGCTACATCTGTAGACTGAAAGAGAGCACGTGTTATAGGGGGGGAAACCAACATATTCGGAATTTGGAAATTTTTGCACATCAGTATTTGCCCTCTAGATGTGAAATGTACTGAATGGTAAAGATACAATACTATCTGATTGCTGATCCTTAGGAGACACTGTAAAACCATTGAGAGAGTCTTTGTGTTATGCACCCCTCCCCTCCGGCCCAGTACTAGACGTAACAGTGTATAGGATTTTACCCACAAGGATTTAGGAAGCTGAGATAGGATGTGTTGTTGTAATGCTGCTCCAATATCCCATATGCTCACCCACCCATGTTTCATTTCTTGGAGAGTCTGTATAGAAATGTACTGGTTGTGTTTCCTTATGTAGGTTACAAGAAGGACGGAGCACTTGGATAGTGTGAGGACCCCAACAACTTCCCTTAGCTTTGTACTTGTGCAACATGAATCTGGAAGTACTAGGGTTAACTGCAGTCGCACCGAAATTTAAGCTAAGCATTATTGTCATACTGTGTCAGCAATGTTCTGCTTTTTATATTATTGGTATAGTCACTCGTAGACATACTTCTAAGTCCAATGCCTGGAAATCAAAAATCACTGATGTGACAAATTGTGGGAAATGTCTGGCGCCCCAAATAATAACCCATGCCATAAGCTGAATGCAGGAAAGTTAAATATGCAGGGGGGCTGCGAGCGGGACTCTGCCGGAGCAATGTAAATCTGAGGCCTATCTCTCATTTCTTGTTCTTCCTGAGTATTCTGTTTTCGTTGGAAGACAAGCGTGTAATTCCTGCCAGATACATCCATTTCATCAACTGCTCTGACCACAGCTAGAAAACAGCGGGACATGCAGATGTGAGTGAGGAAAAGAAAGGATCATCCATAAGCCCATCTCTCAGGGTTTACATTAATGGGTCTCATCTAGTTATAACCATGGAGGCCACGGGGGGCTCTGTATTCAATACTCCTTTTTATGGCTTCCTCACATGGGACCATAAACCTTATAATAAATGCTGCTTGTTATAAGAGATTTGCTTTGTTGAATTGTATCAGTCACTTAAGCTGGCGATGGTGCTTCTTTTGAGGGACGGCAATATAAAGGACTCTTAAAGGGGTACTCCAACAAAAATCTTTTTCTTTCAAATCAACTGGTGTCAGAAAGTTATATAGATTTGTAATTTACTTCTGTTTAAAATTCTCTTCTTCTGTATAAAGTTCCTCTTACTTAGACTCTATACGCTATTACATGGGTCTCCAAGCTGCGGCCCTCCAGCTGTTGCAAAACCACAATTACCATCATGCCTGGACAGCTAAAGCTTTGGAATTGGCTGTCCAGGCATGATAGGAAATGTAGTATTGCAACAGCTGGAGGGCCGCAGTTTGGAGACCCATGCGCTATTATATCAGTCACTTGTGCCGGCTGGCAGTACGAATGAGAGCGAGTCTCTCTTGTGTAACGCAGTTCTGGTCACTGGTGGCCACAGAGCTCGGATTGCGGATACGGTGCTTGTCTCACAACCTGGAGGAGCACCGCCACAGGCGACTCCCATGTGCACCCAGTGCTGACAGCTACAGTGATCTCTAAATGATAGTCACTATTTATTAGTAGACGTCATTGAGCTATTTTATACATATTTGATCACTATAGCTCATCACTGATTATTTTGGCCCATCCTTTCCCGGGATACGCACATTGGTGATCACTGTAGTGCTCCTGTATAGTGGTAACATCTATTATTATAACCAGGGGCGTAGCTAATGTCTCCTGGGCCCTGGTGCGAGAGGTCAACTTGCCCCCCCCCCCACTCCTTTCACGACCAAGTGATGCTATTGGTATATATATATATATATATATATATATATATATATATACACATACACACAACAAGACAGATATTACCAATAACACCAGCATATAGGAAGAGAAAATATTATCACCATACATATTCCCACCATGCTGTTACTGACCAAATCCAGTATACTAAGACCAATAAAACACAGTACCGGATAACAAGTAACAAATAACACACCACATACTGACTAATACCGCCACATACTTACTAACACCACTGCTGCTACTGACTAATACCACCACTTACTAACCCCACCGCTGCTACTGAATAAGATCCACTGTACACAGATCACTATCACCTTATACAGTCATATAGAGGCTGACCCAGTTGTACACAGGTTGTATACTCCATATACATTACAATGCAGTTACATCAGGTCTCCTCTGATCAGAGATCTTTCCTTTCCATCTTCTCCATCTGTCCTGGGCCGTTATGAGAACTTCTCCGAGCCACGAATCCACAGAATCTGCCAGACAGACATATTAGACTCCTCACTCTGGCACCATCCTCATCTCTATACACACTGCACATCTGTATTGGCCCCTTTATACCCTCATTTAGTGGGTAGGCTGACTCTATGTGACCCCCTAATAATATATGTCACCACCTCTATGTAGCCTCCTTATAGATAGCCCCCTCTCCCCCTATGTTGCCCCCCCCTTATAGATTGCCCCCTCTCCCCCTGTGTTGCCCCCCCTTATAGATTGCCCCCCTCTCTCCCTCCCTTATAGATGGCCCCCTCACTCCCCCCCCCCTTGTAGATGGCCTGCGGGTCCCCTTTGTGGCGGGCCGGGTCGCAGTAGCGACCGCTGTAACCCTGGTAGTTACTCCACTGATTATAACACACTTATCCCTGGCAGCTGTGTTTTTAATTGATGTATCTCGTCACACGTTTTACTAGATAATTAATAATAGTTAATTTTTATTCTTCATTAATTTTAAGCTCACATAAATACCATTAGTGCGAGAGTTACAAGATAGAGGGAGCCTTTTTAGGCTGATGGCCCTATGTGTTTCAAAAGATTTGGATTACAAGCACAGTCCTGGAATGAATTATGCTCGTAATCCATGCCCAGATAACTTCTTTAGGGTGCGTTCTCACCTACAGGATCTGCAGCAGATCTGATGCTGTGTTCAGTTATTTAAATGAAATCGGCTGCAGAAAATCAGCTGCAGATCCTGTAGGTGGGAACGCACCATTAAAGCGATTGTCAAAGGTTGTTTGGAGCAGGTTTTACCCATGCGCACATGCCTAGATAGGGAATAGTAAATTCAATTCTATACAGTTTGAAATGGTTTAGTACCATAACAATCAAAGTAATGTTGGACATTGAGCATATACATTTTATATATAAGTAAAGAAAGATAATGTCCAGCGGCACTCACCATAAAACATGATCTTTATTTAATAACTAAAAGACATACAAAACAGGAACATGGAGACACCTCTACTCACATCCTCAACCCTCACAGCTGTGGGGAGAGGTGTCTCCATGTGCCTGTTTTGTATATCTTTTGCATACTGAATAAAGTTTTATGGTGAGTGCCGCTGGACATTATCTTATTTTACTCATTCACACATTGGACTGTCCTATAACCAAGCTGAGCACCACTGAATTGATCACATGTGGATGTAAAACCTGATATCTATGCCTGCTGGGGGTCGTAGTGCCTTTGAAATCTTTTGCTTGTGGACTACATTTTATATATGCTATTATTACTATTAAATTGCAATGTAGCTACAAACTGATAACCATTCAGTAATAGTAACATACAGTTTTGTAAAATCAATGCTTAGAATTCCTGTTTGCTATGGTTAAGAACCGACCATCAAATGGACATCATAGCTGGAGGCAGATACAGTGTTCAGAAAAAAAAAACATCAAAATAGCATAGCAGAAATAAATCCTACTTGGAAACAAAGTCTACTTTTACTAAGCATGGCTATAAGAGTTGCATGTGGGAAGTTATGGTCTAGGACAGAGGTCCTCCTATGTTAATGTGCTATGACCTCGGAAAAGCCTGCAGGGAACATTCCCTACAGATGTACAATAGACGGCTTCAGTACTTGTAGGGGATCAAGTACTCCACTAAGTTCTGCTGCTACAGTGGGGTTTCCATTCCTCTCCATACAACTAAACCCAGGTATTTCTTGTGTCTGCATAAGTCAATAGATGAAAACAATCTCCAGGCTTTCTTCTATGTCTTCTGGGGCACATTCATCATGTTATCCCTGAGAAACATCCTCAGTATTCCCAGATGATGACATCTGTGTCTACATGTGTGTAATAGATTAATCCATCATTCACGCCATGCACCATGCTTGGACTCAAAGCAGAATTCCAGGTCTCCCCCCAAGACCAGAATTTCCGGTAGCACCCCCAACTACTACTGTCAGTCCCTGCCCTCTACCTGACACTGTTCTGCATTGGTCCTCTTCTCGGGAAGCATATTGATGTATGTGCTCATACACATGTATAGTTTGTCTTTTGCCATTTTTATTCAGTACATAAAGAGTTTAAAAGGTTGGGTCTTGTGGGATTGATGCAGATGGGGGTCTTCTGCTCCGGGCTTGGGAAACGCCTGGGCCTGTTTAGTTTGGACGACTTTGGGTACTAACCAAGCTATGAGGTCAGAGTGACATACAGCCCGAAACATTTTCCTTTCATGCATCTCTGTCTCCTGCGCTGAGCCGTCCCACCCAGTAAGTGCAAAGCCTTCTCCTGGCTCCATGGATTCACCCCGAACAAGCCGGGAGGTGATATCCTGTGTGTTTTGGATGATTGTTGCTTATTTTTCAGAGGTGTAGAACAACTCCGCTGTCTATGATGGCCAAACGAGACCTGTGGGTATAAAAGTCAAAGCTGAAAGCCATTCAAAGACATTTCTCATCTTATGGAATTGGCATTGTAATGTGCATGAACAAATACCTAAAGAAATTAGTATGTGCCCCCCCCCTTCCCCCCTGACAGGACCAGATGCTAGCTGTGCAGAATACGTTATGCCATAATAACATCCTGAAATCACCGATTGCCAGGGACCACAGTAGGACTAATAAAACATAACTTTTAATAAAGATAATTAAAAAAGAAATTAATAATATACTAAATATACAAAAAATATACTATATTGCTAGTATTTTTTTAAATTATCTTTATTAAAAATTACGTTTTTATTAGTCCTACTGTGGTCCCTGGCAATTGGTGATTTCTGTATATACTGACCACTGGGTCCCGAATATAACCCTAACCCCCTGTACCCCTTGTCTGTAAGTGAATACATAAGAACATTCTGAACGGAGGGGTTACCACTGCTGAGACCCCCAACATTCACCCGACTTCTCATAGTAGTAAAACCTCCTTTAACTGTACATGTTCATTAAATCATAAGTCGTCTACCTATGAAATAGGGGTTCTCCAGATTATAATAACAGGGGACACATTAAAGTGTCACTGTCGTGAATTTTTTTTTTGCAGAAATCAATAGTCCAGGCGATTTTAAGAAACTTTGTAATTGGGTTTATTATCCGAAAAATGCATTTTTATCATGAAAAAGCAGTTTGAAGCTCTCCCCCCTGTCTTCATTGTTCTCCTATGGAGAGAGCTAAAGAAAAGACCAAAACAGGACAACAAAGAGTTAATCTACAAATCCCTCACTCGTTATCTGTTCTGACCATCACCACTGACCTGTCTGAGCTCAGATTACAGCTGTCACCCAGCTCTGTGCCTGTAATCCTCTGTTATCTGCTTTCTGCTGCCGGCTAACTCCCTCCTTCCTCCTCCCCCCTCCCCTCTCCCTAGAGCAGACAGGGTACGTCTCCTGCAACAAGTCACAATTTTCAGATTTTTCAGAGTGGATGAAAAAGAGGAAGGAGGGGGGGACCTGGGAAAAGGCTTTTTACATGCAGATAATGGCAGATTTGGCTAATAAACCCAATTACAAAGTTTCTTAAAATCGCCTGGACTATTGATTTCTGCAAAAAAAAAAATACGACAGTGACTCTTTAAAGAACACTTGTTGTATCTCTGTTCTCTCAAGCTATATTCTATATTTGATTCATAGTCTTTAGATGAATTTACTGTTTATACAATCTGTTCTATAGATGGGATCTATGCATGAGACTCTTGACCTCTTCCATAGCCATAGCAATCTATAACGTTATTGGAAATCTTTTTCTTTTCTACAAATAACTTTTGATTCCAGTTTATAGAAAAGTCTAATGTCCATAGCAGCGTTAAGCAACCTGGGGCTTTTCAGCTTACACAGGATTACAACTCTTATCATGAAGGGAGTTGTGGTTTTACAACAACTAAAGAATGGCCATGTTTGAAAAGCATTTTATTTTTTCCTGGTTTTGTACTGGTGGTGCAAAAAAAATGTCGCCATAGGTCTTTATTTAAGGGGTACTTCACAGTGATCTCTGCTGCCACCTCTTTCCATGCCAGGAACTTTCCAGAGCAGTAGCAACTCCCCATAGAAAATCTCTGGAAAGAATACATTACTTCCTGCAGGACATATAGCAGATGATAAGTACTGGAAGATTAAGATTTTTAAATAGAAGTCATTTACAAATCTGTAGAAATTTCTGACATTAGTTGAGTACATTTGCTTACTTTTTCTTATGCAGCCTCTACCAAGTGTTGTATGAGCTCTATTTTCCCTCTATGTATATGTAATCCTCCCCTGTAGACTGCCTTGTACCTGCTCTCCCATTTCTTTCCAGCCTGCGTGAGCTGTTCTTCAGGTTTTCTCTCACCCCTGTCTATCATCTGGTATTTAGCCTTCCCCTGCTGTTATCTCTATCATAGAGAAAGCAAAAAATCTGCCTGATGGATTCAGAAAATCTGATTTATTTTTCTTTGAGTGGCGGCTAAATGGTAGGAAATTTTTTATAAAGATTATTAACAAATTGATTTCATTTTCTTTTAAGGAAACAAATCAACAATTAGAAAATCAGTGCAAAGGTGCCGACATCCCTTAAATATATTTGGCGGAGCGATTATCTAAGGAGCGCTACGCACTATTTCATAATTCTTTATAGAAAACAAGTGATTTGAGTTGTGCTAAATGTTACATAATATTCTATGGTGTAGCTTCAAAGATATAGGATACATAAGCCTGACTAAGCCCTTTGGTATTTGTAGTAGAAACTGTCTATGTATTTCAACCACATTCTATTATTGGCTCGAAAAGCGTGAAAATTTACAGAGTATTGATGGACGTCGCTCTCTTTCCCACTGCCCTTTCCCTGTCCTAGACTTCTTCTCTCCCAGTGACAATGTACAATATAGCGACTGTTGTGCTGGAAGTTGGTGAACAAATCAGATCAATGAAGCCCTGTTTTGCTGACACAGAGGGCATCTTTTCCTTTGATTTGTGGCCATGCTTTGTCTTCTCGGGTGTTATATGTGACCCTATGGGACTTTCTTGTGCATGAGAATTCTGGATTCTTCTGACCCGCTCCACAACGATCTCGTCTACAACCGGAGCACTTCATATTCTGTGAATAGTCGTCTATTCCTTCTTGTTCTGATGATACTGCTTTAGTTTGTTGTCATTTTTTTTTCTTTTAATATTACAAATAACTGCTAAAAGACTCATTGCTAATGTAACTCTTTGAGGCTTCATGATGGAATTGACTTGTCATAGACTTTGGTGGATGCCAAAAAAGTGCAGTATAGTTCTGACCACTGTGACCACTGATTATTATTCATGGGCACTCAGGCAGCTGCCCAGAAAATGCCAGGTGGATCCATCAGGACAAAGTGGCATAGCACTTTCCTTCCCCTTTTGCTTTAAGAATTATGAAGCCACCACCCTGCCCAGTTGGTCATTGGTGGCATATCCCAGCAATATATTTGATACCTATCAATACATTCATTGATTTAAATAAATGGATAAGTAGAACACAGAGGGCACTATATGGCTTGATCAGCACAGAATTTAATTCAGTCAAATGCACGATCGCCTGGCAGGGTTGTGCTGTTTCAATGATGACCTTGAAATTATATGTAGTTGGTAAGAGGTTTTTTTTACTTGCTTAATAAAAAATGGAGGATCAAGACCAAAGAAAACAGTGGTTATAACAGCGCAACCTTATCCACTCCTCACCCCACTGTGTGTAAAAAACTGAAAAATAACTAGCTTTCTTACAACGCGTTTCGAAGGAACAACTCCTTTCTTCACCAGATACTACTGAACTAGCATTCCGTTTACTGGCAGTGTCCGGTATTTGTCTAATGAGTGTAATAGTCCTCGACACAGTGTATTTTTGTTATAATTTATTTAATTATCCAAAAAAAAAAATTAACTGGTGTCTTAAAAATCTTAATCCTTCAAGTACTTATTAGCTGCTGTATGCCTTGCAGGAAGTAGAGTATTCTTTCCAGTCTGACACTGTGCTCTCTGCTGCCACCTCTGTCCATGTCAGGAACTGTCCAGAGCAGCAGCAAATCCTCATACAACACCTCTCCTCCTCTGGACACTTCCTGACTTGGACAGAGATGTCAGCAGAGAGCGCTGTGTCAGACTGGAAAGAAAACACCACTTCTTGCAGGACGTACATCAGCTTGAAGTATTGAGATTTTATTAATAGAAGTAATTTACAAATTTTTATAATTTTCGGACACCAGTTGATTTAAAAATGTTTAGTTTTCGCCAGCGTACCCCTTTAATAAAAGGGTCCAGCTCCTCTTAGCGTATTGGGTGCTTTTGTGCTGGATTTTTGTCTACACACTACCATCTACTTCCTCATGCACTATTCTTGCGAGCGCCTCCCTAAGTGACATTTCCAGCTGCATCGGCCGCATTTGGGACCATGAACTATAAGTAATTGAAAGTAACTATAGTCACAACACGACAGGGTGAGCAGTTTGTGTAACACATCTCCTTTGCATAAGACAATGTTATCCTATGAGGTGCTTTGTGTCTCTTTTTCTTTTAAAGTCTTCTGGATCTCGGTATGGTGCCAGCCTAAAGTGGAAACTTTATAATAAGGTGTTTGCAATGGACATTTGACGTGGACTGCTTCTATTTTTCTACATTCCTTTCATCCATTGGAGAAAGTTGGTATTAACGACTGATTATCAGTGTTTTCTATATACATTCCTGGAATACATGGAAGACTGAGGAATACCATTAGCATCTTGACCTTACTCCAGGGGATAAGGAGGTGTGAGATTCAAACAGGCTTATCGGAACTAGATCGCCGGCTGTAGGGAAAGGAATAGACGGAGATATCTGACTGATCGACATTACAGTAACATGCCGTTATATCATAATCTGGATAATAACATACATTGGGAGTTCATAAGACAAGCCATAGTGATCGGACATCATGTGGTCCTCATTTGATCCCACCTCCTGCTGGTTCTCTTCCTTGGAATATTTGCTGCCTTTTATTGATTTATAGGATACATGATATATACATATAATTATATAATGGATTGGTCTCTTAGAGGAGTCGTCTCATGAGCCCTGCATTTTATTATAGAAGCTGCTATTGTAGAGGGAAGCCATACAGTGCCAAATGAATGGTCAACCATGTGATGTATAAAACTGTATGGGCCTAGGCTGATTTATCTGTTTTATTAAGAGGGACGGCACTTTATTTCGACCAGATAAATTCCACCGATAAGGGGAGATTTATCAAACATGGTGTAAAGTGAAACTGGCTCAGTTGCCCCTAGCAACCAATCAGATTCCACCTTTCATTCCTCACAGACTCTTTGGAAAATGAAAGGAGGAATCTGATTGGTTGCTAGGGGCAACTGAGCCAGTTTCACTTTACACCATGTTTGATTAATATCCCCCTAGTGTCTAAGGACCCTATTACACGGGACGCTTATTGTGCGAAAAATCATTATATCGTTCGAATTTAAACAATAATTGTCCTGTGTAATTGCAGGCAACGATTAAAAATCATTCACGTGCCATTGATCGTTCATTTAGATCTGACCCTGAAATCACTGTTAATCATTCGCTGTAATTGCACATTTGTTCAAAGTAATTTCATATTCGTTCACTAATCGTACAGTGTAATTACAAATCGTTCCTTCTGTTCCTGGGATCAGATGGAGTAAACAATTGTTGTAACAATCATAATTAACTACTTTAGTTTTGTCTTAGGCTATGTTCACACTACGTAAAAGTACGGCCGTACTTTTACCGCGGTGGAACAATGCCTGTTGTTCTATGGGATCCCGGCCGGAGCGTACACACATCGTACACGCTCCGGCCGGGATCCCATACGCCGCCGCAAACAACTGACATGCGCCCGCATCAGAGCTCTGCGGCTGAAAGGATCATCCGGCCACCAAGTACTATTCACATTAACCAGTTTTTCTCATGGTGTGAACAGGGCTGCAAAGACAGTTGGAGAAAGGAGCCGCAACCCCGCAAATATGGTTTCTAACAGCAAGAAGTCACCCAGAAAAATGCTGATCTACCTCTTTCTTTTTCTTTTTCTAGAGATTTGAAGAACAACTTGATCAGCAAAATGGAACCTGGAGCTTTCTTGGGACTGCCTGAGTTAAAGCGCCTGTAAGTATGTAGAAAATGTGAGAGGAATCCCGGAATGACAGACAGAATTTATTAGCAACTTGCTTCCATTACAATTCCCTAAGGACTCCTTCTGATGCTTTTTCTGCATTTGTTGTAGTTTTTGCACGTAAAAAAGAAATACCATGAATTTCAAAAGTGTATTTTTTTTATTGTTTATAAACACAAAAAATGCCATAGCCGGAGTATATTGATTTATTGACCACCTAGAAAAACTACTGTATTGCGTTCAGTATTTTACCATAGATTTTCATGTTAAAGGTTTTATTCAGGATTATATAAAAATGATCTGCTTTCTTCAAAAAACAGCACCACACAGGTTGTGTGTGGTATTACAACTTGGCTCCATTAAAGGGGTACTCTGATGAAAATCTTTTTCTTTCAAATCAACTGGTTTCAAAAAGTTATATAGATTTGTCATTTACTTCTATTTAAAAATCTCGTCTTCCAGTATTTATCAGCTGCTGGATGTCCTACAGGAAGTGTTTTTTTCTTTTCTTTTCAGGTTGACACAGTGCTCTCTGCTGCCACCTCTGTCCAAGACAGGAAATGTCCAGTGCAGTAGTCAATCTCCATAGAAAATCTCTCTTGCTCTGCACAGTTCCTGTCTCAGAAAGGGGTGGCAGCAGAGAGCACCAGGTTAGACTGAAAAGAAAACACCACTTCCTGCAGGACATACAGCAGCTGGTAAGTACAGAAAGACTTGAGATTTTTAAATAGAAGTAAATTAAAAATTTATATAACTTTCTGAAACCAGTTGATTTGAAAGAAAGATTTTTGCTAGCGTACTACTTTAACTTCAATGGAACTGAGCTGCAATACCACACACCAACTGAGGGCAAGAATTAAAGGGAACCTGACACAAGTCCAATCTGCAGGCTCCCTTTCATGGAGTAGGAGGAGCTGAGCAGATTGATACAAAAAATAGTTTTTGAGAATAGTTTCAGTATACCTTGTAATTTATTCATATAAAACTCTGCTCATTCTCAGCTATGTAATCAAGTAGGTGGCCCTACTTAGTGATTGACAGCTATCTGTGTAAGTGTACCTATAGAGGGAGCTGTCAATCACTGAGTAGGACCACCCACATAACTTCTTAGCCCAGAATGAGCTGAGAGTTACATGAATAAATGACAGGTTATCCTGGAATCTTTTCCACAAGACATTATATAAATTTTCTCAGCTCTTTCTGCTTTATAACCTGATGCCTACAGGTTCCCTTTAAAAAAAATATTGGAATTTTGTGTAAAGTAATGTCAATTATTTAGCATTGGAGAGGAAATGTATTGTTGCCTAGTGTCCATTAAAATAACTGACTGTGAATGTAATTGATGAACAGGCCCGATCCACCATAGCGGAAGGTCTCTCTGTTCTGGCTCACCATGATTCTCATACTACTGTAAAGTAAATGTGCCTTTTTGTTCCAGGGACATCTCCAATAACAGAATTGGCTGTGTGCTTCCTGCTGCCTTTCAGGGTCTGACCAGCCTATCTCGCCTGTAAGTATACATACCGCACATTATATTTGCTTCTTCTGACAGGACCTCATTCTAAACCGGTGGCCTATACCCGAAACACTTTACCAGAAAATTTACAGTATACTGTTTTCACATTTGCACCTGTCATAAACCTGCAATATTACTTAGATATCACATTATATAGATAAACACTAAATTCAGCTCTGCTACATCTGTACTTACCTTGATAAACAATGTGTCAATGCTCCTTTCACTTAAACTGTGTGTTATGTTATACCATGTTTCCCTGAAAACAAAAGACCCTTCTAAAATAAGACACCCCAAGTACCCTATCCTTTAGCCTAAAGTAAGGCATTCCCCCCCCCCCCCCCCCCCCCCCCCAAATAAGGCACCCCCTACTCTAAACTAGGCTAGTCTAAGTACAAAAATGGTGCATGGCTAATCCAAAAATGTTAGCGCTGCCCAAAAGACTCCAACAGTTAGAGGCAGAAAAAAGTTAAAACATTTATCAAAAGTGCACAATATTTACACGTTTCGAGGAACAAAGGTCCTCTTCATCAGAATAGTAGTGCAAGTCTAAACTAGGGCACCCCCAAAAGTAAGGTGCCCCCCCCCTAAAGTAGGGCTGCCTGCCACCCAGGACTCACCTAATCCCCTTGTGGACCTCCGAAGCCAGCGCAGCAGGCATACTGGTCCATGGCTTCCACATCCTCGGTATGTCCCAATGTACACCGTCCCACGCCTGATTCACGTCCTGCTGCTGATGGTTTCGGGGTGAGTATTCCAGGGAGGTCTGGGGAGGTTGTCTTATTTCTCTCCCACTGACCAGGAGGGGGGAGAGAAATAAGACATCCCCTGAAAATAAGACGTAGGGGGAGATTTATCAAACTGGTGTAAAGTAGAATTGTCTTAGTTGCCCCTAGCAACCAATCAGATTCCACCTTTCTCACAGATTTTTTGAAAAATGAAAGGTGGAATCTGATTGGTTGCTAGGGGCAACTAGAACAATTCTACTTTACACCAGTTTGATAAATCTCCCCCCCCTAGTGCCTGTTTTTGAGGATAAAATAAATAAGGCACTGTCTTTTTTTCGGTGAAACACAGTAAGTGGATGTGTATAGTGTGGTATATTTTGTATTTCTGCTCCTTGTCCAGCCCGACTGACAATCTAATTTTGATGATGGTAGCAGTTTTTTGATGATGAGTACACCCCGACGAGCAGAAGATCTAGGAACTGTGCAAGTTAAAAATAAAAAATAATAACCTTGGCTTTGGATTCGTGCTGAGCTTAGAATAAACCCGCTCATTTGAGTAACCACAAGGCAGGGAGACAAGTACCCATTCCTTAAAATATACCACCATTAAAATGCCAGCACTCTCCTGACACTTGCAGGCCTATAAAACCCTCTGATTCAGCATTTGCCGGACCCGTTCTATTTTGGGACGATACAATCAACATTCTTCTTGTTTTCTTGTCCTTATCCTTTTTGTGCTATTTGTAGGCCCTGAGGTCTGTCTGTCTGTCGCGGTCATGTGACAGCGTTGTACCCTCAGCTTGTGGCATCAGGTCGCAGTGTTATCAGAGCTGTGTCCTTATTACCTG
The DNA here is from genome assembly GCF_027789765.1 of Dendropsophus ebraccatus. Lineage (NCBI taxonomy): Eukaryota > Metazoa > Chordata > Amphibia > Anura > Hylidae > Dendropsophus > Dendropsophus ebraccatus. The sequence goes on along the minus strand of NC_091454.1, from coordinate 186,641,238 downwards.
TGGAGTTCTATCATTACTATGTTACCTTGAGCTGTGGTCAGCCACGTCTCCGCCGGGAGCCATCCTTCCCTCTATTTTAGCTATATGTGCTATATGACAATGGGACAAACGGACAGAAAACTGATTGGAGTCAAAAGTAAACTGGGTGGATCTATTTACATTCGTCACCAAATAAAGAGTATAACATACATCCAGTATAATAACAGATAGTGGTGGATTCTTTCCAGTCTGACACTGTGCTCTCTGCTGCCACCTCTGTCCGTGTCAGGAACTGTCCAGAGCAGTAGCAAATCCCCATAGAAAACTCTCCTGCTCTCCAGTCTGGAAGGAATACACCACTTAACAGACGTAAATGACAATTCTGTGCCACTTTCTGGCATCAGTTGATTTGAAAGAAAGATTTTTTTTGTGAACTACCCCTTTAATGTTCATCAGCCCCCCCCCAGATTCTTTCTGTTTACATAGCTCTGTAGGCTTGCACACTGTATAGTAGGGGCTACACAGAGAATTGCAGCCTTGTCTTATTGAAATAAAGTGTTCCTCCCACCAATCCCATATTAAAGGGGTTTTCAATGAAAAACTGAACCATGGCTGCTTTCTTCCAGTTTGGGTTGCGGGTTTTGCAGCTCAGTTCCATTGAAGTGAATGGAGCTGAATTTTATTACCACACAATCCTGGATAACCCCTTTAATAACCTATCTTAAGTATCTGTATTATAATCCTGGAAAACCTCTTCAAATAAATCCAGAAATAAGATCTTGCATGAAGATATATAAGAAGATGTGGAAATGCTTCTAAGTTCAGTTGTATTAATATATTTTAATAGAAAGTCAATCTAGCCTGGTGCAGATACTCTAATATATTGGTCTCCTTGTAGATTTTTGTCTGGAAACATCTTCTCTACTCTGAGTCCTGGGGTGTTTGATGAGCTCCCCTCCCTGAAGCTAGTGTGAGTATACATACCGTGTAGTCCACTTATACTGGTGTCCAGCAGAGTAGATGCTGATGGATCCTTGTCTCTGTTTAGGGATTTTTCCACAGATTTCCTGACCTGTGACTGTCACCTACAATGGATAGCTACCTGGGCCAAAAATGGTTCAGGCAAGATCTCAGACAGGACGTTGTGTTCATATCCAAGTGCACTTAGAGAGCGGCCATTGCGGAATCTGAAGGAAAGTCAGCTAACTTGTGGTAAGGAATCACTGATCCCTATGTATGGACTCCATACTGTATCCTGTTGTGGTTATAACAAACCAGAAAGACATGATAATGGTGTTTATCATCTTAGGGGGGACCCCGGAACTTCACACACACCAGCTTATCCCATCCTTGAGACAAGTTGTGTTTCAGGGTGACCGAATACCTATTCAGTGTACGGCAAGTTACTTGGGCAATAGCAGTCAGATCATCTGGTATCACAACGGGAAGCAGGTGGAAGAGGATGAAGAACAGGGAATTATACTGGAGGAAACAATCGTACATGACTGTACTTTCATAACAAGGTATGGAAAACTGGTACTCTGGGAACCTAACCTAGATGCCAGTCTATAGTTTTCAAAGAAGTTATATACAATGGTACAATGCCGGATACACACCACATTTAAAAGAATGATGGTTGACCTCACGGAGATCAACCAAAACACTGCAGAGACACCATCACATGTTTCTCAACCTCAACGTCAGTGAATCTAGGAACATTGCTCTCTGGGAAATCAAATATGCAATGTAAGTGAGCTAGCCAGACCATTTACCGGGAAGAAACAACCAAGCCAAGGGGGCCTCCAGTCAAAGAAATCACCTTCCAACAAGTCGCAGTCAAAAAATGACAGGACTTGGGAAATACCCAAAGAAAGTATGCATCCACAGACAGCTGTTTCGGGAGTTTTTGCCCCTCATCAGTGTGAAGTAGGATTCTGACTAGTGGACATTGAAAAACATGTGAGGGTGTCTCCACAGTAATTTTGCATATTTGATATACACCACATGAGACAGGAGTGCAGGGGATCCCTATACTATGCTCATCCACAAAGCATAGGGTATCCATATTGCCTACAGCAGTGGTTTCCAACCTACAGCATTGGCTTTCTAGCTGTAGCGGAGCCACAAATCTCAGCATGCATGCATTGCCATGCTGGGAGATGTAGTTTTGCAACAGCTGGAGAGCCCCAGGTTGGAGACCATTGATTGAGAGGGTTCATATGTAACATGTGAAACACATGTATGAGCCATGCATGGCCAGGGAGTATGGCTCCATAGCGTGCTCGGCCCGGGGAGAGCAGGAATGTCTTGTTTACATTCAATGTCTGAGTTTAAATTTAGCAAGCGGTTCTGGTATTACGGCCCCGCATCCTGCCGACTCCGGTCCTGATAAACTGTTTATTCCTAGCTGGCAAATCAGCCGTTTCCTCTCAGCATGGAGGCACATCCTGTGCGTTCAGGGACTCCTATCGGATGTCCAATTCTTCTGCCAAGGTGCACCAAGAAACTGAGCAATTGACGGCATATCAGAGTCACTTGGCCCACCTAGTCTGTGCATGCTTAATTGTTACAGCCCCGGCACAATAACACTTCGAAATAAACACGTTATACGCACATTCTTGATCCCATTCCAGCCCCTAAGACTGTGGTGTGGTGTGTAAACTATTGTTGCCTTTTGCTTATTACAGTTCCCTATAAGATGTGGGGTAATGGTTGCGGCTTCAGAATATCTTGGATACAGTTTATATTTTTAGGATTTTAATAATTTATTAAATGGAAAGTATTTTTGTTGTTTTGGAGGGCGTCTGAAAATGAGAAACCCCATAGTAAATATACATAGTAAGCTGTTGGTGAGGGTCTATGTTAGCACTATAGCGCATCATGTAGTAGCCCACCTGTAAACCCGTGCACTCTGTTCATTCAGGCTGGCAGTTTCCCTGTGTTAAAGCGAATGTACCACTATGTACATTGCTTTGGGGTTTTTACATGAATAGACCAGTGCAGGCACAGGGATGCCGTTGCCGCAGTCCTTTTCTTTAACTGCCCCCCGGGTTACCGCGCACATCGTTGGTCTATTCCTGAGCACCGTCCCGGCATGAAGCACTGGAGGTGGTCCCGCCAGCCCTGCCGGCCCCCAGTGTGATGAAACCCCTATCCTCTGTGATGTGGCTCCATTATCAGTGGGGATCCCAGTGGTTGGACCCCTGCCGAGCACTATGTTCACCCCTTGTTAGTAGCTATGGGATAATGCCGATACCCAAGAAGGTTACAGAGGTGCCAAGAACTATGGCACCAACGCCGCATGTGATTACAATGGGATTGTCTAAGAATGTTAGGCCATGTTCATTCTCTGTTCACAGCATACACTGGGCATATACATTTGGAAGGTATCCAGATGTATAGTGTAAAATACATAGACTAGACCTGACATTTTTCATGTATGTTTGGCTGCTTTACTGTAGATACTGGATACCTTTGATTGTACTTTATAGGATACTGGGCAGAAAAAAACCCTCAAAGAAAAATTTTCTCTTGTAATGGAACTTAATATGAGATGTATCCACCTGTATAGGCAAACAGTTTCATATATCTGTAGCAAACAGTTGGATGCCCCATAGTCATAGAAAAACTTTTATATAGTGCAGAACTTTTTTTTTTTCATTGGTGAGATGGTGTATGTAGATTAGGTGAGAGCGCCTCCATGTGGCCATCACTGAGGCAATATGGATATGTTTATAGGTTGACCATAGTCATTACTTGTATGTAGTCACCAGTATACAGCATATACTGATACAAATAATTTCCACCTGCTATAGTCATATCGGGATCAGGATAGACCTGACTGTGTTAATAAAAGCATTTAAATTCTTACTATAAGTAACATGATAAATGTAATTGTAGACCTTAGAGATGACTGTCATCTCCCATGTATGGCCTCTTATCACACGCTACGCATCCAGTATTCACGTATATTTTCACCTTATTCATAAATGTCATTTTCTGGCTTGGCCGCCTGTCATTCTTTGTTTATCCTCTTCCAGTCTTCTTTCCTGCAAAGCTTTCTTTTCCCCCATTGTGACACAATCCTGGTGCTGAGACAAAACCTATACATCATATGAGGTTTATGTGCTGCAGACAATGTGCGAGAGACTGCCAAGGTCTCCAGACTGCTGCATTGAATCATCTGCACCAAGCTTCATGTCCAGTTCACTTCGGTTCACGTGAGCTCAGTGTTCCTTCCTGGACAGGTTGCTATATATCCGCTATGGTAGATGGTGGAATAGGTTATTATATCAAATCACTGAGTTGTTCTCTTCTGGCACGTTGTTAAAATTCTAGAACAGTGGGATGACAACTAATATGTTATAGGACCAGAGACATAATGTTTCTCATTGAAGAGAGCGTCTTAAAGACGTATGGAGACTTATAGGATATTCATACTACACTGAGAACTTTTTGGGGGTAACTTTCCTGTAAGTCTCCATACATCTTTATGACACTATATTATCATATCATAATGATCCATTATGATACGGGGAACGTCAAAACAATTGAAATCTTCACGTTGGTGTACTGATTCCGCATTCCAGTCTGCAGAACATTTTCTTTATCTACAGACCATGCGAGAAACATGTGAATGCCCCCTAAGAAACAATCTCTGAAGGAGTTTCTGGCTTGGCTTATTAAGTCCCCTGTTATGTTCTAAGGAATGTGTCACCTAAATTTTCTTTTACTAATTAGAGTCAGATACTAAAAGTTGCTCTATTAATCTGTTTCCATTTGCTATGTTCACACAACGTATATTTTCGTAAAACCACAGCCGTTGTACAGCGGCCGTGATTATTATGAAAATATGCGTGCCTTTGCTGGCTATGGTATCCCGGCATGGATGTGCCCGCATCAGAACTCTGCGGGGCTAAAGATCATCTGGCCGGTACTTCAGTATCGGCTGGGATGATCTTTTCAGAGACCGGCCGTTCTGCGACCCGGCCGGGTCACTTACAGCGTCTGCACATGGCCTTAGGGTTAGCTTTAGTACAGCAAAACTCATGGACATAGACAACAATAGACAGAGTCTGTCCCCTTGAAATAAATGCAAAACATTACTGAGTGTGCTCTGTGTGAAGGGGTCATTCCACAGGGAGCTGCTATTGTCTCCTCTATCTACTGTTGTCACATGTTGCTGCAATGCTGTACAGATCACTTTACAGCAGCCTCCTCCTATCACCACAGAACAGGAACTCTCAGCTTAGTTTTAGCCCCAGTGGTAAGAATGAAAACTGCAAGATATCAGAATTATTTTAGACTATAGAAATATTAAAAATTAGAAAAAATATCACCAAAAATTCTTAAAAAAATATGTTTAACATAAACCATTATTTAAACAATAAGTCATTTTCTGCCTTCTATTAAATAAACCTCACTACTTTATGAGGGGGGATGAAGGCAGGCCAGTGGTGTCAGAGTCTATCAGCAGCTTCAATCTGTGCCCCTTAGGCGACTAGGACGGTAGCTGAACTAGTTTCTTGGAGGGAAATATGTGAGGGAAGGGGGAGTACAGGGGTTAAGGGTTTTTATTTCCTGAACATAATATCACATAAAACATAAGGCAGCTCTCACAGATGATTTGTGTGTATGACGTCTGACCCTACACATTATTATAGTGGCGAAAACAAAGCCGTTTTTCAGGGGTTAACTCAGGACATTATACAGTCTGATTCTGGCACGTTCACCCTCTGCTTGTGTCTGTGCGTCACTTCTTTTTCTTTTATGATTTTGGGATACTACAGAGTTTGTAATCTCTATGAAACTTTACATCCCTGCACAAGGATCGGTCTTTGAGTTTGGGGTCATACACAGGCTGGGGTCATACACAGTATTTCAGTCTATATTTTTAGCCCAAACCAGGAGTGAGTCCAAAACACAGAAGTAGGTGCAAATCCTTCTATTGTAGTTATTCTCTATGTCGGTTCCTCTCTTGGTTTTGGCTAAAAATACTGACCAAAATACTAGGTGTAAGCCCAGGCCTTTTCCCAATACTGCTTGATGTTAACCAGTGATGGGGGATGGATGCAATTGTGTGTTGTCCATTTGGATTAATTTTCCATTGACCTCAATTATTTAAAAAAAAAATAAAAAAAAATTAAACTGATGTTTTTTGTTGTACGTTTTTTTGTACGTTAAAAGTAATCACTAAAAAACTGATCCGTTATACGGACTGCAAAAAATGTGAACCCATCCTAAGACTTTATACGTGTGTGCATTAAAGCTGCACACATCCTCAGAGTTGTACAGAGCTGTAATATGGCCCAGGCCCTAGTATACTACCATATGACTCTTATTTCATACAGGAGTATATTGAGGCTTTTTCTGCTGTGAAAAATGTAGAATACTGCATTTAATATTTCATAGCTATTCTTCCCTTAAAACATGTCTTAAATATATGGGTCTATGTATAGCATTTGATGGTGGCACATGGATTCTAGTGGTGTCCCAGTGTAGAGTCACTGGTATTGAGTACAAGGTTTTTTGTTGTTTGTTTTAGCCTATATGAGTAAAGACATAATGTACATAAAGTTTATTTCCCACTACAGCACAAACTTTTTTTTTTTTGTCAACTCCCTTAAGGCATAATATAGGGGCCTCCCATGGACATGTTTTACCTCCTTGTTCTCTAGCTTGTCTTGAAGTTGTAATTTTTCATCTTTGATCTCCATCTTTTTATCATGTCTTTTTTCTCCAGTAAAGACTTATCCCACCACTTAGACCATTGACCTTCTTTCCATAAATTGTTTCCGCAGTGGTTTGATCCTCTCCAACATCTTGCTTTCTGCCAACGGTGAGTGGGAGTGCAGCGTGTCCACTGAATATGGCAACATCAGCAAGAAAGTGGAGCTAGTGGTTTTGGAGACTTCTGCATCCTACTGTCCTGCTGACAGAGTGACCAACAACAGAGGAGACTTCAGGTAAGTTTTTTCTTCATTCTAGCCAGTCTGCTTTAACATAAAACATCAGATGACGTTGAGGTCAGTGAAACCAATGGGCTCAACATTTTATAAAGACTCAATACCACTGGTCCAGGTGGGCCTGGCTTTTTGCATTAAGTTTAATGGGAATATCCTTCCATGTAATCTTTACAAGAAGAACTCTTTACACCAGATCATTTAGCAATTCTTAAATTTCTTTTATTCACGGTTTAGGCGATCAACAAGTTACATAGACCATCTTCAGGCTCTTTGCCATAGAGATATGGTGACTTACTAGGTGTAGGGGTAGAAGGTTACAAAATACACGAACCAATCTGTAATGAAGATCTGTAGGATTGGCAGCTTGTGTGTGCAGAGTTCTTTTTCTAATGATTGCTGTCACTTCAGGCCACATGCCTTCCATGTAATGTATGAACATGGTAGGTAACTGCTCTTATAGAGTAGTTCCCCATTTTAGATATTAGAGGGGTATGTCGAGTGGGCATTGCTCCTCTATGGTGTCCATATGCTTCAATAGGTATATTGACAGGGATTGTCTTGATGAAACAACTTGCGCTTACAAGCATGCTCTTACCTCCCCCCGCTCAATTGCTTGTGGCCGCATCCTGCTGATCTGGTCCCCGTGTCCCTGGCCGCTTTCTGGTCTGAGCACTGGCTAACAAAATGGTCTGGCTGGACCTCTCCTTTAAATCCTGTGTCGGGGGTGGTCCTCAAGAAAGGGCAGCTCCTTCTTAGGATAGATGCCGTGTTATGTAGACCTTATGAAGCCTTTTTACACATATTATAAACATATTTCTGATATGGTTTTGATGTTCTTACACGGTATGTAAAGGACACTTGGGGAAAATAATATGATTTTATTAGGATGCATTACAACAGTGCCGTTTGCACCTACAGGTTCCTTTGATATGTAATATGGTTCTGGTTTACTGTTCTTACAAGGAATGGCAATGGAGAAAAAAAACTATAAATATAACAAACGTGCTAGACCCAATGTGATGCCAAAAAAATGTTAAATTCTATTTATTAAAAACAGGAATGGACTTTATTAACAACAGAGCGCAAGACGCCATAAAACATGTGTGGGTGACCTGGGGGCAATCAAAAACAGTGATAGGGATAAAGTCCTAAAATCAGCCACTAAATAATTATATAACCAATGCAAGCTACAAATAACACACGGATACAATTGTAACGTATATAAACAAGGCTAATGGATGCAAAAACATAAAGAGGCTGAATGTAACAATATGATATCCCCCAAGCAGGATAGTCCCTGGGAACGCCAACCACACCCTACGTGATTCACCAATGGCTACATCTGGGGTCTAATGTATTTCTTATATTTTTTGGTGTTCGCATTGACTCCATTTGGGATAATTATCGGTATTCCTTAGGGATGGGAATGGGGAGTCAAAGCATCAGTGTGGGAGTATTGTGGTTTCCGCTTCCCGGCCTCCTATATAGTAGTATTAAATGTGTTGTCACAGTTAGTAGTAAAGCCCATACATGGGATATTCCGCATTAGGCTCCCAGCACTTATCACCGCTTCTTTTCTCCACAAATGTAGGTGGTCAGCTTAGAATAGATCCAGTACTGGCCTTGGCCAAAGTATCCGGATAACTTCTGGCTTTTCATCGCCTTTTAATTTAGCAGCTTCCCAGCAATGATCTGGTCATCTGGATTGCTAGTAGACAGCATAAATTTATTCGGAAAAATATCCCGCTACGAGTTTAGGCAAATTCCCTAAAATAATATAGCGGCCGCAGTGATGAAAACTTTCCCCTGAAGGCAAAGCTTTTCTTAATAAACATGGCGGTCATCTCAAATATGAATCGGCAGAAATAGCTAATTGTTTGAATGCATGGGATGGCCATGATGTTATACCGTACAACCATATGTTAGCCAGAAATTTTCGGAGATTAGAAAAAGCCGCCATTAAGGAATCAATTCATTACGGCGGTCGCAATAACCGATTTTTATAGCCGTCCTTCTGCGCGTCTCATTAATTTGCATGGCGCTAATATCAGATGATTGTTATCCCCCGTGACAGAAAATAGGTGATAATCTGCCGACAGCACTGGAAAAGGGTCATTGGCTCATTTAAAAGCCATTTTATTTTACGACATAGTGAATCATAGGGTTAGTCTAGGGGAAATAGTTGTAGAAAAGATCAGAAAATTTGCAAAATGCTATAGTCTGTGCTGGCAATGGGCTTACTATATTAACTCTCGAGACCAGAGGAATGTAAAAACTCTGATGCAATGCTTTATTGTAAGAAATGTTTGGGGTAAGTGGTTCACCCTCAAGGGATCTGCTCAACCTATCCCCCTCTATAGTGAAACAGGAAGAGATGCTTTAATGGACACCTGTATGTTAATAGAAATCCCAGATTGTGGATCGGTTGGTTCTGGCACTGAAGGTGTTAAACTGGGCAGGTCTGGTCCCATCTGTAAGCCATTAACAAGAATCGTAGTGAAGGCTCCTTTCACATGCTCCGTCCTGGCAGAACACGCAGGGCGTAAAATTCAAGGTGTTGGAATTTCGCTTGGCCATAGAATAAAGGGTTATATGCCGTGCAGAGCAAGCGCTCTCTCTGTTGCTTTATGGAATATAAATTATCAGCGCGGCCAATGTGGCTTCAATTAGCCGGTCCCCTCTCCTCCCACCGCTCTCCTTTCTTGTGCCTTCTGAAACAGAGAAGGATGTAGGAGTAGGTACCAAGGGAAATGAGAGATTTGCAGAGTTAATATCCAGGCAGAAGCTGTTACCAGATGTTACATTAAATCCTGCTTTATCTTCCTTTGGCCATTTTGGACATGCGACAGGGTTCATAGACCAGGTGCTGACATTCTTAGGGGCCCACGGTGGATTTGGGATGGAGGCATCTTTTCATGTTTCTCTATGGTTGTTCATAGTGTCCCTATCATAATACACATACGTCTGCATAGTGCACTCACAGTAAGTGGGTCTTGTTTCTTTTTTGCTTTTGGCTTCCTGAGAGGAACCTATAGTATTGTTCATCCTGATCTTCCTGGCGTAAATAAAGGGTCTGAAGTGATCTAAGCTGATTTATCACCGGATCAAAGTTGACCTTCGATTTGGTCATAAACCAGCTTAGAAGATCATTCAGGAATGGAACGATAAGGGCTGGAGACTGAGCTGACAGGTTACTTTCCTTTCACTCTGGACAGGACACAAAAGCCTGCTCTGTATGGAAAAACATACAGGCTGCAGAATGGAAGCTAAGTGAAAAAGTTAAGGGTGCATTCATACTGCGATTATGGTGCCATGTGTCTGTGGCATGGATATGTTAGCATCCTCTCAAAATTGGATGTTGAAGTATCTGAGCATGGGCCCTATAGACTTTAATGACTCAAGCGTAGTTTACTAGTGAGTCCACTGATTTATGTCTTACGCAAAGGCACCAAAAACCAACTATACAAACACAATACCTTTATTCTGAATTTCTGACAATCACATGATATATAAAACTACAGGAAATAATACACAAATGACCATAATATGAAAGCATGATGATCCACATCCATGATTATAATGAACATATAGCAATATGAACCTACTGCTTACTACAGTACTGATACAAGTATAAGTTGACTGCACCCCCCCTTAAACAACCTGGCATCCTTGATCACCTATATTAAAGGGGAATTATCATCAGGTTAGACAAATGTAATCTGCTGATAACCCCCTATAGCAGCAGGAACGCCGAGTAGGAATTTGTCTAACCTTCCTTCTCGGGCATCAGTCCCGCACTGATAGTTGTGGTAAACACCGCTCCGGAGCAATGTTAGAAGCACTGCATGTCATCAGGCCCCCCCTTCTAATGATAATCAATGGAGGGGGCAGACTGGATGACGGGGGAGTGCTCCTAACAATGCTCCGGAGCGGAGTGTACCCCGACTAACAGAACAGAGGGGGCAGGTAAGAGACATACCTTCCTCCCCAGCGTCCCAGGCCCTATAGGGGGCTATCTGCAGGTTAAATTCATTTAACCTGCTGATAGTTCCCCTTTAAGCCTCACAAACCAAAGTTCCCCGTCCAAGAATATACTAGGAAATATAAAGCCATGATATTACCTGTCATGTCTGTGTGCAGTCACCCCCAACGTGTGTTTTGTGTCTATTTGCTCACAGAGGTCTCACTTCCCCCATACTGTCTGCTCATACAGTCCGGCAAAATTTTTTATTAAAGTATTGTATTGCCCCCCCAAAACTTATACAAATCACCAATATACACTTATTATGGGAAATGCTTATGAAGTGCTTTTATCCCTGCACTTACTACTGCATCAAGGCTTCACTTCCTGGATAACATGGTGATGTCACTTCCTGGATAACATGGTGATGTCCCTTCCTGGATAACATGGTGATGTCACTTCCTGGATAACATGGTGATGTCACTTCCTGGATAACATGGTGATGTCCCTTCCTGGATAACATGGTGATGTCCCTTCCTGGATAACATGGTGATGTCACTTCCTGGATAACATGGTGATGTCCCTTCCTGGATAACATGGTGATGTCCCTTCCTTGATAACATGGTGATGTCACAACCCAACTCCCAGAGCTGTGCGAGCTGTGGCTGCTGGAGAGGATGATGGCTGAGGGACACCGTGGGACACAGGGCACTGGACGGACACTGAGCATCCCCCTGCCATCATCCTCTCCAGCAGCCACAGCCCGCAGAGCTCTGGGAGTCGGGTCGTGACATCACCATGTTATTCAGGAAGTGACATCACCATGTTATCCAGGAAGTGACATCACCCTTTTATCCAGGAAGTGAAGCCTTGATGCAGTAGTAAGTGCAGGGAAAAAAGCACTTCATGTGCATTTCCCGTAATAAGTGTATATTGGTCATTTGGCAATACAATACTTTAATAAAAATTCTCCATTAATTGTCCGGTGGACCACTGACATATAGACCGTTCCCCACGTGGGTAAAATGATCCAACCCATGGTGCAGCGTCCTGACTTCAGGCGCGCTGGCACTCAACCAAGCCTGCCGACATCTGCAGTCATGTTGCCATAGAGCTGGAAACGCTCCCCACACTGGCTCATAGACACTGGCTATATGTTCATTATAATCATGGATGTAGAATAATTTAGGACCTGTATTATATATTTGTATAAAGTTGGTTTTTGTTGCCTTTGTGTAGGACATATATCATTGTGGCCATGGCAGGCCTGTGCTCAGCGTAGGATTATAGTGAGTACATTGAGATAATTTTCCAAGCATATACCTGTTTGTACCCCAACCCTAACATACACCAAATCAAGCTTTAGGGTCTGGGTACAGACAGATATAATAACTGCATCACGACCATGCTGTGACCACTGCGCATGTCCATGACTTTACCGAGATCTTGTCAACTAGCATCTATTGATTCCATGTAATAATCAGTAACTGAAGCTAAATGTGCAAACAATTTGACCGGCAAAGTTCCAAGAAGTCAATTTAAATTGTGCTTTTCAATCTGTCCTGGATGTTGTGGAGACATGAACATTTTGCCAGCTTTATGATGACGCGGCCCCTTTATAAAATGAACGCTATGGTGGAAGCCTGTCTGCATAACATTTTCTTGTCCTTTGCTCCAGCCGGGCCCCCTGCTGGCTGTAACCACTTTAGCAACTCTGCGCAGTTCTGGCAGGATGACATATTTACTCTGATTTATTCCAGACATTCCAGGGCTCCGTGTATTATTTACTTGGGCTCTGCAGGAAAAACGATCAGTTAGAAATCAGTAACATCCCACAACGCCCCGCCGCCAGTTCTCTTGATCAGAGTTTTCCATCTCAAACCTTTAAGATCTCGCCAGAGCTCTAAGATTCTTCTGAGTAACAGACAATCAAAGTGTTTTTCCATTATTTATAAGTATGCAGTCGTGTCCGAACCAGGAAACATTTTTTTATATTAAACAACACAGTCAATGCGGAAGATTCGTAGAATGTCCTATAGTAACCATTGTGGTTTCTATCAGTCAGTATCATATACCTGTCATACATAAAGGATCTTATTTAGTTTGCCCCTTTTTCTTACTATTTATATGTTTTAAGGCATCATAATTTAGGTGTAACTGGTTCATTTATATGGCATATACTAGAATTGGTGCATTACATTTGACAGATTATTTATATTACACCTTAAAGGGATTCTTCTCTTTTGTTTTTTCCAACCATTGAAATATCCCCGTATCAGTGGGGGTTCTGCCATACAAACTATCACAAGAATAAAAGGCAGAGGTCTCTATGGCATTTTCTCTGCATAAAGCAACAACAGTAGGCGCAATAATGACAGCATAGATGGTTGTTGTGTTTGGTGTAAATCTTACATTCTAGTGCGACACATAGTTACATCAATGAGCAACAAGTTGTATATCCTAACTTAGAAGTAGAAAATTTGCACCCAAGAAAAATTGCCTAATAGAAATCATTACCTGATCTTTATAAGGTAGGTACATACAGTACGTACGTATTCCATACTGGTATCTGTTCCAGTCCCCTATGGATAGTCACACACTAAATCTCATTTAAACCATTAAAGGGGTTATCCAGTGCTACAAAAACATGGCCACTTTTCCCTTCTCTTGTCATTAGATTGGGTGGGGTTCTTAACTTAGTTCCATTGAAGTAAATGGAGCTTAATTGAATTGGAGACAAGAGTGGGGCAAAAGTGGCCATGTTTTTGTAGCGCTGCATAACCCATTTAACCTATGAGTGGCTCCTTGACTTTTATAAGTTATCACCAGAATGAAGTTATGAGTCTTGCTGCAACCACATTATCTATTTTTGTCTGTCTTTAAACATTAAATTGTAATTCTGATGTGATTACAGGTGGCCCCGCACATTGGCCGGTATCACGTCCTATCAGCCCTGCTTGCAGTATCCCTTCATGTCCGTCTCAGCAAATGGACAGGAGAAGAAAGCTTCACGTCGCTGCGATCGCTCGGGACAGTGGGAGGAAGGGAACTATTCAAATTGCTTGTATAAGAACGATATCACCCGGGTGCTGTACACCTTCGTGTCCGTGAGTAGTGCCGGCCTGTGTAATAACATGTGTTATCAATCCAGAATCATACAATCCTATCAAAAGAATTGAAAGAGAATAATCCGTATAGGTTCATAGATTGCTGTTATGTTCAGTAACAAACAAATATACAGCAGGTTACATAAGACCAGTTCTGCATCTGGTAAGGTCCGTTTTCCAGATGTTGTCTTGTCCTACACAACTTTTATTCTACAAACCTCATCTCCTGAGAAGTGAACTGCTTTTCCAGTAATCAGTTCTCTTCTCCAGAGCTGTACTTGGGGTCCACTATTGAATCCGGAGATGCTAAAAAGATATATATTTTTTTTGCTAATACATTGCTTTCATAAAGTTATTACTTTGTAATATAACTTTATTAAAATACTTTTTTTTAGCTACCATTCAACTTCTATTGAGTGGCAGCAGTAAGGAGCGACTCAGGCTCAAAGTCAGGGTTGGAAACTGCAGGGCTATCTAAGCTATTTTCCATCCCAGAAACAGATTTCCCAATTTCTAGAGTACTTAGTTACTTCTTACAAATTTTTTAAACTCACCTTCTACTCTTTAGATGCCAATCAATGAATCTAATGTGCTGACCCTGGCTCACCAGCTGCGGATGTACACGGCAGAGGCGGCCAACTTCTCCGACATGATGGATGTCATCTACGTGGCTCAGATGATGGAAAAATTAATCGGCTTAGTTGACCAAGTGAAAGATGTAAGTTATATCATGGACTTTTATGAGGATAAAATGTGGAAGAATATTTTTTTTCCCTGTACTAAAACTGCTATTTTGCTTTCAGCTGGCAGATGTCATGTTGGAGATGGCCAGTAATATGATGATGGTTGATGATCATATCTTGTGGATGGCTCAGGTGGAGGACAAAGCTTGTAGTAGTATTGTCCAGACGGTAGAGAAGATTGCCATACTGACACTGAGCAGTGACTCTCAGGACCTGTCTGTGGTATGAGCTCCTTTCATCACTAATGATAACTAGGTTCTTACATAAATAACTAGTGTTGAGCGGACTTGTCGAACTGCTAGGGTTCGGCAATGTTTTCCAGCCCAAACGCTCAGCATTTGACTCCTGACGGCTGGAGAAGTTGACTCCTTAAGGCAGCGTCCAACTTCTCCAGCCGCTGGGAGTCAGTTGCTCAGCGTTCAGGTTTTGAGAATGTTGCCAAACCCGAACGGTTCAGCAGGTCCGCTCAACACTATCAATAACATATGGACTTACAGGTCTCAGAAATTCTTATGGACTTACGGTTATAAGAAATGCAGAGACTGCAGCAGTAGTTTGTTAGGCCTCATTTTATAGCTGGAATTATTTAGTTTTCACATACATTGATCTATTGGTGATCTTTTATCTTTATTCTTTATGTGCCCAATAATTTTATTCTTCTCTGCTATTACAGAGCACAAGGAACATTGCCCTAGAGGCCTTCCTCATCATACCCAACAGTTTTGTTGGTTTAGGATGCACGGCCTTCCAAAGAAGAGATGGAGGACGAGGTAACCACAAGGCGGACAGAGACAGGAAAGAACAAGATGCCAACACACATACTGATCAGAGACTGAAGTTCCGCTGTACCACCGGGCAGACCAATGTTTCCCTGCCCAACTTCCATGTCAAGGTACCTAAAACAAGTCTTATATTGTTCTCTGGAGTACTTTAGGATATATTATGGGTAACAGATGAACGTAGAATATATCATGGCCAATATTATACTGTCTGAGTCGTTGCTGTGTTTTATACGGAATCATCATTTGTTTCCTCACTATACATCAATATCTCTCGAAACTGCTTCTCGGTTACTGTAGCTAAGCCTAGTATGTGTAATATGGTCTCAGAGATACAACTAATGCATAATAAGACCAGTTTCCATCACCATTCTCTCCCTCCAGAACAGCCTTGCTTTGGCCTCTGTTCATCTACCTCGGAGCCTCTTTGCTTTGTCTTCCTCTCAAACCTGCAAACTGCAAGTCCTGGCCTTCAGGAATGGAAAGCTTTTTAGGAGTGTAGGGAACTCCTCGAGATTGGCAGAAGATGGGAAAAGACGAAGTATCTCTACGCCTGTCATATATGTTGGAACACGTAAGGAAACTTTAGTGAATTTATAATAGCATCAGTAAAGGTATTGCTAATTTTGCATTCGGGCGTTTAAATATTTGTCCATTAGGTGTTAAAGGGAAACTATTAGTAGGTTAGAGGAATCTAACCTGCTAATATCTCCCTTTTGTGCTCGAGGCACTGAGGATGAAGGTATGTCTCTTACCTTTATCCTCTGCACTCTTTCCATGTAGTAGTTATATCCTCGGGCTAATTGGGTAGTTTGAAGAACTGGGGGTTGAACTAGTGGCCTGCTCTGTTGCTATTTATTGATGGGTGGGCTGGCCAGGCCAGGTCACTGTTCTGGGGGCTCCAAAATGCTCAATTAGCCTGAAGATCTAACTACTAATTACATGGAAAAAGCACTGAAATGAAGGTAAGAGACTTACCCTCATCCTCAGTGTCCTGTGCATAAAAGGGACATATCAGCAGGTTACATTCATCTAACCTGCTAATAGTTTCCCTTTAAGAAATACTTAAGTGTAGTCAAATATACTGTCCCCCCTTATGTTATGCATATATATATATATATATATATATATATATATATATAAACATACTATTAGGCTGGGTTCACACTACGTATATTTCAGTCAGTATTGTGTTCCTCATATTGCAACCAAAACCAGGAGTGGATTAAAAACACAGAAAGGATCTGTTCACACAATGTTGAAATTGAGTGGATGGCCGCCAAATATTTGCTGTTATTTTAGAACAACGGCTGTTATATTGAAATAATGGCATTTATTTACTGTTATATGGCGGCCATCCACTCAATTTCAACATTGTGTGAACAGATCCTTTCTGTGTTTTTAATCCACTCCTGGTTTTGGTTGCAATATGAGGACCACAATACTGACTGAAATATATGTAGTGTGAACCCAGCCTTAGACTGTGCCCCTACTGTACCACTGTATGTTATGTACTTACCTTTCCTGTGCCCCCTCAAGCACCATCCTGTACACTGCTGGCCAGGATTATTTCCATTATTCTAAGGATGCGTTTACAATTGATGTTCAGCCAGGGCATTGGTACGGGGATCCAGCATCTTCCCAGTTAACTGAACCAGCTGTTATTTGAACAACCAGTTACCACAAATGGGGTAGAACCTGGATCCCACTCCTGCATCTTTCAGTTTCCCAGTTACTATCCCTATCTGTATCACTTGGTCTGGATGTTCACCTGAAAGCTGGATTAGCGCTATGCTGATATCAGAGAACAAAAGCAGCTTGGCATCCAGCTGTGCTGTTCCCCATCAGGCTGCGTTGTTCTACAGTACATTTAGGGTGAAAATCTCACTAAACATTACCAATATGGTTAATATTGTATAGAATCAGAATTAAGGAGTAAAATGACTTGACTGATTCTGGTACTGTATTGTTTGCCAGGAGGTTGTGGCATTAGTAACCTCACTGATCCGGTCACGGTTACTCTTCGGCACCTAGTGAAGGGTTCCAACCCGCTTCCTGCACAGTGGAACTTCAAAGCCTTGGAAGGATATGGAGGCTGGAGCTCAGAGGGCTGCCAGCTTCTATCAGAGGAGCCAAACATCACCAGCATGCAGTGTCTACAGCTCGGAAATTTTGCCATCTTGACGGTAAGATCACATTAGTCTCTAAGACTTGCTCATTTTAGGTTACCATATTTTTAGGACTAAAGGATGCACTTTTTGTTGAAAATAAAAATCTTGCTGAAATTCTTGAATTCCATGGTCAGGGGGATCCACCACTGCCAGACTTCCTGACGGCATACTTAAAGGGGTTATCTTGTTTAATGTTTACCAGCATTTGTACCTGCACTGCCATAGTCTTAGTAGTGGCACTGGAGGTTACTGCAACGTTCTCTCATTAAAGTGAACCAGGCAAAGCTGATGTGCTTTGGACCACTCCTACAAATAGTATGGTGATTCAGGCATGAGCACTGGTAAGCCTCATAGAGATTGCATTGTTGGCACCAGTACCACCGTTAGTTCAAACTTTTAATTGAAGGGGATGCTGGGAGTCAGACCCCCACCACTGTAATATTGATGGTTCGTCTTGAGAATTGGCCATTGATTTTATAATGCTGCTTAACCCCTTTGATAATCAGGCAGAGTGTTCATGAAGCGCTCTGCCTGATCATATAGAGAACTGTGTGGCTGATCTGTATGATCAGTGAGGGCAGAAAAAGAAGCTGATCATGATGTGGCCACCACACCAATAGCTAAAGGATACCACAGGAGTTCTGGGAGCGTGGTGATGGAAGTCAAGCAGTGATCTTTACATCCTGATGTATCATCGTTAATGTCAGTTTTAAAGGGGAACTATTAGCAGGTTAAACAAATGTAACCTGCTTATATATCCCTATAGAGCAGGAGATGCTGAGGAGGAAGGTATGTCTGTTACCTTCCTCCTCGGTACCGTTTTGGTGCAGTAAGTCTTTTGCTCTATGGTCCAGTGAGACCATTAAGAGCACTGGGGCACTGTTAGGAGCACTGCCTGCCCCCATAGTGCCAATCTGCTACCAGCCGGGAAATGCGCTATGGGGGCTCCTAATTATCTCACCGGACAATGGAGCAAACAACTAACTGCAGCGGAATGCCGCAGAGGAGGAACGTAAGACACATACCTTCCTCTTCAATGTCTCCTGTGCAGTAGGGACATATGAGCAGGATAGATTCATCTAATCTGCTGATACTACCCCTTTAAATATTCTTGGGTCATGTTTTTTACCAAATGTTTGCCCTTTCTCCTACAACCCTTGCTTACTGCTGTACATCTTGTTAACCTTTCTTCAGATCTGACAACCTTCCAGCAAACTTTGATCAAGTCACTGCCAAACTCTGATAACCCCGCTGTCAAAAGCCACAAATCTTGTCTGGGTTGCTTCTTTCTGTGCATTTCAGAAGCTTCAAAGAAACATTGTGTGTTTGGCCATAACTATTTGGTCACCAAGAAAGTTTAATTCCAGTGACGCACATTCAATGCTTTATGTGGCTCTTTAAATGAACCACATCATAGTTTATACTTTACTACTTTTATATTATTTCAGTTAAAGGGGTAGTTCACAAAAAAAAAAAATTCTTTGAAATCATTTGGTCTTAGTAAGTGCCAGGGATTTGTAATTTGCTTTAATCAATAAGTCTCAAGTCCAGTATTTATCCGCTGCTGTATGTCCTGCAGGAAGTGGTATTCTTTCCAATCTGGAGAGAAGGAGAGGTTTTTTTATGGGGATTTGCTACTGCTCTGGACAGTTACTGTCACAGACAGAGGTGGCAGCAGAGAGCACTGTGTCAACTAGAAAGAATACGCCACCTCCCGCAGATCATACAGCAGCTGATAAGTACTGGAAGATTAGAGATTTTCAAATAGAAGTAATTTACAAATTTATATTACTTTCTGACACGAGTTGATTTGAAAATATTTTCTTTTCACCGGAGTACCCCTTTAAGCTCCATTCACTTTAATATAATTGGGTTGCAGTTGAGTTTATTTTAATAGAAGTAAATTACAAATCTCTGGCACTTGCTGCGATCAGTTGATTTGAAAGAAGAAAATGTGTCTTTAACAAAAGACTGAATGTATGTTTAGTCAATTAAAGGGTCAAAGTATAAAAATCAGTACTAAAAGAGTCAAGTTTATTGCAGAAAGAGCGCCACTCTTGCACAATGGCCGTGTCTGATATGACAGCTCCTTCTCATTGTTGGAGATGAGCTGTGGACATAGACCATGGATAGAGTGGTTCCACTGCTGGAAAAATAAAAAGTTGACGATTTTTTTGTGGAAACCCCTTTTATTTGTCATTGACACCTATGTTTTTGTATTTCCTGGCAGGAACTGAACACTTTCCCACCCCAGCAGACACATAGCCCTGACATCCTGCACCCAGTCATCTACTGTACTGCTATACTTCTACTCTGCTTGTTCACCACCATTATTACCTACATTATAAACCACAGGTAGGTGAGGTCTACAGAAAATTCACTCAGAAACAAAACTATGTGAACAAGTTATAAAGTGAGAGTAATATGAGAGTATTAAGTCAAATGTGTGGCTGTATTTACATTTACTTACATTATTTCCTATAGGAAAACACTGCTCGGTTCTCAAAATGCTGTCCAGAACCCATTAAGTTTGAGAACAGAGATATTACTGTTTTTAAAGGTCTATAGAACCTAGAGGTCAGGGCAAAGAACTTGGTTCTGTTGTATTCAGTCAGTAAACTAGCAGTCAAAATGTTGTAAGAGAATTGTGGCTAATTGCACAAGAATGTTAAAGAAATACACATAACCATGTTGTATAATGTATACCCAGAAAAACCAATGCCCTCTGCGCGTTTCTGTCACAATTGTGTGACATCATCAGGGGAAATAAATAACATAGGGTATTATCAAGTGTTAATACACTGAAGTTTAGTGCACACAGGGGTACATAAGTGAGGTATAGTAGGCAAGGACAGTCGGCTATCTGCTACTGACTGTACCCTGAGAGTGCTGCCTTGGGGGACTTGGTTAGAGCCATATTGGCTATTGCGATGCTTAGGGATTTCCTAAAAAAAAGCTGCTCTGTAACCCGTTAAAGCCCCCAGGAGGTGTCCCATCAACATCAGCGTAATCTGTAGTGACAGATCGCTGGAGGTGCTCGTGGCCGCGTCTATTCTGAACACTGGGCGGGCCTAATATCAATGGCTCGACTTGAGAATTGGCCAGCAATTTTATAACGCTGCACAACCCCTTTGATGATTAGGCAGAGTGTTCATGAAGCACTCTGCATGATCATAGAGAGAACTGTCCAGCGTTCATAACAGATGCGGCTGCGAGCACATCCAGCAATATGCCACTGCAGATTATGCTGATGCTGACAGGACACCACCTGAGGATCTAACAGGTTAGAGCGCAGATTTTCTTCAGGAAATCCCTCAGCATCACAAAAGGTAATATGGCTCTAACCAAGTCCCCCAAGGCAGCACTCTTAGGGTACAGCGAGTAGCCATCAGCCGACTGTCTTTACACTCATGTCTACTATACCTTACTTATGTACCCCTGTTTGCACTAAACTATAATATATTAACACTTGCTAATAAACAATACCCTATGTTATCTCCCCTGATGACATCACACAACTGACAGAAACACGTAGTGAGCGTGGTTCCTTTCTCAGAATAATGTCTTACAACATTTTGACTGCTGGTTTACTGACTGAATACAATAGAACCAGATTTTATAGAATTTTATACATTTGCATTGGTGTTGCAAATTACGGAATGGTGTTTCCTAATGTATACCAATAAAAGCTAAGTTTTAAGCTACTTTCACCTACTGTTACATTCCTGGTCCAAGTATCTTTACTGCCACCTATTGGTAGCTACCCTGTAGGTCAGTGTCAAACCTATAAAAGCACTTTAGAACAATTGCATATTTTTCCCATGGAGCATTGACTCTAAGACTTTATATATACCAGGATGTCCTCAATGAAAGAGAGTATTCAGCAGAGTGGTGTACTTAGGAAATACACCGCATTGGAAGGTTGGAACTTATTAGATGCGTTATTATACTAGATCATATTGGAGTCCAATCCATAATAAATCTATTTTTGGGTGCCATAGGATGGACAGAAAGGATATGTAAAATAACTCCCTCACCACCTAGGAAAGGCGGCATTGCTTCAAGCCAGGGTTTCACTCCATCTAGGTGTCTTGATTAGGGATGGACAAACATCTCTATAACTTTATCTTGTAATAATATATGTGTATAGGCTACTTTTGTATGTACTGATCTAAGCTGGTTTGAGTATTGAAGGCCAAGGGATGACATCATGAATTTTTGGGATATTAAATCACATTAGTGATACTTCATGGTGCAGGAATGTTCTATGGGAAGAATGTTGTTAGTTTTTGCATTATAAGCAGGGACAGGATAAATATGGGGTTAGTGTTCCCTTAATACCTAAGGGTGGTCAGGTTTGGTGTAATTACAGCCTAACCTTCTTTGTGCTTGCTCAGCTCCATCCAGATCTCCCGGAAGGGCTGGCACATGCTGCTTAATCTCTGCTTCCACATTGCCATGACATCAGCCGTCTTTGCTGGAGGAATCACTCTTACCGGATACCTGATCGTGTGCCAAGCTGTAAGTGTTCTGCAGAACATAGTCTTTTAAGGAACAGTAAATGTACATTCATTATGAAGCACACATAAACAAATACATGATACGGGATTGTAGCATTTCTTATGATGTAATGGGAGTGTTAGCTGGAAGGATTAACCCCACTGTCAGAAATATATATTCCTTTTTGTAGCACCTGTTTAAGTACTTGAATAACAAGGCTGCTTTCTTCTAAAAAAAAACAGTGACACACCCGCTCATTTGTTGTGTGTGGTATTGCTGCCCCATTTATGTCCACTGATCTGTAACACCAGACACAGTCCATGGATAGACATAGTACTAGTGACCCTTTTGAAAGAACAAGCCTTGTTTCTTTTTAATCTCGGCCAGCCTTTTTAAGGGTATGTGCACACTGAGTAATTTTGACAGAAACTCAGTCGCAGAATTCTCAGCTTGCGCCGGCTCGCGGACTGCGGCGGGCGCACGTATCTCCGCCCGTGTCATAGACTCAATTCTATGCACAGGTGGATTCCACCCTCCCTCCAAAAAATTAACTTGATTATTCTTTGGACGGATGAAAGAAACGGAGTTGGTGGCGTAACATGTAGTTCCTGGGCTCCAGTGGTAAATGTGTAACAGGTCCCTATCCACCTTGTGCCATATAGAATACCCCCCATTAGGTTCCAGGGCTGGGTGCAACTGCTGCCTCTGTACCCCCTATAGTTGCACCCCTGAACAGAGGTCCTGTGTCCTTTCCTTTGAAATGAAAACCTCACCTTGTGCCTTGCTGCTGTGTTCAACTTTATGGGCTGGATGAAGGTAGCTGAGTACAGTGCTTGACTATCCTTGTCTGACTGACAGAGTTGAATGGATTGGCAGTGTGCACGTATGACCACTGTTGTCTTGATGGATTAGGACCCCACTTCATTCAGATAGGTGATGCATGTCTTACATGGACAGACACCATTGACTTTTGCTACTATTCTGATGTCCGGGTCATACTAGGGACTTATTACACTGAGCAGTTATTGGCTGTATCCCAGTTTTCTAGGCGTTCCTTACGCTGTATCCACCCGCTGCACGTAGCCGGCAGACAGCAGGAGTCAGATGCCGAGATTTCTGGTTCGTATGAACCAGAAATCAGGCAGGTTCGCTCATCTCTAGTTATCGGCAGAGCAGACCAGTATCGGTAGATCCAGTGATTAGGTGGCCCTCCCTCACGAGCCTTGTAACAGGCTCTGTAAACGATTGCCAATCTACAAGAATCTTATTAAAGGTCCTGTACTGTATTAGGTTATACATGTTTTTTAAGGTCTATCCTTCTCTGCTGTTACTTCTTAGGTCAGCATCATCCTACATTATTCTTCCCTGTCTACTCTTCTTTGGATGGGTCTTAAAGCCAGGGTTATCTACAAGGAGCTGACCCACAAACCTCAACCTCAGCAGGAAGGAGAAGCTGCACAGCCTCCTCACCGGCCGATGCTCAGGTAATCTCAGGGAGTCAGTCGTGCACCTAAGATTATTTGTTGGCTCCTCTACATTTCATGCGCTTTCTATTTCTGTCTACAATTTTTTTTTATTATTTACCACAAAAACATATATATG
Organism: Dendropsophus ebraccatus; assembly: GCF_027789765.1. NCBI lineage: Eukaryota > Metazoa > Chordata > Amphibia > Anura > Hylidae > Dendropsophus > Dendropsophus ebraccatus. Next base: position 186,617,431 of record NC_091454.1, on the reverse strand, counting down.
AAATGTACCTTTAGTATAAAAATAAGGTTGGTTCATATTAAGAATGCACTTTCCAAGCAAGGATTTGTCTGCATTCTGTCCAAACAGTATGCCGTTGTATCCAAGTACGGACAGTAGAGATGAGCGAACCTGGAGCATGCTCGAGTCCATCCGAACCCGAACTTTCAGCATTTGATTAGCCGTGGCTGCTGAACTTGGATAAAGCCCTAAGGCTATGTGGAAAACATGGATATAGTCATTGGCTGTATCCATGTTTTCCAGACAACCTTAGAGCTTTATCCAAGTTCAGCAGCCCCAGCTAATCAAATACCGAAAATTCAGGTTCGGATGAACCCGAATCCGGTTCGCTCATCTCTAACGGACGGGCATGGACCCCGTTTACTTCCATGACCCAAATACAGTGAGCTAGTGACTACATTAATGGTATTTTCTGAACGTATACATTTGAAAAATTACCTGAAGATAGTCACTAATTGACTATGTTCAGGCCATTGAAGTGAGTGGGACCCATGCCTGTTTGTATACTGATACTGCAGTATCTCATTATTGGAGATATATCCATGCTTCAGAAGGTACAGTCATAATGTGTCATTTCCACTCCTGTCCTTGCATTATTATATATGGATCTATGTTTTACAGGTTCTACCTGATTGCTGGAGGGATTCCCTTGATCATATGTGGGATCACTGCCGCTGTGAACATCAACAATTACAGAGACAACAGTCCTTAGTAAGTGCCGTGCCGAGAGAAATGATAAGTCTGATTCATTCTGGTGACATCCTATTACATACTAACATCTCTGTCTTTTCCTCAGCTGCTGCTTGGTATGGAGGCCGAGTCTAGGTGCTTTCTATGTACCGGCGGGTCTCATCCTTCTTGTCACCTGGATATATTTTCTATGTGCCGGGATAAATTTAAAGCGACAGCCTGCTGACCAAAAGGATCCCTCCGAGCCCAACGATGTACAACAAGCACACGGTGGAATAAATCATCTCCTGAGTGATTCCACTTCCATATCAGTGACCCTCAACTCAGCAGCTCCAGCAGATGTAGACACGGTTTATTCCTTGCAAGTGCAATTCTGGTCTCTGGTGATTGTCCATATATTGTATATCGTCCTGTGGATTTTCGGAGCTTTTGCGGTGTCACAAGGATGGTATTTAAATGTTATCTTCAGTTGTCTCTATGGGGTAACAGCAGTGGCTTTAGGGCTGTTCATTTTCATTCACCACTGTGTGCGACGCCAAGATGTCCAGCGTTCTTGGTTCTCTTGCTGCCCATCGTACACAGACTCCTTGCCGATTCAAGCCTATGTGCACACCAGCTCTCCTGTAGATGACTCGCCTCAGGTGTTTATCGGGTGCAACCCTGAAGTAGAACACTCAGTTAAGTCTACGTCATCCCCAAGCAACAGCATTAACTCTAATACTGGACCGTGCAAAATCACTAATCTGCAGGTGGCTCAGAACCAGGCAGAAATCTGCCCACCAAAGCCACCTAGCTGTGAAGACAGCGAGCCAACCAACAATAAAATGGTGACTGCTCCAAGTCGTTATATGAACAATTTGCATGGTCGTAGAAACCATAAAAGCAGAACTAAGCAGTATCGGGAAGGGAAGCACCATAGGTTAAAGGTGCTGCGGGGCCCCTCTTCTGACCTGCCTTCCAGTGAAAGTGGCAGCGTCCACAACAGCCACTCGGAAAGCTACCATAGCAAGAACAGCCCCATGAACAATGGCAGGGGGGTGGCAGCTAGGGACCCAGAGGGTGCACTTACCCACTCTGAAGGAAGTGACAGCAGTGGGCAGCAGGCACAGGACTTTGCTAGAGCACAGAGGAAAAGTGCCAGTCGGGACAATCTAAAACAAGCAAACAGCATGGAAAGGGAGACCAAGCGTCGGTCCTATCCTCTTAACACAGGCAACCAGAATGGCGTCCTAAAGGGTAGCAAGTATGACATCAACCTTTCTCCTGCAGAGAGTACTACAGTCATAAAGACAGGTCTCTGGAAGAGTGAAACTACTGTGTAGTTTGTAAAAAAAACAGCAAATAAGCATGTGCCATACATGTCATAGATCGAAATGACCCAGATGCCAACACATGCTAGGAAAAGGGGCTCTCCGTAGTCATGTGTTGCGATCACAGATTGGTTGGTGCAATCACCTTGGACTCGACCCACATAGACGCCAAGAATTTATGTGCCAAAGCGTGTGTATGTGTAATGTCAGAGATCACAATGGCTTATGGTAAAGTACGCTCTTTGACGCCTCTTCCGCGTTGTACGGATGATTTACGATACCGAAGAGTAAAAGCCATAATTGTTCAAGGAAATTTGAAGTATCAAGGAACTAACTGGATTCATTTAGTGTTTCATACCTTGGAGAATATTTACGGCTTGTGAATTCCCGTAGGGATCTCGGTGACCTGAAGGTCAGGACCCAGTAGAAGTCAAATCATCCGGCCAGCTTTATCAAGATACTGGTCTTTGTCCAATTTGACAGCCAAGTGCCTTCTAAGCGTCTTGTGTGTTTCTCCCTTAGCACTTTCTGAGGAATCTCTACCCCAAGGCATCCATAGGATGGCGCACTTATACAGATCACCCTTCAAGTGTCTAATTTGCACCTTCATGTAGATTTCACCCACCCCCATGGGCCGGTTTCTGTCTTGACTTACAGGTTTTGTACTTTTGCTGTGTGCCCTGATGTGGCCTTTTGAAGGAATTTAAGAGTATGTGACGTCTCCAGATTTAATCCAGTAAAATGTATCTACAGTCTATACCTTGGTACAATCCGTCATGGTGACCAAAAATACTGTTTTTGACCATAGTTGTGCTTCAAAAGCATTCAAGTTTTTTTTTTTTTTTTACCTGACTGTGTAATGCGAAATCGATGACAATCCCAAAAGACGTTCACGAGAATCACTTCTGCATGTTATTTGTGTAAAGGGTTATTTCTAAATGTGTTATATCAGAGGGAAATGTTTATTTTTCAGATATAGAATTATATTGTATAGACAGATCAGGATCACTCGTTTTTGGAGACCTGTGTAATTTTCCATATCAGTATTAAACTTTTTGTGTCTATGTATGAAAGTTTTAAAACGCACCTGCCGTTTCACAAAACTTCTGACAGGGCTTAGGGTCAGCTCAAAAGTTTTTATTGGTCGGGGTCTGAGTGTTCAGATCACCACCGAACAGTAGTTTGAGTGGAAAGGTGCTCTGTGTCTATGTGAGCGAGAAGAAGCCCCCCCGACTTAAATTTTGCAGTGCCTCGATCACATGGCATGGAGCAAGGAAATAATGCACTAAGTACAAACTTCTCCTGACTCGTTCTCCTGGTCAAGGTCTAAACACACAAACCCCGACTGATCAAAACTTTTGATATGTTTGTATGACATATCAAATGTTTTTGGAAATGACAGTGCCCATTTAATCCTAAAAATTTTTTGTATATGCAAGCAATGTTATATAAAAGATTCTGTGTGATCAAATAGCGAGGGGGGAGGGAAATTTGAGGAAATGTCTATAATAATTGTGACAGTACATGGTGTAGCGATGATACCATGAAATGCTTTTACAGTTGTATGTTAACCCTTTCACAACCTGGGGTCATTGATTCCTCAATTCCCAGGTCGTTTTAGGACATCAGCTTATGGGATCATAATGTCCCGATGTCTGCCCCCTCTTCGTTGTCCCCTGCCGCTGTTACTATCTTGTGACAGCGGCAGGGGAGAGAGGGGAGGGGGCAGAGCTCACTGGTGCGCGGCCAGCCTTCCCTCCCGACCCCCACCAGCTTCCATAGCCAGGAAACTGGAAGCCTGAGGCTTTTGGTTTCCATGTCTACCATCGGGGCTCTGCGATCACTGGGCTGAGCCCCGATAGACAGGGGAGAGGGAATTCTCTGTCTGGAGCCCTATAGATGCTGCGGTCATGCTAAATGGTTAAAGAAGAGGTGTCAGTTCTTCCGATATGTCTGTTTTAATAAATACTTGTATTCCCAATATAAAAAAAAAATTCCAATCAGGAAGCATCTTTGGGAAGTCTGCATTGGCAATTACTCTGTTATTCCTCCTGGAAATTAATCAAGAAATAAAAAACTGGGCATTGTCAATAAGGTACAAAATGTGATAGAGATGAGCGAATTTACAGTTATCTCTTCAATTCTCTCATCAGCCGGCTGCCTTTTAACTGACTACCACTCCTCCCCGGGTGCTGGGAAAAGCTGGATCCAGTCCTGGGAAACTGTCCAGTTTCCCAGGACTGGATCCAGCTTTTCCCAGCACTCAAAGCGGAGCAGTACGGAGTAGCAGTGAGTTAAACGGAAGCAGGCTGATGCGCGGATTGCAGAGATAATGAATTGCTTCGCTTTATTACTGTATATTCGCTCATCTCTATTTACCACTGATGGGAGTATGTAGAGACATAGGGCCACATGTATCATCCTGCGAACGGAAGATTTTCGGCGGAAAGTGCCGATTTGCGTATTATTTTATACGCAAATGGCCGATTTGCGAATAAAATATTCGCAAATCGGCACTTTCCGCCGAGTACGCCAGGGGGGCAGAAAGGGGGCGTGTAGTGGGCGGAACGGAGGGCGCGGACTCAGAGTCCGCGCGATTTACCATCCGTTCCGCCCAAATATACGCCGAAAACCTACTCCAGTCCTCAGCTGGCATAGGTTTTCGGCGGTGCGCACCGGATTTATGTAGAGGCAGTCCGCCTCTACATAAATCTCTGTAGCGCCGGAGCTGCGGGGGCATTTTTAAGTCCGGCGTAAAAAACGCCGGACTTAATAAATGCCCCCCTAACTTCATTAAAAAGGTTTATGGTAATACCCAGTTGTTATTTCATAAGAAATGCAAATAATAGAGATAATAGTAGAAATGGCATATCCTCTGGATACATATCCACATAACCAAAGATGTCTCCATCTGCTGGAAAAAAATAATCAGAAATTGTTCTGCAGAGAGAACCTCATATGTGAATTATTGATGGGAAACGGACACATCTTACAGTAGAAATTATATCTCAGCAGCGATATTCCTACAGTGTAATTTTCTTCATCCTAGCCCAGTTACATGCATTATTACAGCCATGTGAGCCCAGGTAAACACCAGTAAATAAATGCCCATAAAGTAATACAATTGGGTATAAGTGGGCCAGACAAATTTGGCTTTATAACATTATACCTTAGGCCTGTTAAAGGGGTACTCCAGTAAGAACAAGTCAGACCTAAAGATGAGCGCAACTTGAGCATGCTCATGTGCAATCGCTCTGCATTTCTGGGCCATTACACCTTAACTGCTGCTCTATTCAAATTGGGAACATCTAATGATCGTTGAGGATCCCACCAACTGGTCCTCCACAGATCGATCAGTTATCACCAGAATATCCCTTTCAGCCTGCTATGAAAATAGCAATAAAAATCCAGGAAACTGGATACACTGGTTACACTGAATCCTTTCCCTCAAAGATATATATCAATCTGCTCAGCTTCTCCTGCTCTATGACATGATGGCGACAGATTAGATAGCATTTTCTAGAATGACAGGTTCCCTTTAAAGTGACTCTTTACCCACAATCTGACCCCCCCAAACCACTTGTACCTTCAGATAGCTGCTTTTACTTCAAGATTTGTCTTGGGGTCTGTTTGTCAGATGATGCAGTTATTGTCCTAAAAAACTTTTAAACTGGCAGCCCCATGCATTAGGCTGGCACAACCTCTCTGTCCCTCCTCCCCGCCCTCCTCATCATTAGGAATGCTCCAGGCAGATTGCTTCCTATTCGTCAGCTGTGTGAATACTGAACATGGACTGGATCGTTAAGGCACCTGTGCAATGTTCAGACAGGAGAAAATGTTCCAGTGGCATTCCTAATGATGAAAAGGGCGGGGAGGAGGGACGCTGCAAAGTTAGGGCACAGATACTCTAAGCCCCGGCCATTGGGCAGGGGGCTGAAAGTTTAAAAGTTGTTTTTTAGGACAATAACTGCATCACCTGCCAAACGGACCCCAGGACAGATCTTGGATTAAAAACAGCTATCCGAAGGTACAAGTGGTTTGGGAGGGAGGGGGTCAGATTGTGGGTACAGAGTCGCTTTAAGTTATCTTAAATATCAGTTTTACAGAGGATTAAAAATCATACATATCCAGTATGGGGGAGATTTATCAAACATGGTGTAAAGTGAAACTGGCTCAGTTGCCCCTAGCAACCAATCAGATTCCACCTTTCATTTTCCAAAGAGTCTGTGAGGAATGAAAGGTGGAATCTGATTGGTTGCTAGGGGCAACTGAGCCAGTTTCACTTTACACCATGTTTGATAAATCTCCCCCAATATGTGTATTTGCTGCTAAATGTTATAAGTTTCCGTCCTAAATAAGCAAAGCCCACAGAGCCAAGGAATCAAAGGTGGTACAGGTATGACCCCGTCTTAGCATCCATAATACAGCCACAAGCTCTACTTGTGAGATCAAGTTTATTTTCCCATTGTTCTAAAACCCCTTTAAAACAAAACACTGCATGGGAGGGAAACAATCCCACAAGTTATGGCAATAAGCTAAAAAGGTGTATCCAGAATTAGAATAACATAGCTGTTTTCTTCCACAAACAGCGGCATTCTTCTCCACAGTTTGTGTACGGTATTGCAGCATAGTTCCATTGAAGTGAATGGAGGCAATGAGTAATATTACACACAACATGAGGACAGATGTGGCGCTATTTTCGGATGAAAGCATCCATATTTTTCTATTCTTCGATAATCCCTTTAAAAATTCAGATGTTTTAGAGCTTGCACCTGAAGTTGGAGACAGCGATCCTTCACTAATGTTTATGTGTGTATGGCTCGGTCAAATTCTATATTGTTGTTTCCATGTTTTGTTTTGTTTTTATAGCAAAATACAGTATAATGTACCAAAGAAGTAACGTCCAAAGTATGTTTTTGTATTATGCGAATTCACCAAATATTTTTAATTATATTAAACATTGCAAAATATAGTTATGTCTTTTACAGAACACTTGTGTTTTCTTTTTACATCTGTCAGCTAATTGGAGGAAAGGATCACATGACTGACTGAGCTTTGTGAAGGTCGATCATCCGAGATCAGTGCCTGTTTACAGACAGGTTCTCGACAAATCCTATTACATTGGGATTCTTAATGGTAGTGTGGAGCATAACTGTGAAACTGTTCGGGATCAGCAACCTTCTTCAAACCCGAACGTTCAGCATTTGAATACTGGTGGCTGCAGAAGTTGGATGGCGTTAATAGCCAGTTTAAACTAATTGTCATGGCTAATTTTAATTAGACATGTATTATCGAGGATACAGTATCCAGCTAACCTGGGGGCTGCTGGTTAATTAATCAGTGGACATGGATAAATGGGGGGAAATGTCCAATCACATACAGGTAAAGGAATATATACTCATATCTACTGCCATCTTGGGAAAAAAAATCCACTTCTTTATTTGAAATTCATTAAAATGATTTAAAAAAAAAAAAAAAAAAACACAGAGTAACAACAGGTTTAAGGCCTGTATAAAGTCAGACCATGAAGAAGTGCCTTATACAGCCCTGAAACACGTTGTAAATCACTGCTTGATCCAAATTTATTAAAACGATTACAAGAAAGTTCAAGAAAGAACTTCATCCCTTACCTTTGTGCGATATATAATATGGCTAGTTCAGTCACACAATCACCATGTGGTACGGGTGCATTTACATAGGAGATCACCTATTGACCGGCAAATGTCATACAGTGCAGTGAGGTGACTCACGGCAAAGTGTGGGCATGTACAGTTGAAGAACTATATGACCCCTTCAGAATCACCTGAATTTCTGTATAGATTACTAATATGTAATATGGTGAATAATTTCAGGTTAACGATGAACAATCTTGTTTGCAATCGTTAATCGATAATTGTTAAAAATCGCTCAGTGTAATAGGACCCTTAGGCTCTAATTTATACATCTCCAAACTACAGAGATGAGGATCAAACAAGTTTTCTATTGTGTACTGACTGAAATTACCACATCAAAAAGTACTCACTCCAAGAATTCTGATGACTGCACAATACAGAAGAACATAATTTATTATAAAATGAATAAAAAGGATATCTAGACTTTCACTCAAACTTTATGCTGCCGAGAGAAACCATTGTATCATACAGTAACATATGTGACATCTCCAAACACTGTGCAAAGCCATCAAGTGAAATGGGGCACCCAGCGCAAATCAGTCACATGAAGTGCAACTCTTTTACAGACTACAAAAAGTGGAATAGTAGCTTGTGTGTTTGTGCACATTTTCATTGAGTCCTATGCTCCATTACAGGATCAGTGAGCCACTATTACAGGATCACTAGGTGGTCCTGCACTGTTGGCTCCATCAATATGAGGGTGTAAAGAAATACACGGGAAAAGGTTGGGAACCTTATCAGATGTTCTTATTTTACCTCTTATACTATGCTGCCAGTGTCTTTCTCCCTGTACTGCCCCAACGACTCTACCACAGGCATCAGTCATTAATAGAAAAAAAAATGGAGAATAAATGTTTTAATCTAATTTACACCTTATAGTATTGTCAATTGGCGTGAAATTACTGATGCACCTCAAGCCGAGCCTGTATCTGCTGAAAGCAAGCCACCTCAGCTGGAGTCCTCAGGTACTGCTCTATCTCACTGTCTGATATGTCTTCATCTCCAGTAACGTTTTGGAGGTTATTGGGAAAGGCTACGGTATACAGTCTTTTCTTTGGCTTGGCCACACATGGAGGAAGGAAGGGTGCATCAGGACGCCGTTGTTCAGAAGGGTTGTCTTCTTCTGACTCTGTGGTAGATGTCTCTGCAGCTTCCAGGGCCTTCCTGAGAAGATAACCCTGGTGTTTTAAGATGTCCTCCAGGTGATACAGCACTGTTTTGTGATTCACCGTTAGCATCCTCAGCCAGGGAAGCTGTGAGGCCAGTTTTAAGCAGTTTTCTTTCAGTTCTTTTATGCGTATTAACGCTGGAGAAGGCAAGTCTGTTTCAGACAGCTTGCAAAAGCGAGAGAAAGTACATGACAGCCGTTGCACAGGTTTGAGGGATTGCCATGAAAGATAGGCAGCAGCTGTTATTATAGGAATAGGGTGACGTCCGGTGACCAGCCACGTCTCGCTGGCTAACTCCAGTAGGTGTAAAGCCCGATCCAGTACTTTCTCCAGATTCTCTGCATATTCCTCTGGGGCAGAAGGGCTATCTTGGAATAACCGAAAACTGCAAATAATAAAAATATACGAGAAGGTTTATGATGAGAAGTACATGCCGCAACCATTGTAAACTGCTTATGTAACATTAACATGTAACATTACAAACCCATGGCCTTAATTCACATCACGTATTGTAGTGCCAAGATATGAATTTGTAAGATCGGCTCCGGCCCTATTTAATTTAGTGACCAAAACATAGTCAGGTAGTGACCAAGTTTTGCCTACTGCATTCAGGTCAATGAACCGAACGGGAGAATTTTATCATCTATTTATCAGCTTTCCATTTAGGTACATAAAAAGATTTAAAAAAAAAAAATGTTCCTTCCTTTTAAAACCACATTAGCGTTGTGGAAAAGCACAAATCCTGACAGGACTCCTAGAAGTCCTGACTACTGACACGTGTGACTGACCACTTTCCTGTATCAGTGTGCGTGTATAGTCAGACACCATCTTAGATTACCTTTTGCAATGACTCTTGGCCAGATCCTGAAGACTTATAGATGGTATATCCAGCTTCAATAGTTGAACCAGTTCCATGAACACGCTGCTGAGGAGCTCATACTTAGAGTAAAGCATGGTTGAGATGGTGGCTATAGTGAGAGGCCAGCGATGCTGTCTACATGTTATATATACACAGCAGCCTATGACCGCTTCCTTCTTCTCCTGTCTGGCAGAGTGGTACCCTGGGAGGTAGAATGTTCTTTCATAATAAGATACTGCGGTATCTGCAAAGGTGTCCGGAAGTCGGAGAACTCTACAAAGATTCCTGACGCGCACAATACCTGATGGGAAGACGAAAATGACACAAGACTGGTGTTACACCTGACTAAGCAGCCGCCCCTCTACTGATCTCCTTATTGGGGTCACATGGGAACTCACATCTGCTATCACATCTAAAAGCTCAAATGTGCATCAATGTGGGTAATTTGTAAAATAATGCAATTCAATGGAAAGTCAGAGAGATGCCTGTTATAAAGGTCACACTATGTATAATAAGTGACAGGCACCATAAGACAAAGGAATAACAGTAGTAGGGGTGGGTTTCCAATAGTCAGTATAATAGGATTTTTTGCACCACTCCGCTCTCCACCCAAAGAATTAACAAGTCAGTTCTTTGTGCGGAGAGTGGAGGCATACAAGAAAACCCACTGAAACAATGGGACGGCGGAATTTTAGGCAGCGTCCGCAGCACGGGCTCCGCTTGAAATTCAACCACTTTTGCTCAGTGTGAACGGGCCCTTATACCCGCAATCTTAATATTTCTGTAAAATCCTTTTTAAAGTATAAAACAACATGATCATGAACCTATGCTAGTAGGCTCAGCTATGCTGAAGCTTCTGCAGAAACCACTCTTCATCAGAATCACGGCCATACAGAGGTGCGATACAAGACTGACACATGCCACTTACCCCGCAGTTTCGCTCGGCTGATTGACTCATTCTGCCCAGTACTCTCTGTAAATGTCACCGCTGTGAATAAAACCGAAACAGAATGAACGTAAATGACTGTGCACAAAGGAAACAGATGACTTTGAAGAGATATAAAATGTGTCCTATATTGGCCTTACACTTTCATAGAGAAAAGCTCTGTGGGAGAAGATCAGACCTCGTGCAAAAGATCAATGGTGCAGCTGCTCATAGCAACCAATCAGATTCCAGCTTTCAATATTCAGAGGCCTTTTTGAAATGAAATCTGATTGGTTGCTATAAGCAAGTGTCCTCTGCACAAGGTTTGATAAATCTCCGTCCCTTGTCCCTCTAATATAGTCAGGGTGCAGGTCGTCCTTCTATGTAGAATACAGGTCAGCCCGGAAAGATGGAGACTGATGGCCGACGTTCTCGTACCATAAGGCGGCAAGTCGAGACCGTGCATTAGCCAAATGTAGCCAGACATCTAGGAGACGGCTGCTTGCCTACGTTTACTGTACTATTCCCATTTACTTGCCAAACACTCCATTCAAATTATATTAGTGGACAACATTTTAAGAATGCATCAAGAAGGCTCTGCCATCAGCCCCTATTCATCTAGTATAAGCCAGGAGTGTTCATATGACATACATCAGGCTGGTATATGGTATATGGAGACATAACTTATTTTGTACTGCTCAAACAAAGTTGTAGCTAACCAGTGGGTGTCCGTCCACTGGGACCCCCACCAATCCCAAGAAGAGAGGTCGAGAGATTCCCCCATTCACTCATGTGACCTCCCTTCATGGGATTGGTGGGGGTCCCAGCGGTCAGACCACACCGATCAGCTAGTTGTCCCTCATGAGGGGGAAAGGTATCTGTATGGAGTCGGCAGGAGTGTGTCGTTACAATGCAGAAACACACAAAGGTTAAAAAACACATAAACCCAATACAGATATGAAAATCGCTAAAAGCAGTCCCCCCTAAATAAAAATCATCATAAAAATATGCTAATATGTTATATGGCCAGCACTAAATGGCCAAAGTACAGTCTTATTATTAGCCCAGGAGAGGCCAGAGTTGGGCCCTATTACATGCAGCAATAATCTGCAGAATTAGGCAGATTGGGCAGACTATCGTGCTGTGTAATAAAGACAATGATCAGCCGAAGTGCCGATCTTCAGCTGATCATTGCCATTTAAAACTACGTGTAAAGGTGCACGGACAATGACTGACAACAGCGTAAAAATAATAAAGATTATACTTCCCTTTTCTACCTTATTGTCCTGCAGCCTCTGCCCATGCCCCCTGATCACACACACTTCGGGCTCATCTCTTCAGTGACAGGCAGCTCAGCCAATCACTGGCAGCAGCTCTGTCCCTACTTGGCTAAGCAGTCTGTCACTGAAGGGACAGAGCCAGACGTATCAGCTCTGAGTGGGGACCATGGGCAAAAGACTGCAGGAAAACAGAAAGAATAGCTCTATTTAAAAAGCAAGATTTGCATAAACAACGCTAACAAATTGCTGCACGATAACTGAGCCGTGTGTAGGCTCTGTAAGCGTGCTCTCATCCGGTCACACTGCAGGGTCGGGCTATTACAGCCCTTAACCCCTTGTCTCCACAGGCTGTTTTGGCCTTGATGCCCAGGGCCTATTTTTCAAATCTGACTGGTCTCTATGTAGTGATAACTCCGAGATGCTTTTAACTATCACGGTTATTCTGAGATTGTTTTTTCTTGAGATATTCCTCTTTATATTTGTGGTATACTTTGGTTGATGCGCAAAAAATTTAAAAATTTACATTTCCTTATATTCAAAACTCTCTTTTCCTAAGAAAGATAGTCATGCCACATGAACTAATTATTAATGCAACATCTACAACATGTCTGCTTTATGGTGACGTCATTTGGTGAACGTCCTTTTACTTGTTAGGATTTTAGAGGGCTTCGAAATTTTGCAGCGATTGTTAACATTTTCATGAAAATTTCAGCTCTGATTTTATTAGGGTCCATTTCAGTTCTGAAGTGGATTTGTGAGGCCTGTATGTTAGTTACCCCCATAAATCCCTCCACTTTAACAACTACACACCTCAAAGTATTCAAAGTAACATTTCATAAGTTTATTAACCCTTTAGGTGTTTTGCAGAAATTTAAAAAAGTTGGAGGGGAAATTTTAAATTTTCTTTTTTTGGCAGACATTCTGTTTTAATTTTTTTCCTCTTACACAGCAAATTCTCACTGAGAAATAACACTCACTATTTATTCCCCCTTATTCCAGTGTTTCTAGAAATCCCCCATTTGCGGCCGCAGTGCATCACCTGACTCAACCACAGGCCACAGACATGACAGAGACCTGGTGAATTTTGGGGCCTTTTTTTTTAGCCATTATACCATGTCACAGAGGACTTGTGGTGCCAAAATATTTGTGTAAGAAAAGTTGACGTTTCCATCTGTATCATTCTGGGGGACATGTGACACTCTGATAATTTTTTATTACATTTTTTATGAGGTGATATGAATAAAAAACACAATTTAGCAGCTGTTTTTCCCAATTTTTTTGTATGCCGTTTTTTATACGTCACATATGACATGTTATCGTTATTTGTCAGGTCGGTACGATTACAGTGATATCCATTCTATATAACTTTTGTTATAGTTTATGGCATTTATACTATAAAAACTGTTTGTGTCTTGCATATTGTAAGAGCAGTAATATTTTTAATTTTTTGCCAATGGAGTTATGTGAGGGCTTTTTTTTTTGCAGCATAAGCTGACGCTTTTAGTGGTACACCTTGTGGGTACATGTGACGTTTTGATGGGGTGGGATTAACAAAAATTTTGATTAGTTTTTTTATTTATTTTTTAGCGGCATTTTCATTTTGATTAGTTTTTTTATTTATTTTTTAGCGGCATTAATCGGGCGGTATAATTAATGTAACGGATTGATAGATGGGGTCATTTCGGGCGCGGCGATACCAAATATGTGTACTTTATTTATAGGGGATCATATATAAAGGGGGATAGGGAATGTGCATATTTATTTATTCATTTATATTTATTTATTTGTGTATTTATTTATTTACGTATTTATGTGTGTAATTGTGTGTGTGTGTGTGTTTTCACTTTTAGGGGTCCATCTATAATACATTACAGCACATGATCAGTGCTGTAAGGTATTATAAAATAAATGAGCTGTCAGAACCTTCCCTGCTCCCCTCCAGGCAGGGGCAGTAGGAGAAGGCTGTGTGACACTGCCCGATCGTTGTTAGGGACAGCAGGGGGAGGCAGGGAAAGAATGACGTTCCGGGAACATCATTTTGCATTAACTACCTGCAATACATGACATTCCCGGAACATCATTTTGCAGCAAGGGGTTAAGGAGAAGTCCGGGGAAAAATTTTATTTAAGTATTGTATTCCCCCCCCCCAAAAAAAGTTATACAAATCCCCAATATAAGGGAAATGCTTATAAAGTGCTTTTTTCCCTGCACCTACTACTGCATCAAGGGTTCACTTCCTGGATAACATGGTGATGTCACGACCCGACTCCCAAAGCTGTGTGGGCTGTGGCTGCTGGAGAGGATGATGGCAGGGGGACACTGAGGGACACAGGGCACTGGAAGGACACTGAGCATCCCCCTGCCATCATCCTCTCCAGCAGCCACAGCCCGCACAGCTCTGGGAGTCGGGTCGTGACATCACCATGTTATCCAGGAAGTGACATCACCATGTTATCCAGGAAGCGACATCACCATGTTATCCAGGAAGTGACATCACCATGTTATCCAGGAAGTGACATCACCATGTTATCCAGGAAGTGAAGTCTTGAGGCAGTAGTAAGTGCATGGAAAAAAACACTTTATGTGCATTTCCCATAAGTGTATATTGGGGATTTGTATAACTTTTAGGCGGCAATAAAATACTTTCATAAAAATTTTCGCCGGACTTCTCCTTTAATGTAGTGGGATAGTACACAGTATTTGCAAATGGTATGCCAAGAGCCCCCTTATATTTATGGAGGTCCTCTTTAGCAGTTAGAGGGGCTGCTTTTAGCCATTTTATATCTCTATTGGGTTTATGTGCTGCCATTAGCTGTTGCGTGTTATGTTTTTGTGTGAATTGACCAGATGCAGAGAGACCCCACAGCAGGAGCCGTCTTCCCTTACTGCTGCCCATAGCAACCAATCACAGTATAGCTTCCGTTTCTTGGAAGATAAAATCTGTGCTCTGATTGGCCGCAGCTGTCCCTACTGATTACTCTTAGACCCAACCTAGAGCAGGAATCCTATTGGCTGCTAAGGGCTCGTTACTAGGTCTGGCATGGAAATGCACGTTCTCTTTCTGCAAGCCTCTTGAAGGCCAAAACTTTATCAACAGCCTAACAAAACACCTGTATAGTCAACCATAGAAAGTGTCAGCAGCAGTTCTCCCACCTTGCAGGAAGCTCTCCTCAGCCTGTGTGGTTGTCAGCCGCCCCTCAGTAACGATCACCCCGCAGTCTGCACACACCAGCTGCTCCTGAGAATAGTGCGAGTCCTCCACAAGCTCACAGGAGCCGCACTCCGGACATCTTTTCCCACCCGACATCTTTCCGCCAGGAAATATTCGAGGGATGTACCGATCACCAAGGTAACAGAATTCTTTTTACTTATACTTCTTTGTTGTAATATGTCCCCTTCGCCGCCGCCATTTTGCCTTAGCCTATTCCGTTGAACATCATGAGAATTGACTTCAAAAAGATGGCCGCCGAAGCTGAAAATTGAAGACATTATCTTTCAATCTCTATAGCTAGATCCTGGCGGAGCGTCACTTCCTGGTTTTGCGTTTTCTTAGCGTTTCTGATACTTGATATTTTGTAAACAACACACTTGTAATCACTAAAAGTAAATAATCGGAAAGTCCTATGTGACGTGAATAATAACGCGTATTATGGCAAAATGAAACGGGGGGAATGTAGACAGCAACTCCAGTTCATGACGCTAGGTGTCGCTGTGGTGTTGTACTTGCTTTATAGTCAAAGGGGGAGATTTATCAAACATGGTGTAAAGTGAAACTGTCTCAGTTGCCCCTAGCAACCAATCAGATTCCACCTTTCATTTTCCAAAGAGTCTGTGAGGAATGAAAGGTGGAATCTGATTGGTTGCTAGGGGCAACTGAGCCAGCTTCACTTTACACCATGTTTGATAAATCTCCCCCATAGGGTTGCTCCCCAAGCTGTGGCTCTCCAGGTGTTACAGAACAACAGCTCCTATCATATCCTGCATGATAAGAGTTGTAGTATTGTAACACCTGTCCAAAGTATAGGGGAATATGATTATAAATAAATGAAAGATTACATAAACATTACAGGGAGCTGCCAAAGCTGTAGCTGTCCAGGCATGATGGGAATTGTAGTTTTGCTGTAGCTGGAGCACTGCGAGTTTGATGCCTCCTGATTTAGAGGTAAAGAATTGTGTAAAATGTTATCCTTTGTACAGTTTTCAGATTTTCTCCATCACCACTTGCCGTCATTGAATAAGATGTTCATTGGTTACCTGTAACGTTGAGCGAACCTGTCAAAAAGTTCAGGTTCGGCAACGTTATACGAACCCCAACATGTCTGATTTCCCGTAGCTGCCGTCCTAGGAAGTCCTAGAAAACATGGATACAGCCTATGGTCTATGGTTGTACCCATGTTTTTCTGGCAGCCCTAGGGTGGCATCCAACTTCTGCAGCTACGGGAAATCAAACATGTTGGGGTTCGTTTAACGTTGCCAAACCTGAACATTTTGACAGGTTCACTCCACTCTATTTACCTGCAGTGGATACAAATCTGTCCGGTTCATGTGATGGACACATACAGTGTTACAGGTACAGCACAGCTATCAAAACCAGTATTGTATCACTGTGCCAGCGAGGAGGAACGTTACGCAGCACCTGTCAAAATTAAAGGGGTACTCTGGCTAAAAAAAAAAAATCAAATTAACTGGTGTCAGAAAGTTTGACAGATTTGTGAATTACAGTGGTACCTTGGTTTAAGAGTAACTTGGTTTAAGAGTAACTTAGTTTAAGAGCATTTTGGTTTAAGAGCTCACAGTTTTTCAAAATTGTGACTTGGTTTAAGAGCATTGCTTTGGATTAAGAGCTCCCTGTACTGGGTGGGAGGGGGAGTGGGGGAGGGGCATGGTCTGCATAGCGGGGTCTACAGCACTGTACTCTGACCCAGGGTGTCTCCCTCACCTTCCAAATCATAGCAGATCCACTTCAGGCTGGGGCTTACATCAGGGGACAGGACTGTGGCAGTAATCTCTTCATAGCTGTAACCCCTCTCTCCCCGGACAGAGAGTGCTGCATGTATGTGCCCACATCTGCCCTGCTCATTCCTTCATGCTCCCTGCAGTCTCTGTCAGCCCTTGTGTTTCCCTTCCTCTCCATTACTGTGCAGTAACTTATAATATCACATATTCTGCTGTTTCCGAATGTTTTTTAATCTGTTTTACATGTTATTCAGAATAATAAATCATTATTTTTGGGGTGTGGAACCAATTGTCTGTATTTCCATGATTTCTTATGGGAAAACTTGCTTTGGTATTGCTAGGAGTGCAGCTCTGGACTATAACGCAGACTGTAACTCAGGGTCAGTGCAGGGTGTCATTTTTCACAATTAGGGTACAAACACACACGGCATATACGCTGCGTATTTACTGATACGCAGCAGAAACGCAGCAGATTAGATCTAAATAATTGAACACCGCATCAAATCTGCACCATCAAATCTGCTGTATATACGCTGTGTGTGTTTGTACCCTTAGGCTACAAACCCACTTGGCGGGTCTGCAGCTAGTCCCCTCGCTGAGTATTTGCAGCGAGACTCGCTGCAGATCCAGGCCCTATACTTTTAATGGCAGACAAACACGCAGCAGGGATGTACATCCCTGCTGCGAGTTTGTCTGCAGCCCACCCCATTAACCCCCCGGCCGCCGGAGCTGATACTTCACCTGATCCCGGCCCCCCCCCCCCCAATCGTGCCCCCGCAGCCCCGGCCGCTCGATCGCCCCCCCTGCAGCACCGGCCGCACGCCCCCCCAATCGCCCCCCCCCCCCGCAGCACCGATCGCTCACACGCCCCCCCGCAGCCCCGGCCGCCCGATCGCCCCCCGATCGTTGCTGCCGGGGGGGCAATCGAGCGGCCGGGGCTGCAGGGGGGCGTGCGATCGATGCTGCGGGGGGGCGATCGGGCGACCGGGGCTGCAGGGGGACGATCGGTGCTGCCGGGGGGCGATCGAGCGGCCGGGCGATTGGGGGGGGCGTGCAAGCGATTGGTGCTGCGGGGGGGCGTGCGATTGGTGCTGCGGGGGGCCGATGGGGCTGCGGGCGGCTGGCTGGAGCATATACTTCACCTGGTCCCCGCTCTGGCTTGCTGAAGACATCGGGAACCGCCGGAGCAGGGATCAGGTGAAGTATCAGCTCCGGTGGCCGGGGGGTTAATGGGGTGGGCTGCAGACAAACTCGCAGCAGGGATGTACATCCCTGCTGCGTGTTTGTCTGCCATTAAAAGTATAGGGCCGGGATCTACAGCGAGTCTCGCTGCAAATACGCAGCAAGGGGGCTCGCTGCAGACCCGCCAAGTGGGTTTGTAGCCTTAGGGTACAAACCCACTTGACGTATTTGCTGCGTGAATCAGTCTTAAAAATAAGCAGGCAAAACGCAGGTTGGCTTTATACAATTGTTCTGCGTTAAAATACGCAATTGCGTATTTTTGAAGCGTGAAGCTACATGCGTTTTTCGCACAGGTTGTTAACAACTGATGCTTTGCTAACAACAAGCTTCACGCTTCAAAAATACACAATTGCGTATTTTAACGCAGAACAATTGTATAAAGCCAACCTGCGTTTTGCCTGCTTATTTTTAAGACTGATTTACGCAGCAAATACGTCAAGTGGGTTTGTACCCTTAGGGTGCCTTTACACGTACCATATCGCTGCGAGTTTCTCGAACATAAATCCACAGTGAAACTGATTGCTATAAAGTCAATGTATGTGTATTCTCGCTGCGTGTTTGGTGCGATTTTGGTGCGTGTTTGATGCGATTTTTACATGCAAGTTTTGATTTTCACAGGAGAGTTTAACACCACAAAAAACGCAGCTATTTTTGTGCGAGATTTATGCAAGTTTCGTGAGAGTTTTGTGCGATAAATACGCAGCGATACGGTATGGGTACAAACACACACACCGTATACGCAGCAGATCTGCAGCAGATTTGATGGTGCAGATTTGATGCTGTGTTCAGTTATTTAGATCTAATCTGCTGCGTATCACAGCAGAAAATAGGCTGCGTATACGGTGTGTGTGTTTGTACCCTTACTAGGTTCACACTACGTTTATTTCAGGCAGTATTGTGGTCCTCATTTTGCAACCAAAACCAGGAGTGGATTAAAAACACAGAAAGGATCTGTTCACACAATGTTGAAATTGAGTGGATGGCCGCCATATAACAGTAAATAACGGCCATTATTTCAATACAACAGCCGTTGTTTTAAAATAACAGCAAATATTTGCCATTAAATGGCGGCCATCCACTCAATTTCAACATTGTGTGAACAGATCCTTTCTGTGTTTTTACTCCACTCCTGGTTTTGGTTGCAATATGAGGACCACAATACTGACTGAAATATACGTAGTGTGAACCCAGCACAAAGTGTTTTTCATCCTGACAGACTGATGACATGTGGTCAGATAGAATTGCAACAGCCATTTACCTCCGATAATATCATTATTTTACCATCTCACGTGGATAAGTACTTCTTACCGCAGAACAATTTAGTGCCATACCATGAGAAGAAAGCTCCGCTTGTTTAGGAGAAACGCCGTCCTGAGAAACACAAAAGGAATAATTATAAGAGGAGATTGTTATTGCGGCAATGAGGTGAGGTGAGATTCCTATGTGAGGTGTCACAGGTGAGGTTATCTACAGTATATGGCTTCCCTCCTGCAGTCACTGTATAGAGAGCTGTCCACCGTGTCTACGAGATGTACAGGTTCCTTCAGCCTTTGTGTGTGTGATACACGCTGTGATGCCTCTGTATAGCTGCCTACCTCACAGTTCTATACATCTCCATTCTACTCTAACCCAGGAAAACCAGTCTGATCTGACCAGATGCAAAAGCAAGAAGGTCTCACGAACATGACTTTCAGGACTCAAAAATAATAAAAATCACTTTTTTTCTTTTTACTGTAACTGATGCAAGTTCTTAGTACTGTTTCAGGTATGGTCGGCTTAGTGCCAGTGTATCAGATATTCCAGATTATTGCACATTTCGTGTCTGTTGTTCTGCCCCGCCACTGAAGAACAGGGAAAATATTGGCCTATGACGGACACTAATGGTGCCCAATGGACCACACTGACTATATTGGAATATGAAAAATGTCCAGCACCCATTCTTCGGGTAAAAAACAGTTTATGCGTTTTGGCGCTTTCCACGCCTTGGTCACAACTGAGTATATCTGATATACTCTGTTGTGACCAAGGCGTGGAAAGCGCTGAAACGCGTAAACTGTTTTTTGCATTCCTGTTTTGTAAAGATTTTTCTAATAAAGAAACTGCATTTTACCCGAAGATTATCAGGAGATATAGGTGGGGAGAGAGCACGTCAGATGGGCCATCCACTCCCCAGCTGTATCTCCTGATCGGCTAATTCCAACAATCCCCCGTTCTATCTCTCACAGTGAGATCTGTTGCGATCAATAACTTTTGACATGTCATCAGGTTAATGTTATTTTAATGACAGGGGTTCTTCCATGTACAAAAGTATAATGGCTCCCACATGGAGACACCGTTCTTAGTTACGCTGTGTTTGACCAGGCTGGCTGGTCGGCTGCGATTGTGAGGCTCTGTTACAGTACCTCTATCTTGGTTCTGCTCCTTACACCTTTTATGAATGCTATAACCTCCTGGTAGCCACCTGTCATATAGACAAGACTAGGGAACCACCATTCATGTGAGCACCATATATGTTTTGTAGGTCCTCTCCTACATGGTAGTGGATACTAACATGGTACCTCCCACTAGCAATACTACTGGGCTTCTTACACCAACACTCCTGTTTTATCCCTAGCAGAACAGTGGATGGGGGCAGCACGCATGTGAATGGTCAGCATGGTATAGCATAATATAATGTACATGCAGTGTCCCACTATGTCTTTCATCAGCATAGACTGTTGGTTGTCAGAAGTTGTTACGCTCTATTCTCATAATTCTAACTGTGCACTTTGATATTCACAGTGTTTGCACTATTAAGTTTGTTACTATACCTTTAATATTGGCTGTAAGGGGAGTCCATGTAATCGCATTGTCCCATCCAGAAGGGAACCAGCATCATGCAAAGTGAAGTTCATCTCCTGATGAAACAGCTTGCTCATCTTTACAGAAAAAGAAAGGAAGTAGGATAGAAGGAAACATTGAGAAGGTCTACAACAGGGGTGTCAAACTCAAATAGACAGTGGGCCGAATTTAAAAACTTGGACAAACTCGCGGGCCAACCTTGATATTCATTGAAACGCACAAGCAGCATATGTGGAACTTTTAGAGTGGCCTGCAGCGTTCCTGGCACCAGAGTGCATCACGTCGATTGCGCCCCTGACACCGAGGGCGCATAGCACCCGCACTTTCCATCCGGGACCCATCACTCGATGCTGAGCCAGGGAGAGTGCAATCCGGGAGGGAAGGGGAGTTGCCATCCTATCGCCAGTCCGCCAGTAGTGTCCTGGCACTAAAATCAAAAGTTTCTTTTTTCCCCCCTTTCCCAGTTGAGAAACCCTGGATTATAGTATGGGTGGTCCAGAAGACCGCCCATATTATAATCTCTTACAGTGTCCTATCGGCGGGCCAGCTCTAGGGAATATCGGATTTCCTAGGCGGGCCAAAAATAATGGCACCGCGGGCCAGAGTTTGACATGTCTGGTCTACAAGCACCGCATTGTACCCCAAGAGGACCTTACCATGCTTCAGGCCAGACCTAGGTCCCCTTTGGCTACTGAGCCACTATCTGCATTTGACGCTTCCACCCCGCTGAGGGCATTGTGGCAAAAGAAAGTGGTTTCCTTTGCATCCGGACACTGGTGGGGCCAACCCACACACACATACATACACACGCACACATACACAGTGGACATTTCCTTCTTACAGTCACCTACAGACAACTCAGCTGTGGGATGACTGTGTAAAGACAGTGCCTTATTGCTGGGAGAGATCCAATATTTTGTGAAAAGACTAAATAGTTTCATCTGAACATGTTTGTGACGTCCTTACACCAACTAACTATCAGGGGCAACCTACGTAAAATCCAGTCTGACATTATACAATCTTGTGCTCCAGGGGAAGTTAAAGGGGTTCTCCAGCGCTACAAAAACATGGCCTCTGTCTTCCAGAGACAGCCCCTCTCGTCAGTTTGGGCAGGGTTTTGCTGCTCAGTTCCATTGAAGTGAATGGAGCTTAATTGCAAACCGCACCTGAATCGTGTTGTCTCTGAAAGAAAGTGGTCACACTAATTCAGTAGTCCCCTTCTGATTGGTGCAGGCCATGGAGTATGAGGTTACCCTGCATTGTACACCCACATCACCTAAATGAACTGAACTAGATATAAGATAATGCATAATAATTGCCGTTATTAGCAGCCATCTCTGCTCCTCTTCATTATTGCTATAAGGAAACACAGCTAGGTCACTCAGTACATTGTATACCTGCTAGCACCTAACACTGCCCTGGGTGTACATTACATCTGTATGGATCTAAACACACGTCCTGGTTCTTAACATGCAAATTGAGAACCTGTCTAGTCTGGGAAACACCGGGTTTTGTTGCATCTGTTTAAGAAAAGGCTGCACACAATGGGATTCAAGGGACATTCCAGCAAAGACTCATGTTACCCATGCCATATATTCATTACATAGTGCTCCACCATGCTCCAGTGTTAGCCAGAATACCACTGGAACATTGTGAAGTACTGGCCATGGCCTGCAGGTGACAAAAAGTACCTCGCCCAAACTTATAGACACCCACAGTACACATTTCCAGCCCTAGATGTCTCTGCCCCCAGGTGCTGGAGCAAGGGTTATGGGGGTGGGCATGGTGCATAGGGGACAGATTTCTCATTCTCTTTTTCACAGTTTGCATTGAACACATTATAAAGAAAAAAAGGCAGTTTATTATCCAGGACGATGTAACAGAGCGAGGAGGCAAAGCTGTGTAAATTGCACTTTGTATTCATCCTGTCATACTGAGGCCGGAGCATTCCCCATTGTGAATCATTTTCCATCTTCATTCAGTACTTGACGCTGATGCAATGTCTATGTGGAAGTGTTAAATATGATGTGTTTTACAATGAACAATATCTTGGTATAATATAATGTAAGTCATATATATACTGCTGACCTCACCATAATAGCACAACACTATTCACTGTATAAAGTGATTGTAATACTGACATTATAATATCATATTCTATACTAAGGAGACGTGTATAAGTTGGAAATAGATACATAAGTGTACACAGCACTATTCACGGATCCATGACTATGTAGGGTGTTAAGGCTGTACACAGCACGATAACTATACATCCATGAGTGGAAACAGGTTATGCTGATGTATAGAGAAAGAGTTCTATATTTGTTATGGTCATATATGTGCAGACACAAACACTCAATTATAATAAACACGCCCACACACACATGACATTGACAGTGAGTCATGAACCTATATAAGATGGTAGTTACCAAGATGGAGGTTGGTTGGATCAGGGCTGTACAGAAGGTATGAGCCCTATGTCACAAGAAGGATCCAGGGCCTTCAAGGAGAAGGTTGTGATGTAAGCGTGAGGAATCCATGATGGAAGCGTGAAGGAAGGAATGTCTCCCAGGATGCTTGAGTGAAGCAACAGCTGCCTGAAGCTCGTGACGATTTGTAAGACAAACCCTTCACTTCAAAGGACTCATATGAACTAAGGACACTAATGGCTGTAAGACGTTTCTCTGATATTCTTTTCTATTCAATTCTGTAATTTCACTACTTTTAAAGAAGAAGCAATAAATCTCCATTTTATAAAGAAACCTCTCTGATGTCATCCTACTGCGGCGAGCCATAAACTACAGGTGCTAACGCCATTTTCTACAGTTGGCGTGCCAGCCATACCAAGCTCCTTTAGCTTGAACAGGGGGGAAGAGTCGAGACCCCAGAGACATACGTTTCAAGCTTTCGGAACACGGAGAACCTAAGGACAGTAGGAAGGACAACGGGAATCCAGACACGTGACTGTGCTGATGATCACGAACAAGTTTGTAAGTATGGAAACTTTATCTTCTATTGGGAAATGTACTGTAGAATGTACAGTAAAGTCTAGTGATAAGCCAGATTTAAGTATAGCATGGATGCATTTGTATTCACAATGTAGTGCTATGAATAGAAACTTAGATGAAGATTTAAGATTAAGAAACATTGCACATTTGGTGAATGTTTATCATTCTTTTGTTGTACAATGTATGGATCCTAGTGTAACGACTGTAACTGATCCAAAAATAGACACAGCTACGCAGTGTAGTATTTCTGAAGAGAATGTGTCAATGGGCCATGCTGAAGACAGTTCTTTTCAGAAGAAACTTTTAAATATAAAGGAAGCCAGCTTAAAACTGAGGTTACAAGGGTACTTGATAAACCTAAGTAAGGATTTACCTGCATATGATGAGAAAGTGCATGTATGCAGGAATGCAGACATTTTTGAGAGTTTTGCTGAGAAATTTGATCTATCAAATGAGCAAAAAAACCAATTGTTTAGACTTTGGCTACCAGTAAACATAAGTAGATGCCTAGAAGTAAAAAAGTGTTTTGACAATGATGAATGGTTACATTTTGATGACGTAGGACGGTTAAGGTTACTCTGCAATGCTACAGAGGTTCTTACTTTGGACATTTTGAATAAATTAAGAATTGGCTGGAACGAATGTACTTTTACATTCATGTCTATTTACCAAAGAGCATATAAAGCAATTTGTTCTAATTTGTTCAATTTAAAAGATAACTTTATACAGAAGTTCAATTTCTTAGATCCTGTAACCAGAGTATTGGCATCTGACAAGGAATCTATTTTGGAAGCTGCCAAGGTAATCGATATCGCCAGACGGCAGGAGTGGCAGAGTAAGTCAAAGTCCCACAGAGAAATCCCACAAAAAGAGATTAAAATGTCAAAACAGCCATGCATCTCTAAAACATATTTCAATGATGAAATTTATTTAGAGAGACGTAAAAAGATTCATGTAAAACCCAAATCTTACTTTGAGACAATGTCAAAAGTAAATGATTCAGGAGTGAGTGTGACAGCTGTTCAGACACCTAAAAGTAGGGAGAGACCAAGGATACGTGATCCTCGGCCTGTCACAGAGCTGTCAAGCAAAGACAGATTGGTACCAAATGGTTCCAAAGCTGACATGCTTGCACTCATAAATAACAAGATCAGGAAAATGCATAAATTAGGAGAACCTCAATATTTGAGAAATGCATTTCATATAGTCAATGATTTTCTAAATCATGAAGTGTTCAGACCTGGAATAGGGATTGGCTAGATGTTTCATATGATATGTGAAAGATATTAATTACTGGTAACGGACCCGGCTTTGTACTAAGGACTTGAGTTATTTAATTACGGAATAAAAGTAGTAATTATGTATTATTAGTAATATATGAGATATTATTAATATGTATAATGCTATGCAAATTAATACATAATAAGGATAATAATAAAAATAATATTTTTTATTTTTATAGCACCAGCAGATTCCGGAGCACTTATAATCATAGTTTAGATCCTGAGAACATAGAAAGGGAATTAATGACAGTTTTAAAAGTGTAACTGGTATAGATATATACAGTGTATATGGTTTAAGCTAATAACCTTTCTCCCCCTAGGAATTCTTTTTAAATGTCAGAGGCTATAAATAAGTGTATGGATTACTTCTCAGAGGTCAGGATATGTATGTACAGGGATTCTGTATTGTACTTATTACCTTTCCATTTGTTATTAACTTTAGTAGTTAATTTCAGGAATCACTCCCAATGGCTAAATTCTTAAATGTATGATATGTGATTCTAATGATATTTTCTCTCATTATAGAATCTTCACAAAAAAGAGTATGAGCATTTTTGTGGTTAATGATGGAATGTAAAGTAATAGTTTTGTGTTAGCCTGCAATGCTTTTTAATGATGTAACTAATTTGTCATAACAAAATCTGTCACTAATATAAGAGGAATTGCATTTGCTGAGATTAAACAATGTATTGTACTGTTGCATGTTATTCTCATTCAGTGCAAGTATAGGCATGTGTTTGGATAAGTGATTGATGGGAACAGGAGGGCCTGGAATGTCCTTAGAGTTATAAGAGACTAATACAGATATATTTGTATACATGTTTCCTCTCTCACCCTCTCGTGTTTCATGTCTATATGTTTTCGTCTGTGAAAACAATATTTTAAAGAAAGGCCTATATTTTTCTTCAACATGGAAGAATCGGTATATTGAGGTACAACCAATACACCAAGACTTGTTGGATCCATTAAACATCTATTTTTTAGAAGTATCCTAGGAATATACTTAAGGTTTTTATGCGCATTATTTTTTAAGAAGAGACTTAATGTGAAAATCCTCTGAGATGAATGTACACATGTCAGGTATAAGTGATGTGTGACATGTGTTATAGCAGCTGCTCAGTATGTGTATGGTACCGCGTGTGTGTGTGTGATGGGATGTATCATGTTACTAAGGTAAAGTGTCTTATTTGTTAAGAAGGTTAAACATGAGATAATATTAGGAGAAATATTAAGTGTACAATATTTTATCCTGGGTATCATCATAAGAACACTGATATATATATATATATTTGATGTTTATCCAAATAATATACAAAGACACATTTTCAGCGATACATTATGGTTTAGGGGTTATATTTAATCATGTCATTATAAATATGTTATTATCAGAAGGTTAAGTTCATTCTTTAACAAATGTTGTTTCAGTTTCTTACAGGACTATTTGATGGTGTCATTTCAGTTCTTTCAGTTGAGAAGTCCAATACACAAATACAAATGTGTGAACACACAGTGTGTGCATATATCTATGAGCATATGTGTTTGATAACAGTATGAATATATACACACACATATATATACACACAACCTTATGTTTCATTTGGGTATGTTTATTTTTAATGTGTTCTCATTAGAACTACGATACTACTGATGTTTGCCTCAGGTTACAAGAAGATAACTGTCTGCCAAGAATAGCAAGACATATCACATAAAATATTTCATTCACTCATACAAATATGGTGGTTATAGAAGGTGAATAATATTATATTGCGGTATTATTTATAAATATAGCAAATACATGTGGTGATAGTGTTCCAGTAAATAAAGGAAGTAGTATATAATATAAGAACATGTGAAAGCACACTGACTTTTAACGAAAACAAGGTCTATAACAATAATATTGTTTCATTGATTAGGAATGGTGTTTTTTAAAGGTAAAAACATTCAAACTATATTTTTGGTAAATTGTGGTAATGCTTCTTCACTGAATATGGTTACAATAGTCTGGACTTTTGATAGTATTATTTTTGTGACATATTCATTGAATGAAACATTATGTTATTTATCCTATCTGAATAATGTTGAAAACATCTTTAGGTATAAGGACACCAAGTTCATGCTTTAAGATAATTTAAAGTGATCTAACTATTGCAAGACCATATTCTATTCTTACTGAATACATACATGAACATTCTGGTAAATGAGGTTTTTGAGTAAAATAAATATGGGAATAGTTAAGGTAAAATAGAGTGATATGCTATGGTACACTGTGATTATCATAGGATAGTAATAATCACCAAGTTTTTGGTGTAGGGTAGGGAAGAAAAAGTAGATCTTCAATCAAGACATCAAAGCTTAGAATTTTTGTATAGATTTTTGATTTTTTCCAGCGTTGATCAGTAGCCAGAGAAAGAGACTGAGCTGTAATTCTTATCCAAGTAAAGCACTTGAAGGGAACAGACAAATCATGGATTGTTTTACTATTCTTTTCTTTGATCAACTGGCATGCTGAGACTTCTAGTACCACAAGCTTCTAGATGGCTATTGAACTTTCTTCAGGTGATCTATCCTGGGACTATGCTAAAGTATCTTCATGATTGACATTCTTTTGTTTGTTACATTTTTAACTATGTCAAGCCAACTACAGATGCCATGACCGGAAGTCGAGTGGGCAGAATGTGAGGGAAGCTTAAAAGTCTGCACAATCCTCTTCTGCTTGCACAATCCTCTTCTGCTAGCAGCAAGTCTACAAGTGAGTTTTAAAAGACTTTGTTCATTTCATTAAATCTCCTCCAGTGGTCATGATGGCAAAGGACAAAAGATGGCATTAGTAAGTGATGGTTGCTGGACTATGCTTTTATCAAGTGTAAGTTATACAAGATTCTATCATCCTCAGCGAGATGTTGGAAAAGATTGCTCCTAAAGTCTGAGAACAATGGACTTTGTGCTATAAGCTAAATCTTTATCTCCACAATCTGGATGAGAAATGACTGTGTTATGTTACAAGATGTCTGCTCTAGGTACTGACGTTACAGAGTTAAAGATGACCCTTGTAAAGACTACAGAAGTCAGATGAAATGAGGAAGTCGTTTGCACAAACAAGGGGGGTCAAGAAGTGCTAACTCTTTATGTGTTTTTTTTCAGTAGCCTAGCAGGTGTCAGCTGACAGCTTCAATTCCAGAGAGACAAAGACTCAATGACTCTTTACCATGCAAAGGAAAAGAGATGGATTATTGTATGAGGGATAATATTAAGACATTCATTTTGTTGTTTACTTTTTCAGCGAAGGAATTATTTTTCAAAAGACTTTGCCAATCTTATTTTGATTAATTAACAACAAAGGGATGTATAACCTAAAGACTTTGTTACACCAAGAAGAGTAAAGTCATCTGAACTACCAGGTATCCATGGATCCAGATGAAGGCAAGAAGATACATTTTTTAGACTAGGCCTAGCTAGAATTCTATCTTTTTATAAAATCAAATCACAGTTTCTCATAACATAATAATTTAAATGCTACAAATCTATTATGGGTAAATTGATAATTTCCATAGACTTGTTATTAAAGTGATAGATGTTGTCTGTGTGTTTATAAGAAGAATGAAGAAAGAAGATTCCGTGATCTCTAATGTATAAAAGGTATTGTTCATTGGAAAGTCTAGATACATTGAGGAGTCAATACAATGTATTTCATCCTCAAGAGTGGGAAATGTTAAATATGATGTGTTTTACAATGAACAATATCTTGGTATAATATAATGTAAGTCATATATATACTGCCGACCTCACCATAATAGCACAACACTATTCACTGTATAAAGTGATTGTAATACTGACATTATAATATCATATTCTATACTAAGG
This sequence comes from Dendropsophus ebraccatus, assembly GCF_027789765.1. Lineage (NCBI taxonomy): Eukaryota > Metazoa > Chordata > Amphibia > Anura > Hylidae > Dendropsophus > Dendropsophus ebraccatus. Next base: position 186,588,317 of record NC_091454.1, on the reverse strand, counting down.
AGACGTGTATAAGTTGGAAATAGATACATAAGTGTACACAGCACTATTCACGGATCCATGACTATGTAGGGTGTTAAGGCTGTACACAGCACGATAACTATACATCCATGAGTGGAAACAGGTTATGCTGATGTATAGAGAAAGAGTTCTATATTTGTTATGGTCATATATGTGCAGACACAAACACTCAAGTATAATGAACACGCCCACACACATGACATTGATAGTGAGTCATGAACCTATATAAGATGGTAGTTACCAAGATGGAGGTTGGTTGGATCAGGGCTGTACAGAAGGTATGAGCCCTATGTCACAAGAAGGATCCAGAGCCTTCAAGGAGAAGGTTGTGATGTAAGCGTGAGGAATCCATGATGGAAGCGTGAAGGAAGGAATGTCTCCCAGGATGCTTGAGTGAAGCAACAGCTGCCTGAAGCTCGTGACGATTTGTAAGACAAACCCTTCACTTCAAAGGACTCATATGAACTAAGGACACTAATGGCTGTAAGACGTTTCTCTGATATTCTTTTCTATTCAATTCTGTAATTTCACTACTTTTAAAGAAGAAGCAATAAATCTCCATTTTATAAAGAAACCTCTCTGATGTCATCCTACTGCGGCGAGCCATAAACTACAGGTGCTAACGCCATTTTCTACAGGAAGCATGTCCGTCCCTCATGTCTTATTACAATCCTAACATCCATGGCCTGTCTCCTGTGGCCTTCCCGTTATCCCTGAGCTAATACCTCTACATCTGTTCACCACCACCGTGTTTTGTGAATGAACCTGGGAATAAATGCAATCATCAATGATGTATAATGTCACTTCTTTCGGCGGATAGCGGAATACGGCGGCTCATAGAATGGAGTCTATGGAGCGGGCGGAAAGGTGCGCGGCCGTGCGCGTGGACAGACAGCGGAATTCTGCGGATATTATCCGCGAGAATTCCTCAGTATGAACCCACCCTAATAGTGATATAGACCACAGCCAAATGTTAGCCATATGTTGCCCCCTATTTCAGTCTACTTACTTAGTGGAACTAGATTCTTCCTTTTGGGGCAGAGATATTTTCCAGCCCCACTCTATGTGCTTGTACAATGTATTGACCATTTACAGTACTTTGCAGACAGAGAACTATCCCTAGAAGTAGTTATTTAATCTTGGCAGGTATATAACGCTTTACTTATTCGCCCTAAAGGTTTGCAGAGCCACGAAAAAACTATTTCTACAGAGAGTTACTGCTTAAAAGGATTATCCAGAATTAGAAAACATGGCTCTTGTCTGCAGTCTGTATGTGGTATTGCAGCTCAGTTCCAGCCAAGTGGTAATACCACAAACACCCTGAGGACAGGGGTGGCGCTGTTTCTGGAAGAAAGCAATTATGTTTTTCTAATTCTAAGCCCTTTAAATTGAAAGCTAATGGCGGAGACCTATGGTTTTTATTGTCGTCTGTTAGTTTTCAATAAAACAACAGCCAAGCTATGCAACTTGTTAGTCTTCTGCACCCTTTACGAACATCCTGTTGCACAAAGTTCCTTATGTTTAAGCTCTGCTGAGTAGTCATGCTCAGTAATATATAATATATTTTTTGTTTTTATACCCCAACAAGGTTTAAAGTATCCGCTATCTATGCACACTGGGGTCTCCCATGTGAAAGAAGTGGCAGGCACTGCTCCATTCACCAGCTATGGAACAGCCAAAGGTGGCCACGCATGGCACCCAGCTATCTTTCATTAGTCTTCTAGACAGTGAATGGAGCAGTGGTTGATCATGCGGCTGCGCCATACACTCAGGAGACAAGGGAGCCATGGCTTTATGATCAGTGGGGTCCCAATATTTGGTCGCCCACTGATCACATAGGTCATAAGTCTAAATCTTGGGATAATGACTGTAAATCCCAGAATACCATTAATACTGCAGCACGCTTCCATATTCTGTGCGCATACACTCACATCTTTCTCAGTACAGATCCTGAATATGGTTGTATTTACAAGCCCCTTTCTTACTGTGCACAGGGCCGCAGTTCCTTAGGATGTGACTACCTGCATGTGTCCTCATGACAAATTATCTCCAAATCTCAGATGAGTAACTACAGTATGGTAATAAATGATAATCCCCATCCACCTGCCATTCATTCCCATACAGTCAGACGTGGGAGGGACGTTGTGACTGGTCACCACTTCTGTTCATTACAGGATTAACAGATTTGCATCACCTTATCACATTGTTTCCTACATGATGTATACACATATAGCGTCACACAGTATACAGTGGCTATCCAATCACTCAGAGGCTGCTCCAAGAACCATAGTGTATAATAATTTTTGTCATTATTTTATCTGTGGGGGGAGGTGGGACCAGTGCTGCATCCACTTCTTTTTACCCCCAGCCCAGAGAAAAAGGCTTGTCTGCTAGAGGTTCCCCTAGAGGTTTCCGCTCTTATGACTCCTTGTGAGTTGGTGTGTGTTGGTGTCATTTTGTGAATTCTAGTCTGAAGTTCTACTTATCAGACCTAGAATAAATTGAACTTAGAAGTCAGTGTGACACACAAGGAATCTAACCCTCTTTACACAGTAGCAAGTACTGGGGGGATTCAGTGTCTTTGGGGTACTGCATATGTTGGGGACCAGATATTTCTGTGGGACTAGTCTTTCCAAGGCTAGGGGGGGAAACGTGGGGCTAGAAGCATAATAGAGGAGGAAGTGTGGGACCTGCAGTGCTGCAGGAAATGAGATTAGTAACATAGAAAAGTAATGTTGGGACTTGATGGCAGTACCACACACATTGTGCTGCCTTGAACACCAAAGTCTCAGCTGTGCTGGGGGTGTACTTCAGCATGTACTCAATGGTTCTTGAGGCTGGGGAAATGGCTGGTGCTACTCAAGAGAAGTGATGGCAGCTAGCAGGTAAAGTGGTAACTATGTTCTTAACCACAGTCCTTTCTGGAAGGCTGGATGAGAACCAAGCAGTTTTTCCCCATAAGTAGTAATATAAATGTGTTTAATTGGTTCCAGCATCCACATAGTGCACACAGGGATCCTCACACCTCATTCTTTAGGCTGGGTTCACACTACGTATCTTTCAGTCAGTATTGTGGTCCTCATATTGCAACCAAAACCAGGAGTGGATTAAAAACACAGAAAGGATCTGTTCACACAATGGTGAAATTGAGTGGATGGCCGCCATATAACAGTAAATAACTGCCATTATTTCAATATAACAGCCGTTGTTCTAAAATACCAGCAAATATTTGCCATTAAATGGCGGCCATCCACTCAATTTCAACATTGTGTGAGAGCCTTTCTGTGTTTTTAATCCACTCCTGGTTTTGGTTGCAATATGAGGACCACAATACTGACTGAAATATACGTAGTGTGAACCCAGCCTTATAGTGCAGGTGCATGGTGTCAGCAGGAGGAGCTGGATGGTACAGACCATACAGTAGGACTAGAGGAACACAAAGCAGGGCAGCCATACATTGATGCCACAAACACAATTTCTTTGTGTCTTTGTGCAATCTGTGGTGTGTCACAGCGTGGTTTTACACAAGACTTAAAGACTGGGGGCTGAAAAAATGTTTGGGAACTGAGCAAGCGTTTGAGTTCTGAAACAAATTTTCCTTGAAAATATTGTTTGAGAACCAAATTGTTCAAGTTCAGAGCAGTTTGAGAACAGAGGTACCACTGTATTCTCTTCCTCATCCTCCTCCTATTTGTGGCTGAGGTGGGATTAGGCACTTAACGGGAAGGGTCTTACCAAGTCGAGCCTCTGAAACTCTTTTGTTTTTTCAGTAAAGAGACCTCCTGCATCCCATCTGCCCAATGAGTCCTGTCTTCAGGGGTGCAGAGATTATTAAAGGGGTTATCCAGCTTTACAAAAACATAGCCACTTTCTTCCAGGGACAGCACTGCTCTGGTCTCGAGTTCAGGTGTGGTTTGCAATTAAGCTCCATTCACTTCAATGGAACTAAGTTGACCACCCCACCCAAACTGGAGACAAGAGTGGTGCTGTTTCTGGTAGAAAGTGGCCATATTTTTCTAACGCTGGATAACCCCTTTAAATTCACTGGTCTGATTCAAACCAGAATCATAGTTTCCTCAAAGTGAGAATTAAACAAATTTGACCAATTAAAAATTCCTGGTCTGGGTTCCTTTAACCACAGTGTGCGTCTATGGGCAGATACTGTATGTTATTTGGGCAATCATGTAAAGAATTGTATAAATGAGGAAAATACACAGAACACTCTCAGATTTACAATACATATTTATTAATTTTATAAATACATCATCACTACAAAATAAAATATTCCACCTGATAGTATCAGTATAAACTTCATAAAGTGCAGCTAGAGGGGCCAGCAGGTGCCCAGCAATATGGAAGCCATTTAAAACCAATTGTTCTGTATTATAGCACAAAGTACTCATCAAGTAAAAACACAGGAGCAATGTCAACCAGATGTGTTCAGATCAGTGACCTGGGAGTAGCAGGATCATTCAGCCTAGAAGTGTTCATCCAGTATGTACCTGATTTTTGTCTGTATGGTGCAGTGATCTCCAAAAGTCCTAGACAACCCCTTTAAGCCACAGTGATGTAACAAGTCTACAAGCACCGATCACCTAAGGGCCTCTGTGGTCTCAGAAGGCACATTGGTAGTCATGTTTCCTGAAATGTAAGGTTTAAAAGGAGGCAGCACAGTGGGAGGCACTTAGACTTAGGTCCAGGACTAGAAAACCATGGCTGCTTTGTTTCAGTACAGTCATCACACCAGTTCAGTTTGTCTGGATTTGCAACATAGCTCCATTGAAGTGAATGTAGCCATACTACACACAACCCGTGAACAGGTGTGGTTCTGTTTGACAGAAACCTGCTATTTTTTCTAATCTATTCAAACCCTTTAACGTGAGCTCCAGTATTCAGACCAATCCCAATAAAACCTTTGGAGAGGTCTTCGGCTTTTACTCTTTGGAGTACTCCTCTGACACTGAAAATCACCCAGCGGCCATAACAGCCTGAATGTGGCATAAATAGTTAAGATTGTCAAGCGGGCGACATCTTATTATACTATACATTAGTGAAGTGCACCCAGTATCCATAGTTATAATACAGTAAAATTCCTTTAATTCAGCATCCATTAAATCTGATAATAGAGCACCCATTATTTCCCATTGAAGCCAATCATTCATACGCGTCAGTCTTCACAGTGACTAGATGCTTTCTATATTAATACAATTTCATTTACATATAAAAGAGATCAATTAGACTTTAAGAGGGACTTCTGTTTCAGGATCAGGATTGATAGGATCAGCCTGGCACAGAAAGCTACAATAAAACATCTTGCTACACAGCAATAAAACTCTGTAACAGTCTAATAAAGTCTCCAGTACAGATTGTCCTTGCACTACGGCGGTCTCTTCTGCAGCGGACCCTCACTTTATTAGTGCACATCAGTATAAAATTTGTTCATTAAAGAAAAATACATTTGATAAAATATCGATATGCAAATAGAAATATATCTCTCTGCAATGAGGAAGGCACTTTATGGCCCAGGTATAGAAAAGCACAGGTTTCTTATTTACAAGGCACATAAATATACACATACAGAATACCCGCACAACTCACACTTACTAATGCCGTTCTCCGATCCTGGTACCATGCACTCTCCACCATAGTGATAGACTAATAAGGCTACAGCAGACCAGTGAAAATGGAAGCAAATATAGTTTAGGCTTGTAGGAAGATATCAGTACCTTTTTAATATAAAGACAGAACACTTCTGAATATATGGAAGGTAGAAGAACGTGCAGCTACTACCAAGAGGTGCTGAAAACAAAAAGGTGCTAAGGTTTACCGCCCATCCAAACACATGTATAAAGGTAATTTCGGAAGCAATAGGAGCGTGACCGGGAAAGAAGATTGAAATAGGAATAAAGTGAATGTGAATCTCCTTTAGGTACCATTTATCCAGTTACCAAACATTTGCCATGTGCAACCTTCAAATATCCTTCTGATAGGCACTGTCCACTACCACCTACTCAGTCCATCGTGTGCTTTATCTTGAGGTTTATAGTTCAGTGCATAAGTCCAATGGGAAGTTAGATCCTTCCGGCCTTCTTACTGCCGCTTCTCAGGATGTTGGGAGTTGCCTCCATGACCCTCACCAGCAGGTTATCAATGTAGTCCTCCAGCTCTCGTACTTGTGCATCTTTCTTACTGATGGTCTCTCTCTGCTTCAGTACCAGTTGGATCAGCTCATCGTGTGTCAGCTGAGCATAGGCAGAGGCAGGATCCGACGGGTCATATTTCTGTCAATGAAAAGAATACAGGACTACTTAGGTAAAGTATAAAAGCCACGGGTAACAAAGAAAAGTAATTGTTAGACTTGCTTGCTTGGCATCTAGCGGGTACACATATGCTTGCAATTTCAAGTTCCCTAATAAATATATAGCAGGATGAAGCTCCACAAGGGCCAAACTACGTTTCTGAAGGATAATCTCTCATCTCAAGGCTACATGTGTCATGTTTAGTCATGAAACCTAAAAGCTAAGGTCCTTTATTCAAAATCATAGTGGACCCAGCTTAACGTATGTGCAGAATTAATAGTGTGTGTAGTACAAGTCCATGTTCACATGGCGTAAGACACCAGCCGTTCCATGACCCCGCCGGGTCATGGAATGGCCGGCGTCAGAGATGATCATTCTGATCCTCACTGCTGTTGAATTAGAAAGCGGGTGCTTCCTTGCGTGCCTGCATCCGAATCCGCCGCTGCACACAATGGGAGTATGCTGGCTCCATTGTGTGTACTGATAGATTCTCTGTGGCCACTATTCATTAAACAGCGGCCGCAGAAAAATGATGTGTCATTTTTTTGCGGCGCCGCTAGGGATCACGGCCGGAGTATATACTATGTGTATATACTCCGGCTGGGATTCCCTTAGCCTGCAGTACTACGCAAGTTCCATAGTAATCACGGCCATTGTTGCAAATCGGCAACAACGCCCGTGATTACTACAGAGCTTACGTAGTGTGAACATAGCCTAATAGTATGTGCGATCATATGTGAGTTTACTGTTAGATAAACACCTTTGTAAAAAGGTTATAGCCTCACTGTAAATATAGTCATAAGGTTTCTATGTTGATGTGTCAGCGGAGCTCACAGTATATAAATGCAGTCTTGCTAGTTGGATGACAAGCATGGTCAGGGAGCATCCTATGTGGTCACAGCATTTTAATGAGCAGAGGTCATGGATTTGTCCAGAAATCTGTTTTTATGAAAAGCGTCCAAGTCACGATGAAGAGGAGCCATTGATTCACTAACGCCCCTTCAATAAAAGTGATTATGGGCAGTAGTGAATGACTAAACGTCCATTTTTTTATGAGAAAATAAGGAACATTAATGTAATTATCAATTAGGTCCAATGATCCATTATTAGTCCAGAGACCATGAAGATGGAGGAAATGAGAGAGTCTTGTTAGAAGCTGCATGCCAGGATGATCTAATAAAGACAGGCAGCCCAGAGACCAGCAAATGTAATGGGACAGAAATGCAGCCAGACAGGTTGGATTCTAAATATGTTCTTTTAGCTTCCTGCATTTCCTTAAAGGAGTATCGCCACTAAGATGTATGCATTTAGTCATATCCGCATACTCCTAAATGTTTAAGTGAGAGCACCCTTTTCTCAGCAAAGGAGTAGCCAGCAACTAAAAACTGTTTTCTGCTATGCACAGTATAGGTGATAAAAGTGAGATTTAAAAAAAAAAAAATTATCTATAAATCAATCCTGGTGTTTTTTTTCTCTTAAGATTTCTGTTACTGATCTGTGCTACTCCTGAGAGCAGACTATGAGAAGATCGCTGATCCGACAAGTCGGAGCAAGTATTTTATCCCCACCTGTAAGGGAAAGTAATAGGACCGATCAGTCAGTGACGGGTAGCTATCCTGTCACTGACTTCCTTAAATGCTGTGATCACTAGAAATCGTGGAGTTTAAGGGGTTAATGACAGGCAGCTGTGTAGTTGCAGCTGCCTGTCATTACCTCCAGCTCCTGTGACACTAACGTGTGCGGGGCTGATCACACTGAAGTGTTCCCGCACACATTAAAACCCCATCACATATATGATCCTACTGCACAGGGCATCGGCAATAGGAACTTATATAGCCATATGGCTGACGTGAAGGGGTTAATAACCCTACAACAAGCTCTGCATTTAGAGTCAGCTTGCAGTTTCTTCGCATTGAGTCATCTTTAGTTTCCATGCTCACACATCTTAGAACCACAGGTGGATACCATGACCGTACCTTGCTGTTGTAGGCATTCAGCACATTTTCATGACTCTTGATGGGTTGTGAGAAGTTGGAAAGACTATTGTTCTGAGCGTTCATGGGTTTCACTGGATTTGTTCTGTAAAGACAAATACCATATTGATAACCAAACCAAATGTGACGTATAACACCTCATATATACATGCAGGTTTCTCACAATTCAAGTTCACTCTTTTCACCAACGTTGAGCAAATGGAAGAAAATTAAACTGTGGACACTCCATCACAATATTCACATAAAGAACAGCAATCTAAGTGATCAAAATCCCAATCCCGACGGCCTCTGCTGGGAACAGCGAGTCATGTCAATATACATGTCTGAGGTCCTTACTAGTTGGCAGGTCAGAGGTCCTTACTAGTTGGCACACTACATTTACCATGTGGAGCACTACATTTACCATGTGGAGAACACACAGTGGTGTAAAACACAGCAAAGAGGTTGTAGGTCTAATAAATGCCCTTAAAGGCCAGTAAAATGGGTTTGCACACTGCCAGCAAAGGTTAATAAGCATTTGTCATGCCTCACTCCCTCATGCATTAGGAACGCCACGCGTCCTGCAGATTTCCTTTCTTCGTGAAGAATGGCTCACATTTTAATAGAGGATTTAATAAGCAGAGAATGAGTAATGCCATTTAAACTGAACATCATAATGTGAAGCAACTTCTCCCATGTTACTGTGCCAATGGGCAAAGCGTTAAGTGAAGGAAATTATGGTTTGCCATTACTGGATTAGTCTGGATTGTTCTTATAGTGAACCTGAATGAATAGGAAATGACAAAATTCCTTAGGAGTAGGCCAGGGCTACACTTCCTACAGAGTGATCAAAACCTTAAAGTAATTTGTATAATATATGTTATGGAGAGAAGAGGATGGATGTCAGAAATCCCAGCATGTAGTGATACGTAAAGCTAGTGACTTGCCTGCCTGCAGTAGTTACTGAATGGCTTTTTATTTTCTATAGCAAATCTGTAGCCCAAAGTGTAGACCTAGCCCAGGTTTATACGTTGTCCATTAAAACCGAGCATACATGCTGTTTAGTGCAGATTACAACCTGACTATTATCGCACGTGTGGTTTTATAGGTAAACTGTTTACCCACAAAACCATATGGCCAAGGCCAAGTAATGTGACCACCACAAGGAGACATCAGTTTAATGAATTACATGGCATCTCCCTGCACATGGCATCTCCCTGCACATGGCATCTCCCTGCACCCTTCTGGAATCCAGAATGTCAGGTAATGTACTGTACACTAAAGTGATAAGAACATAAGCGGCGGGGGGGGGCTGCGGGCGCGCGATCGCAAAACAATTTTTCCGTACGATATATCGTACCGTCTAAACACTCATAGTTATAAAAAAAAAAAATAGTTACTTCGAAAACGTTAATCGTGCAATCGGGCCAATAATCGCCTCGTGTAAACTTAGCATCAGATTGACATTTGTCTGGAAACTCAATAGGCACACATGGTGCAGTGTATGATTAGCAGCTGGGGGCGAGGGTCATTCAGACCATTCCAGTTCTGATCTAGAGTAATTGGGGGAAATCTCTGCTAAATTACTTTCTTGATATGATGTGCAGAGTATCTTATGGTCCTTTTACACAGAGCGATAATTTGCCCAATCGTTTAACGATTTTGAAGTAACAATGTGTTTTTTATAACGATCAGCATTTAGACAGAAAGATAAATCTGTTGAAAAAAATAGTTATTGCGATCGTTTTAAGATCGCTTAAGCCCATCTCACACACAGGGTAAATCGTTGAAAGACTGTTTACACGAAGCAATCTGAGACTATTTAAAAACTTGAAAGATCAAAATGAATGATTTCTCGCTCGTCGTTTGGATCTTGTGCTATGTGGCTGAGCAGGACTATAATCCCGCATCTACCAATATAAACCAAAGAGTTTGCTGCTGTTCACATGTCCGCAGCACGAGCCTTTATGTAAACCTTGCCTATAACTTCCACTGCCAGGGTTGGCTCCCACATAATTCCCCATGTGATTAACATTGTACATAGACACAATATAGTGACAGCATTAATATTCTTCTTAGTTTACATAGAACTGAACATGCAGATTGATGGTGGATAAAAATCCAATTATGCAGAATAGATCCTGATGAAATTAAGAGGTTTACAGGACAAATTAAAAAAAAAAATAAAATAACAGAAAATTCTAGTATTGATAGTCTTTGTTCTTCTATCTCTATCTTTGTGATGGATAGTGTTAGAGCCGCATTAAGCCAGCACAATATTGTTATTTTCTATGCTCACTCTAATGGCCAACAAAGATTTTCCAAAATTTATTGGTAATAAATTAGGAAGTTTGTAAGGAGGAATTTGAGACCTTCCTAACATGTGAGAACTAGTATGGAGCGTCTAGTATTTGTGCTGATGGGGGATACACTCCTGTAACCCTTGTGGCATACATTTGCCCAAGTTCTGTATTCAACACTAGAATTTCCCGCTAACATGTCATACAGTAGGTGTATATACAGCTTAAGATTCTATCAAACAGTGTCATTAAATTTCGATTTTTGATTGTTCAATAAAAATTCTAGAAGTGCAGATCGTAAAATGGTTTCCAACCTTGTGAAATATTTTTCTACAGACAGCTGACAAAGCTATGGAATATTAAAAGGGATAATACTCACCTCACCCATCCCCTAGTCCCCACCACACTCCAGTCAGCACATGCTGGTGTAGCCAGTTACTGGCTATAACATGTCAAGACCACAGAGATCACCACAGAGGCCAGTGACTGGATACAGCAGAGCCATGTTGTTTCATGACCAGGGTGGCATTGGCTTAAGGGGAACAGAGGATTGAATAGGAGAGTTTTTATTTTTCATAGCATTGTAAGCTGTTACAGAAAAAAGTTCATGGAGCTAAAAAGCTCCGGTAATGTGCAGCGTAAGGGAAAATTAAAGAAATTAACCAGAAGGAAGAAAAGCATAGTTTTCTCACCTTTGTCGAGAAGACACTGTTCCACCGCTCTGTACTGTAGGGATTGGATGTGTTTCAGAGGGTGAAACCCATGCCCGCAGCAGCTTCTTCTTGCCAGAGCCTTCCACTTTATCAGAAACGTCAATGGTTGGGGTGGTCGATGATTTTACATTAGAAGCACTAGATTTATCGCTCGGAATAGAAATAGAGGGGAAAGAGCTAGGAAGGTTGTGTTGAGAGGACACAGTTTCAGGTGAAATTTGGTGGGCTAGATCACTCATATCAGCCTCTACTTTACTATCAGGAGAACTTGCTTCATTAGAGGTCGACTTGTCAGCCATGTTCTTGTTATTGTTGGCTGAAGACTCTTCTGATAGATCCCTCTTAGCCTGACCATTATCTTGATACATTCTTGAGTTGCTGTTTGTCTTTGCTGAGGAATGCCGACTAATTTCCATCTTGTCGTCTTTAACATCTAGCTGTTCATCATCTGAAGTGCCTTCTGGATTTTCAGGAATGACTGGAAGCTCGTCTAATCTGTAGCTGTAGTCTTCAATCGTAGGAGATGTCAGTTTCATGGTGGTCAAAGTCTGTCCTGAGTAACCTGGACTATCGAGAGGTGAAGCACCAACACGAGAAGCTTTCTCCATGACACTGTCATAGGAAAACCTCTCCTTGGGTTGAGGAGGTTGAACGTTCGTTGTATCAGACACAGGATCCTGAGTTTTGTTCAGTTTGGCACTTCTGGGCGCTGGCTTTGGAGGCACGGGCTTTTCATCTTCAGATTCTTTCTTAGTAGCAGACTGTACTCTTGGGGTTGGTTTTGGCACCTCTTTTACATAGTCACTGGATAGGTCTTTTTCTTCAGTAGATACAGCTGTTAAGTCTTTTCCATTAAGGGGTGAAGTCAAATCCCCATCTTCTTGATTTCTTCCAGAGTCATCAAGATCTGATGTAGACTTATTTTCTGATAGAGCTTCAGGTTCTTCATAGAAGGATGATGTCTCGGACAGTACAGGTAATATTCCTCTCACTAAATCTGCATCAACTACATTTTCATTCTCCGGCTGAGATGGTTTGCCTTTTAGTTGGTCGAGAAGACTCTTCACGTAAGTCTTTTTTGGTTTATTCTTTTCAGTAAAAGGAGCAACGACATTCACTTCTTTAGACTCTGACTGTTTGGTGGAACTTACACCTGATCTCCAGAACAAAGGGAATGAAGTCTTTTCAGTCTCAGCAGGTGATTCCTGACCTCCTTCACTTAATGTTGGGCTTTTCGGGGAGGAAGAGCCCTTGTCAAGTGAATGAGAGATGTAAGTGTTTTGAGGTGTGTGCAAATCAGCCTCAGGAGTGCCCTGCCCACCATAGAAAGAAGCAGCAAGAAAAGTAGTGCCAGAGACAGATGAAGAAGAGAGCTTGGCTTTGGTTTCAGCCTCTGAAGACACGTCCAGTCTGTAAAGAGGACAGAATAAAAATAAATCTGCAGGTCAGTTGACTCGCAGATACCAATATTACATTACTATGTCCACATGAAAATTACATTGTAAACCAATAGTTCTCGACTGCAGTCAAAGCTTAAGAGAACCGTATCTAACCACTATAGCTTACGGTGCATCAGCCATAATGGATCCCTTGACTAACATCATGGTTACTATAGAAACAACCAGCTAAAATATATGTAGAATCCAAGCAGATAACACATTAAATAGAAATAGGTCTGTGCTATCACAGGAGGTGCCAAGTCCCCAGGTTTCTACTAAGTAGCCCTATCAGCTAATGGCCGTTTTCCTCCTTTAATAATAAAAGGAAAAAACTCTCCAGATCAAATGACATTTCTTACCAACCTTGATACTCTTTCCAGATGACTAGAGAAACCCACTTAGATCTGTGCACTGCTCCCCATCATATTAAAGGGGTCATCCAGCGCTACAAAAAACATGGCCACTTTCCCCCTACTGTTGTCTCCAGTTTGGGTGGGGTTTTGAAACTCAGTTCCATCGAAGTAAATGGAGCTTAATTGCAAACCACACCTGAACTGGAGACAACAGTAGGGGGAAAAGTGGCCATGTTTTTGTAGCGCTGGATTACACCTTTAAGAGTCCTTATCAGACAATGACTAGTCTAAGCTTTACTCGTATTAAGAAGAAAGATGCCCAATGGAGTAAAGACAAACAAGAGGTGAATGTACTGGCTTTAGGACAAGGGGATTATGAAAGGTTTATTTGTATAACTATGCTTACTTCATATCCAGTAAAGGACAATGGTTACAGTTACACAAGTGTCTTTAAAGTATCTGACCTACTTAAAGGGAAGGTCTCAGACAACCCTTTTCGGCAAGGAGTCACAGAGGGTGAATAGCAGATTGCCCTGAATCTTGTTCCCTCTAAACACGTGATTTTGCTTGGGGGAATGGCAGCCAGTCAAGCATTATCCTTACATGAGTATTGGAGCTGCTAGTTTAGAGAAGCTCTGTTCTGAATCACAGAGAGTCTTGAGCTCAAGTCCACCCCCTGAGAAGCAGATATGGCTTTTAACCCCCGATTCCACTACAATGCAGCATATATGTATTCACTGAATAGCTGCTGAAAAGTCTATACTTTCCTTATAGTTAAATCTGTATTCTTGCAGCTAACATTTATCACCTAATTTTGGAGACTAAGATTAGTCCACCTTCCCACAAGTATGTGAGACACAAGTAAGCGTGACTCCCACTCTGGGGGCCAGACCCATCCATGTATCTCATGGTTGGCCAAACAGCTTCCTCTGAAACTGCTCTGATCACCTGCATCTACTTAAAGGGAATCTGTCAAAACTGCAGAATGCAGTAAATAGGCTACAAGTGTCGTTTTTAACTTTCTACCCATTAGAACTGCATGCTGATGCATAAAAGGATTACTAAGCTAGGTTATACAGCTCTACCAGGACTCCTAGCAAACATCTGCGTTTCGGCAACTATTTACATAAAAAACAGAATCAAATCCTACTAAAGTGAGATATCGGAGCTCCTTTATCATTAGAGTCTCTAAATACTGCAGTAGATAAACCAGCTATGATCCAAGGGTTCCATTCTTTCAGTGCGCCAGTACAAGGTCAGGACTTTATATCTCCAAACGGGCTTAAAGATTATTTTAAAACTTTATAGCCATGAAGGAAACTAAACATCGTTGTCATGATCTGAACTTGGTTCCCTTGTTATCACCACTGTCTGCAATGACTGGAAATCTACATCCAATGAACTATCTCCAGCTACGTCTCGCATACATACTTTCTAACAGTGACCTAATTGTCAAAGACATAGTACAGGGCTCCAGATGGCGACCAAAATGGTCGCCAATGCGACTAACATCTTGCAAATGGCGCCCAGATTTATTAATCTGGGCGCCATTTGCGACTGGCCCCGGCGGCGCGCTGTCTCTTTAAGGACTTCCGCCTTCCGCACGCTGCGCCGAATCACGTGACGCCTCTGCGGCCATCCGTCCAATGAATGACGGACGTGCTGGATGACGTGTGCGGGGACACGCTTCTCCAGTGACGTCATCAGCACGTCCGTCATTCATTGGACGGACGGCCGCAGAGGCGCCACACTCCTCCAGCGCTTCTCTCCCGCCTCTCCTCACCCGGCGCCGCGGTTCTTCAAGTTCACCCCAGCGGCACCAAGATTGTGGATAGTGTGTGAGTACAACCGGAGGGACGGCAGGGGTGGCGGCCGGCCAGTAATGTGTGTGGGGGGACCGCGACCTGGGATTGGTAGTGTGTCTGTTGTGATGGCGGCCAGGTGCGGTAGTCAGTGCGTGTGGGGTGCAAGGGGGGGGGGGGGTATGTATAGACTGCACAGTACCACTTCCCTCAGTGTCTGTATGTATAGACTGCACAGTACCACTTCCCTCAGTGTGTATGTATAGACTGCACAGTACCACTTCCCTCAGTGTCTGTATGTATATACACTGCACAGTACCACTTCCCTCAGTGTCTGTAGGTATAGTCACAGTACCACTTCCCTCAGTGTCTGTATGTATATACACTGCACAGTACCACTTCCCTCAGTGTCTGTATGTGTAATAGACTGCACAGTACCACTTCCCTCAGTGTCTGTATGTATATACACTGCACAGTACCACTTCCCTCAGTGTGTGTGTATGTATACACTGCACAGTACCACTTCCCATATACATTGCCACAGGGGCTATATGTCATCGGCTGCCGGGGGCTATATATATATTATATATATATATATATATATATATATATATAGTAGATCATTGCCGGTAAGATGGCAGCTGGCTGAGGGAACACACCGGCAGCAGGGGGGTATATGGTTGTCAAGAGAGAATCTAAAGGAGGATGCTGCCGTGGCCTCTGCACACAGTAAGTCCCATTAAACATAACATTAATTTTACATGTTTTAAAATGTTGGCGACCAAATATTCTATTTGGCACCTAAATTTTTCAGGTTAGGAGCCAATGGCTCCTAGGTAAATTTTTTAGTCTGGAGCCCTGTAGTAAGGAGGGCAGTGCGTGCATGGTTGTCACTCCTCAGAAAGTTACTGAAAGCAGTGTCGGGATAAGATGTCTTAAGACTATGAAGCAGAGCTATGATACCTGGGATGAGATTTCTCAATCTTGATGAGACACATCACCGATAAACAAGGCCATGTTGTTATTTTGCTTTAGCAGTCATAGACAAGGACCTGCTGATCAGAGAGCTATGGAAGTTTTGTGTATATTCCCTAGTGTTTGCTAAACTGCTCTATATAATGGGTTAACAGAAACCAGTAGAACAAGAAGCAGTAGCGCTTCCGTATTCCTCCCGGTGAGCTCATACCTGTGTAAATGATTAACATCAGACACCTGGAAAGTACATGCTTCTCTACCAGTACGGAGGAAAGCTCCGCTGCTCTATTGCCATATGAAGGGACAACATTTCCTCCTTAACATAAGCTATTGCCCTTCAACACGCTATGATCCTTGTGCTAATGTATCAAGTGGCACTTCACCTGGTTGTTCCCATACCCCCAAATCACAAATAGAGCACAACACCTTTTCTCGCTATAAAAACCCTTAAACGTGCTTCAACAGGGTGATTCCTTTAGGTAACAGAATATTCAGATAATTTGGAAACACTAGTTTCCTCTACAAACTATATCTAGCTCCAGCAACATTTAGTATTGGGGTTGATATGGGCCAAGGTACGATGTCAAGTTGGGAAAAATGGCTGCCGATTTTTCTCTACTGAGAAGATTTTTTAGATTAGGATGTACCACTATAAGTGCTAATACCTATGTATGATGGAAGATGAACACTGTAGGATGCCATTATTGGTATACCAAGGTATATTATTGTAAAGAGGTTGGTACTACTAGACAACTAGTATAGTCAGGCTCTAAAAATGTGACAACGGATACGGAATACTAAAGAACATGACTCTCTTCCCCTCTGCAATTTTTGCCTGTCTATATATCTAGTATATTCACCCACATTTATCATGGGATCTAAGCTCAGCTTACCAATTCCTATTGAAAGTGATACCGCAACATAAATCACACAAAAAGAGAAAGAAACTGACCTGGGTTTGACAGCTGAGGTTTTTGTATTTCTCTCAGGAGGAAAAGGCTCTGGTTTCTTTTCTTCTTCTTCTTCCATGTCTTCTGCAAATGGATTAAATGGGTTCTTCTTGGTTTGCGAATCGGAGGGAGCTCGAGAGCCGCTGGTTTTTGGTTCTTCCTTCTTTATAGGCACATTATTGAACTGCTCGACATTAGAGGTCTTAGGGGTTTCTTTCTTTCCTGTGACTAAGGAAAGCAGAGCTGACTTTTTGCTTTCTGGCTTCTTATTTTCTTTGGGCTCTTTTGGGGGATCAGAAGAGGCACTCGGACCTTTGTATTTGGAGTCTTCTGCCTGGGAACTTTCAGATTTAAGAGATGAATTTGAACTGGAGGAGGTGAGCCCTTTTTCAGGATAATTACTAGAAGAGCCTGAAGTTTCCTTGGATGTCTTGTAAGACAAGTTATCAGCGGATGCGTACATAGGATTTCTACGGATGATCTGTGGGGAGTTGGTCAGAGAATTGTCCTTAGGACTGTCACTTTTTGGTTCTGCTTCTTCCATATACACATGGTTTCCATTAATACACAAATTGGAGCGAGTGATTGGATCGTTCTTTGACTTCATGCCGGTAAAGAAAGAGAGCGTATCTTTTTTGTTTCCTGATGTTACCTGGCTCCACTGCTTGGTGTCTGCACTTGCTGTTCTTTTGTGCGTCATAATGTTTGGAAAATGTGGAAAGCGTCCTGGTAATCAGAATAAAAACCACATTAATAAAAAATGTTTCAGAAAAGAAAACGGGAGCATGAACATAAGCAATATATAAAAAGATGAACTTTTAATTGAATATTCAGCTTCAAAAAGCATTTGCTAGTTCAGGCTACGTTCACATTATCATTGTAGCTCCTGGATACTGCCAACTTATAATGGTGTTTGTCTTTTTTGACAGAAAAAGTGCTGCGTGCTGTGCTATTCTCCCCATAAAACAGGAGCCTCAAATGAAGTGTCAGTACAGCCTTATATATAAATTAAAGTAACTCGAAGGGGTTATTGAGCGTTAGACAAAGCACAGCTACTTACTTGCAAGAACAGCACCACCCCTGTCCTCAGGTTGTGTGTGGTTTTACAGTTTAGCTCCATTCCCTTCAATAGAACCGAGCTACAAAACCCACAACCAAACTGAGGACAGGAGTGGTGCTTTTTCTGGAAGATAGCGGCCATGTTTTTCAAAGCCTGTATAATAATTCAATGTATTAAGAAAGTTGCAAGGGGTTCTCAGGGCTTTAGGAAACTGAGGGTCTGTCCTCAAAATTGGCATGTTCATTAGATCCACGAGGGTCCAACTCTCTAAACCCACACTGATCAGAAGTGTAAAGGGGCCATGGTGCTTGTGAGAGTGCTGCAGCCTTGTCATTGTTTATCTCTGCAAGCGCCATACCATCGGTAACAGCAGCGCAAGGTACTACTGTGTCGTCCCATTCCCTTGAATGGGACAATGGTGCAGTACCATGAACTGCTGCTATGAATGGTAAGGCATATGCACAGAGTTTTTTTCTTGTTATGTGCAATAAGGTTACAAGGTTACTCATTAGAAAACTCACTCTCAGACACTGGAGATCCTGAAGCCTGGTTAAAATCAGATGAAAAATCCCCAGGCTTAAGAACTGTTCTTTGAGATGGAGATGGAGGAAGTGTGGGCAAGACAGACATGGACTGGGACATGGAGTTTTTCTTAAGGCCTGGTTTGGAAAATAGGTTCTTCAGCTTGGATTTTTTCTTTTCTCCTTCAGGCATTTCATCGTCACTTTCATCTCCATATTCATTCATGCTGGGAACTATGGCTGAAGCGGTGTCTGGTAGCCCATCTGAACGTTTCCCTTTAATCTTGTCTTTGAGCTTCCCAAAGGGTGAGCGAGATTTTTCTTTCATGGACAGGTCAAACATGCTGGCCGTCATATTGTTTCTCTTAAACTCTACTTCCACTTCAATCTGGCCACGGTCTTTTTCCTTCTTTCCAGGTTTTGACTTCAGGGGATACCATCTAGAAGGGAAGAGGTACAATTATATTAATAATTTGGATAAGACTTCCTGATCATAATTCCGTCACTTAGCTTGGGTATAGTCACAGAAATCTTTGTGTTCCATTTCTACTAATGGGGCTTGCAGGAATTACATGGGCAGCCAAGTGTAGCACCATAGTGAATGTGATCATTTGACTCTATGGAGAAAGTGCATTTCTGAGACCCTCTAAAGATGGTAATAAGCAGCTCTGTGCGGTTGAATCAAGGACACGTTGTACGCAGTTCAGTCAGGACATTCCTACAGTGAGCCCTATCATTACAGCACCTTTACCAGGTCACCTCTGCAAGCCATCGGATGTCGTGTCAACACAAACCATAGTCATAGTCTCTGTGTTTGTAGAAACAAACCCAAGAAGCTGGTCACTAGGGATCAGTATCTATCCATAAGGGTGACTGACAGAATGAGAACACTGTTTAGTCCTTAAACAACCTGCTCCTTTTCTAATCTGTTTTGTATTACTGCAAACAGTAAGCTGACCGTGGGCATTTGAAAGTAGTTGACCTCCCCCTCCGCCATGACTCCCAACTCCAATGCCAGTCGCCCCCCCCCCCCCCCAGAGGGAATAAATTAAATTCAATGGCGCCGATACCGATTGGTAAACGGTTCCGAAGGCCAGAGAATAAAAAATAAGCAGATAAGTAATACACACAGGGCAGGTCCTACTATACAAAGAGCTGTTAGAAGTTATAAATAAGGGGCATTTTACATAAACTGATCTTTGGCTGCAAACGAGCACTGATCAGCAAGATTGGCATAGCATTGTATCGTTTGTGCAGCCATTTAAATGTATTGGTCACAGTTTACACAGGGAGATGTGCAGCTAACAAATTTTACTGCCTGCAAAAAAGATGCGATCAGCTGACAAGCGGGCATTTCCCACTTTTACATGAGCCGAATAATGGCCGAAGGAGCGTTTCTAGCAATGCTCACAGCCATAATCACCCTGTGTAAAATGGCCTCTTAGAGAGGCTGACTATACTTCCTATAGGGCTGACTATACTTCCTATAGGAGTGCCAAGGATGTGTAGAGAGGCTATTAGACGGCTAATCGATGTATATTCTTCCCTAAGACCACATCCTCACACCTAGGAAAGCATGTGGCTGAAACCATGCCCCCATGCATTTACCAATAGCCAAGCAATCTTGTCAGGATTGATCTACTGATGATCTACTGATGTATGAGAAAATGTTGCCCAATATATTTTTCTACTGAAATACCCATGCTAACTGGATGGAAAATCTAAAGTAGTAAAATCTCGGCACTCATGTCTTGCTGCAATTCCACATTTATTTATTTGAACTTAGACCCAGGTCGGAACGCGTGCAGTGTCCTTTCTCAACAGCACGGATGGAAAATCTAACAGATCACATAGGCCATGGTTCCAGATGGTTTATAGCGCTGTATATTGATTATTGAAGATATGGTAACCTTTGGGACCACTGTATACACGATGACCCCAGGCACCAATACATAAAATGGAATGTCTTTGCTATACATATAACTAGCACAGTCTAATCTGTTATAAGAGCCCTTAATCTCTCCTATTTCCAGTTCTCCATGTATGGCTTCCACCCGGCTGCTCTCTCCCCGCCCGGCAGCTCCTGACCGCCCCAGACAATAAGCTTCTTTAGGTTTCTCTCGGCTCTGGATAGATTCATTAAGTCCAGTAACAAGATGTGCAGTCATGAGGAACAAGGGAGCCAGGAATGCAGACCTAAGCCCGGCTGGAATGATTCCATAGCATGGGGGACCGGCTACACATTACAACTAAACTACTTCATCTGAGACTTCAAGAGAAAACTCCACTTGTGCTGAAAGTTAAATTGCTGTCATGTGAACAAAGCGTCCAGTGTCCAGAGATATACCAGAGTACAGCCGTATACATCCAATGGATGTATGGCACATAGTAACACATAAGATAATAGACCTGTATACGTGTTACACGTATACAGACAAATAGCACTGTTATTCTATGATATGGAACTGTGATGTAGTCGTGTGTATGAGGCCTTCGCGTAATGTGCATGGGATTTTCCATTAGAAGCAGATGCCAGGACTCCCACCTATAACAGGCAGAGGAGCTCAAGGAAAACAAATAAAACTCTCCTAAAAACAGCTGACGTCCAAGGAGTAGTAGGCGCCAGATCTGTTATGTGGATGCATTACACAACGTCTCAATAATTCTAGAGTGGGCATGGGGTACTTATATAGTATGTATAGTAGGCACTTGTGCTCATAACCAGGACTGTTTAAAGTGCAAATGAATCATAAGGTACTTGTAAGGATCAGGAAAATAGTTTAATAACCGGCATCTAATGAACACTTTAGGGCTATATAATTTCACCTGGCATGCAGGGCCGACCTGGGAGGTGAGGTGAAGAGCTGGTTTTATACTGCTGGAGCTACATTATAATAGTGCTGCCTAATATATGTAAAATGGTCCTGGCTTGGAAAAGAAACAATAGTTCTATGGCAGTCATAAAAAGGGAGCTTAGCCACATACGTAAACATTCACTGCATTCACGTGCTGTCATATACAGATAAATAGCGAGATGTGATGAGTAATACCCTATGTATGAAGTCTGGCCTCTTTATAATGTCACACCTAAATGACAACGTAACCACAGCTAAAAATAAACCTCTCTATCATCCCCAACGCAATGACGTCACCACGATATGTGCCAGAGAGATAGTGCACGGCAAGCAGTTCATAGTGGACACGCAAAGTTCAATTGCCTCTTAAAGGGGTTGAGCAGAGCAGATATTTTCTTCACGTATTATTTCACCTACCATCCCTTGCCCAGATGATAGGCTATCGATATCAGATCAGTGAGGGTCTGACTTCTAGTGAGCACTATAACCACTTTACTGTTTACCAGGCACAGCGCTGTACATCCTGTAGTGGCTGTGTCCAGTACTGCAGCTCAGTCCCCATTCAGTCAAGTAAACAGGGCTGAACTGCAATACCGGGCACAGCCACTACAGTATGTACAGAGCTGTGCCTAGTAAACAGTGAAGACCATGGTGCTTGGCCCTTTCACTGGTTGATTGGTAGTGTTACCCATGTCTGGAGAGGTTGTATCTACAGGCTGTTTCTCTGACCTGGACAATCCCTGTAAAAGGTCTGGCAATTCTAACAGACAAGAATTGTTGCCTCCACCATATGCACGAGGGGCTTTAGTGAACAGCATTACTCATCTCCTGCTGGATAATCTTTGGATAAAGACAGTGTTGAGAATGGGATGAAGAATAATACGGCTTAAGTAAAGCAGTGAGCATGCCAACATACAGTGAAAGAGTTAATGCCATTAGGTAGGATTGAGGTGCAACCACACTATTACATACCTAATGACGGAGTGTATATGTACATCATGTATAATGGAGCGTGCAGTTATCATGGGAGAATCTGGGTATAATTTTACTACCTAGCCCATAATATAGGAGGACAATAGAGATTGTTCTATGCCATGTGCATACGGCAGATTGCACATCACATCAATGCTCTTCCCTCCTGCCAACACCTTAGGAGTGTTCAGGGCTCACATGGCGCTGACACCAGCCCAGAGTTCGGCCCAGTGACAGGATTGCTTACTCTGATACACTGTAACAGAATGCAGCTGTGTGATAGCAGAATTAGAGCTGTATACAAAGTTAGAAAGTTGCAGAACTGTTAGTTATACAATGAGTAAACTGCTTTAATTAGAATGGATGGAGTCCTATAATAAGCAGGACATCCAAACAGTATAGAAATAAAGTGGTGAGAATTCCCAGCTGTGTACAGTGCAGGAGACCTGTACAATAGTGCTGCCGCCTGAAATCCGCTGACTGGCTGTACAACTCTATAGAGAAGCGTCCAGAGGAGGTAGAGGTGCACACAGGCGGCATGCGGGAGACCCAATAAAGCCGAGGCACTGAAATACAGTCAGGTTACATTAGAATGACGACCCACAACCAATGGCCGCCTATGAGGAAACCATGGGTCCCAACAAAAATAGAAGAGTATCTCAGCTCTACCTCCATTTAGCTCCTACTTGTCTTTCATTCTATTTAGTCTCATATATGAAGAAATCTTTCATACGAGTCTGGTCATTTTGGACGGGTGCATTGCGGTTATGAAGGGGTTACGCAGCGGTTCAGCATCATGAAGGTGACTGCGGAGGGAGCGGGTGATTAGATGTTCTAGATGCCAGGCTTGTTTTTGTACAATCTATGGATGGAGTCTGGCTGGAATGTCTGGGGGAGGGGGGGAGGTGCCCGTAACCAAATAGCCAAGTGCAAGGAGTCAAAGGCAAGATAAGCCGCTCAGGGTTACTGGAAAACAGCGCACTGCCTCTACTCCATGTCCAAATATCTGCATGGAAAGGTCAGCTCAAGGCTAACGGCTGACATAGGGGGCTGGACTGAGCATCTATGGACCCCCATAACACCTGATGCAGCCCACAGCATGAGGTGCTAGAAATGTATGAAATAACATTGGGAGCTCTCATGGATTATCTTGCTGTCAGGTGACTGCAGCTGTTTCTTCTCCTCTGACGACCAGAAGCCTACACCGACAGGAATGGAGGTCTCACTATGATGTCTATTGTGTCTAAGCGGAGAAGGCTTAAAGGGGTTGTCCAGCGAAAATCTTTTCCTTTCAAATCAACTGGTGTCAGAAAGTTATATAGATTTGTAATTTACTTCTATTAAAAAATCTCAAGTCTTTCCATACTTATTAGCTGCTGTATGTCCTGCAGGAAATGTTTTATTTTCAGTCTGACACAGTGCTCTCTGCTGACATCTCTGGCTGAGACAGGAACTGTCCAGAGCAGGAGAGGTTTTTTATGGGGCGTCATAGAAAACCAAAACAGAGTTCCTGTCTCGGCCAGAGATGTCAGCAGAGAGCACTGTGTCAGACTTAAAAATAAAACATTTCCTGCATGACATACAGTAGCTAATAAGTATGGAAGACTTGAGATTTTTTAATAGAAGTAAATTACAAATCTATATAACTTTTTGATATCAGTTGATTTGAAAGAAAAAGATTTTCGCAGGACAACCCCTTTAAGGAATAGGTTTAGGTTACAGTTATATGCTACTACGACAACACTTCACTACTAGCACGACAGTCTAGTCATAGTAATCTAAATTATATATATATATATATATAAAACGAATGTATAGTAAAAGCTATTTATTTATGTGAAGTACATTGGATATAATATCTTCCATGTAGAGATGGAATCATATGACCTTCCAAGCACAAGCCTGAAGCAATGCTACTGGGAGGAAAAGACAATAGGTCTCCATGTCATTTTTGTGATAGGCAGAGAGCGGTTTAAGCCCCTCCTCCCACCCTGAACAGACGGACACTTGCTTGGCCAATGGATATTCCATATATATGGCCAGGTTACAAAGGAGATAGACGTCCATGTACACTGTGATCTGCTACACAAGACACAAAGTAGATGGGCTCATACTATCCTAGTTTCAGTAACATGTAGTTGAAGCTCCAGAAGTATTGACATCTCTGGGACTTTTTATTGGTAACCAAAGGAAGACAAAGCAAATTTAAACAAACTAAACAAACAGGTTAAACAATTCAATGGACAATATCACCAAAACAT
This sequence comes from Dendropsophus ebraccatus, assembly GCF_027789765.1. Lineage (NCBI taxonomy): Eukaryota > Metazoa > Chordata > Amphibia > Anura > Hylidae > Dendropsophus > Dendropsophus ebraccatus. Next base: position 186,563,826 of record NC_091454.1, on the reverse strand, counting down.
TTCACATGTGTTCTTGTCTCTATGGAAGCGGTACATTTCACCCTTTATTTTGCCTTACGGCTGAAAGAAACTTCCTATCTGACCTTTTGGAAGGATACAAAAATATCAAAGAAGAAGCCTCTGTAACAGCAGCGACAGGATATACGGGCCGTAAAACAAGTGCACCGAGCACAAAGTCACCAAGCAGCGGATGATGTCAGGGCCGGGAGGAATGTGGTGGAACCTGTTACCTGCGTCACAAGACGGGACACCGGGAACTGAGCAGATACCGTGAGGCGGCACCCACATCACCTTATTATAGCTCACTAAACATGAAGGTGTGAAGGCAGCTCTATTCTGTGCAAAGTGTATTTATAACCCAAACACACCTGTACACAGAACAATGAATGAAATAAAGTTATATAACAAAACCCTATTCACTATATTTAGACATGGACATGATGTCTGTTCTGTGGGGAGAGTGTGTACTGGTGCAATAGAAACCAGGGTGAATCTCCACGCCTCAGAAAGTATCATTGGAGCCATGTGCCGCCCCTTATACTGGGCATCATGCAGAAGCTTCCTCCCAACATATGTATCTGCTAGGAATTTGGATTTAGTTCAACTGGTGTCAAAGTTAATGTAAATGATGTCTATCTCAAAAAATCTCAAGTCTTCCAGTACTTATCAGCTGCTGTATGTCCTGCAGGAAGTGGTGTATTCTTTCCAGTGTGACACAGTGCTCTCTGCTGCCATCTCTGTCAGTGTCAGGAACTGTCCAGAGTAGGAGAGAATTTCTATGGGGATTTGTTACTGCTCTGGACAGTTCCTGTCATGGACAGAGGTGGCAGCAGAGAGCACTGTGTCAGACTGGAAAGAATACACCACTTCCTGCAGGACATACAACGGCTGATAGGTACTGGAAGACTTAAGGTTTCTTTTTACTATAAGTTACTATAAGTTATAATTTACAAATCTATATAACTTTTTTTCCTCTAGACAAGCCCTTCCCCTCCACTAAATGTTCCCGCTTATTGCATGCTGTGGTGTGATCAGAGGTCTTTATAGGTGACACACAGCCATGTTGGGCTTCTTTTGTACAGTCACACTGGGTGTGGTAGTGATCTAATGGTTACACAAGGCAGGATCCTTACATCTACACCAGTAGTTGTAGTGTGGTGACTGGGAAGAATAAGGACTATAAAAATGGACTTACTGTAGGTGTCTGATAAATAATTCTTTAGGTCTGTCTCATATGGGAATCTAAGTATATTAAAAGGATTATATTATTTTGTGCTCTATAAAATGTAGGTGTTCATTTACATCAGGGATAGGGAACCTTGGCTCTCCAGCTGTTGCAAATCTACAATTCCCACCATGCCTGGACAGCCAAAGCTAAAACTTTGGCTGTCTAATGGGAGTTGTAGTTTTGCAACGGCTGAAGGTTCCTCCTCCCTGATTTATGTGTACATGAGAACTTTGTGAAGCACCAGGGGCCAGCTGCCATGGACTGATGTGCAGTTATTATATACAGTAGTGGATGTGTCAATGCACAAGAACTAGAACGGTCACCCTGGGACCCTATGCAACAACCTGAACTAATGTTGGGGCAAATAAGGCTATTCAATAGGGACCCTTCTAAGAATACAATAGAACAATTTGGTTGTTAGCAGAAGAAATTTGAAGAAAACCGCACTATAAGTAGTAACACTAAAGAGATGAAAAAGATTTGGTCGAGTGGACACAACCTGGTGGAGTGGGTGGAGGGGCATGACTTTAGGATGAGTGATGGCACACAGCTTATCACGAGGAGCATAGACACCAGAGGATATGGCCTCGCATGTCATTCATCAGACAGGAAATGTCACTATATGCACACAATGGTACAGACCTAAAATAGCTTCCTTACAGAATGCCATCTCATGTACACCAGACAAGAAAGAACACCCTGACCATACTTACAGAATTACAGGACACCCATCAGATGGCTATTAGGCACCGTGTCCGCCTAACTGGATTATAGGCCTCACCCCTTACAAGTGGCCTTTTCACATCAGATTAGGGCTCTGCTTACTTTGGTACATTCTGTTCAGTAAACCTCAGGTGCTTGCCGTGTGTCTGCCATGCGGTGAAAAACAAAAACTGGTTTATACTACTATGTCCTACCGATGTAACCGGACTATGAAAGTAACCGGACTATGAAAGTATCGTGAAAGGATTCTGAGGGAATCTACACTGTAAGAGCATGCAAATGGCAGGAGCTATCCTGTGTGTCACATGGTGATACATCTCATGGTGTACATGAGATGGCATTCTGTAAGGAAGCTATTTTAGGTCTGTACCATTGTACCTTTAAGTGCGACCACAGTGAATAGGACTATGGCACCTATGCAATGGTGCCAACTATCACATACCCCACAGGTTTCATGAAGGGGGTTTCATTCACCGAACATAAACAATAGCTTCATCCACTGACCGCAAGCACCAATGTGAGCAAACACCCCATAACATTTCATTAGGCAATGAATGAGTTCTTTCATAAGCAAAACTGGGAAATCCCTTTAAGCCGCTGCCTTCACGTTTCAGGTGCCTCAGACAGGGGGGCATACATCTTATGAATGCTTCAATAGAAGTGGTTTCTATCTAATTAACCCTATGATTAAATAATGTCATGATCGGGTTACCCCCTGTGCACCCTGTGATCGGGTAACCCTAGATCCCGAGCAGAAGCCACTCCTGTCCCTGTGCAGACATAAGCAGTATGTGACTGTAGCTTCTGCTCTGTATATGTAACATACACCACAGCGGACATGTGCCCACAGCGCTGAGGGTACAGATTACACATTAACCACCCTGCGGGGGGGCAGGAAGCCTCAGTAAATACACTGAATATTGATCTTGTACTGTTTGTTGATACAACATTGTGATTTCTCGTCTGTCATCTCATTACTTAGTGTACAGAAACCAAAACATTTTCTCTAAGGCCACAAGAAACACAAGGCTTATTCTCTCTGGTTATAAAACATACAACACATCCTGGTTGATGGAAGATGGAATGCCCCCTTCCCCAGCAATAAAACAATATCCCACCTCTCACCAAGTAACACTCAGGTAAGTCTGAGCAGCGGCTAAAGAATATTCCCACCACCATAGACAACCACACAAGTGCAGGGGGGGCTGCCAGCATGCATCATCTCCAGCAATGTTCCCCAACTTGTGGCAAAGCTACAACTTCATCATCATCATGTATCATGGCATGCTGGGGCTTGTAGTTTTTGCAATAGATGGTTGGGGATCAGTGATCTGGAGCATAGACATCCAGTGTAGTCACCTGTCAACTACAGAATTTTTAGCCAAACAAAAACTAGAAACAAGAAGAGACAAGGCCCAGGAACCAGCTAGTCAGCGTTCCTTGTGTCAGATGACTGAAATGACTGAATATAAATCCCAGTTGTCAGGACATCAACCAGAGTTCTTTATTAGGACATTACGCTACGGAGTTTACACCTATAGAATAGAATGAACTTTTAACAGGTTTGCTCTAATAATTCATGTGTAATACCCAGAAACCGTGATCTCATCTAATGGGAGAATATCACATGTGACAGTATACAGGCTGATAAACATGACACAATGCCAGCTGTCTCACCATCACCACTATGCTGCTGGCACCATCACTATGTGATCATCACTATGCTGCCGATAGTATCACTACATGATCATCACAATGCTGCCAGTACCATCACTATGTGACCATCACAATGCTGCCAATAGTATCACTGCATAATCATCACTGCAACCATCACAATACTGCCAGTGGTATCACTATGTGACCATCACAATGCTGCCAGTACCATCACTATGTGACCATCACAATGCTACCAGTAGTATCTCTATGTGACCATCACAATGCTGCCAGAACCATCACTATGTGACCACCACAATGCTGCCAGTAGTATCACTATGTGACCATCACAATGCTGCCAGTACCATCACTATGTGACCATCACAATGCTACCATTAGTATCTCTATGTGACCATCACAATGCTGCCAGTAGTATCACTATGTGACCATCACAATGCTGCCAGTACCATCACTATGTGACCATCACAATGCTACCAGTAGTATCTCTATGTGACCATCACAATGCTGCCAGTAGTATCACTATGTGACATCACAATGCTGCAAGTACCATCACTATGTGACCATCACAATGCTACCAGTAGTATCTCTATGTGACCATCACAATGCTGCCAGTAGTATCACTATGTGACCATCACAATGCTGCCAGTACCATCACTATGTGACCATCACAATGCTACCAGTAGTATCTCTATGTGACCATCACAATGCTGCCACAACCATCACTGTGACCACCACAATACTGCCAGTAGTATCACTGTGACCATCACAATGCTGCCAGTACCATCACTATGTGACCATCACAATGCTACCAGTAGTATCTCTATGTGACCATCACAATGCTGCCAGTAGTATCACTATGTGACCATCACAATGCTGCCAGTACCAACACTATGTAACCATCACAATGCTACCAGTAGTATCTCTATGTGACCATCACAATGCTGCCACAACCATCACTGTGACCACCACAATGCTGCCAGTAGTATCACTGTGACCATCACAATGCTGCCAGTACCATCACTATGTGACCATCACAATGCTACCAGTAGTATCTCTATGTGACCATCACAATGCTGCCAGAACCATCACTATGTGACCACCACAATGCTGCCAGTAGTATCACTACATAATCACCACAATGCTGCCAGTAGTATCACAATGTGACCATCACAATGCTGCCAATAGTATCACTGCATAATCATCACTATGCAACCATCACAATGCTGCCAGTAGTATCACTATGTGACCCTCACATTCACTTTATATTAACCCTTGATACAGCTATCATCATAATGATGCTTTAACCCTTAGGGCCCTAGCACACTGAGCAATAGGCGAGGAACTGAAGAGGAATCCGCTCTTAATTTCCGCTTTAAATTTCTCCCATAAAATATGTACAGAGCAATGTCCCATTGTGTTTCATGGAATTTCCACTCTGTTGTTTACACTGCAGAATTTCCAAGTAGAATTTTCTGCCGCAGATCCACTTTCCACCAGGAGGCGCCATTTACATTAAGCAAGAACGTCGGAATTCCGCGTCGGAATCCCACCGTGCTGCTTTGAGTGAAGGAGAGGGAATGCGCACGTCCGCTTCCTCATCTCTCTGCTCAAAGAAATGACATGTCACTTTTTTGGGCGGATTCTACTAGAGGAAACCTATAGAAGGGATTGAACTCCGCTTGAAATTCTGCCAGAATAAGAGAAGAGGAATTTTAAGCAGAAATCTTCCCTCTTCAGTTTCTCATCTATTGCTCAGTGTGCATGAGCCCTTACATTGCCAGCAGTTCCTAATATGTACATGTACAAGACCTGCAAACATCATGGTGACAGGTTCCTGCATATGGCTGTAACACATCATAACACTGGGAAATGCCCACCACCAACCTCATGTGCCACCACCATGGGGTCTATTTGCCTTATTGTCTATATTAAAAATGCACCAATGTGTTCCCCCGCCCTTCTGAGCACAAGGTGCCTGATAACCAGCAGGGTCTGCTGTACCTGGTATTACTGCTCCGCTACATGGACTGCAACACTAGAGCCGCCATTTCTACAACAAAGAAAACACCTTTTTCCTACTCTGACAACTTATTCAGTGTCATTAAAAGGGACTTTCCACAGCAAACATTTCTCTGCAGGATGTGTGAATGGAGTGGTGGTCGCTCCATTAATGTCTATGGGACAGCCAGCGCACTCCTGACCCCTGCAGTAGGATGCCCAGTGATCATACACTCCCGGTTCAGTCACAAGAGCCCCCCTAGTCCCTGATAGTGTTTGTTACAGAACCCAGCATGGACAGTCATAGGATATAAGCAGACGAATTGCTCAGCACTGGTTGGTAACGTGCCACCTCCACATCATGGACTTTCCCACCGTTATAGGGAAAGGGTTTATGGCTCTGGATGTTTTGGGGTTTGACAGGTCACCTGCACAATGTAGATGATGCACCGTCACACCCGTGACCTGAAACATTGCCCTGTGAAGAATCACTGTATACTCAGCGCTATATACTTCTGTCACATTTACCTTTAATGACACCAAAGTAGCAGATGTGTCATAGAGTGACTGGATCTCCAGCCATCTCCAACATCTAACAGCGGCTCACCTGGCAAACAACCATACAACCCATCCCTGCTGCTATCCCACTGAATAGGTGACCTCCTTGTTTCCCAAAAATATATAAGGACTAAGAATGTGCTTCTTCAGTCAAAGCCAATACTATATACAATACATGCCAGTGGTCATAATCTACACAAACATGCATTGTAACATGTCACACACCGGTATACAGATGATGTGAGTGGAGATAGGGGACAGTGTAATGGCTAATCACCACCCAACCCCTTTGTTCTGGGAGAGATAAACCGCAGCCAGTACTCTCTGGCTGCAGCTCACCCCTACCCAAACAGAACACAGGATTGTTCTTCTGTGTTGAACATTCCTGTGTATGGGAAGGCAGGGGGTGAGAGATAACGGACAGCCAAATGATGGTTATTGAAGATGTATGGTCACCTTTAAAGAAGTTGCTCTGTCATAGGGCGAAGTCATTCCAGACATCTCCAAGGAATCAGAACAACTTTTCAAGACTAAACTATGGTTATGAAATATCCATGAGATGTTGGGGGGCCTTGAGGACTAGGGTTGAGGAACCATCCTGCCGCAGCATAGGGGGGCTGGTAAGAAGTTATAGTGAATAAGGACACCTGCATGATGGTAAAGTATGTGAGATCAGGGACTGGACCCCAGTGTTAGATCAGACACCTGACCGCTCTATTCTCCACTGTCAAGATCAGTGCCAGTTCGAGGGACTGTTCACACTGGACCACGGCTGAGCAGGTCTCCAGGGAATAAGCAGATCTTGTGGAACTGCTCAGGAGGGGAATACGTTTCTTAGGGTGCGTTCACATGTACAGGATCTGCAGCAGATTTGATGGCCTAGAATTGATTTGCTTTGAATCTGCAGCAGATCCTGTATGTGTGAACGCACCCTTAAAAAGTGAAATAGACGCCACAACTGGCCTCCACAATGAGGAGGGGGTGGTCCCACCTGCTGGCTCTTCTCTATCACCTCCACATATCCTCATATAGGAGAAGGAATTATTCACCTATAGCACTTGCTGCAACACTATAACTCCCAGCATGCCCAGGTGGACAAAAGCTGTTGAGGTATGCTGGGAGTTGTAGTTCTGTAACAGCTGGTGAGGCACTGGTTGGAGAACAACCAATCAGATTGCTGCTTTCATTTCCCAGGCCTAAGAGCTGCTCTCTGATTGGCTGCCCCATCTCCCGCACTATAAGGCACTGGTGCGGATACTCACTGGACCTTCCTGCGGTTCTTGGTCTGGTGCAGCTCCCACAGGTTGAGGTCCAGCTGTCCCAGGAACTTGTCCATCCCGACCAGGGCCCGGTGCATGACGATGACGCGCACGGTGCAGCGCTCCTGGTTGTTGCTGTGCAGGAGCGGCACCTCGAAGCTGGCTTCCTCCTTCCATACCGGCGCCAGGCACTTCTCGGCCACGGTGGTCGAGTACTTCTCCTTCCCCAGCTGGATGATGGCGTAGGCATCATTGGTCCCCGCTTTGCCCTTTGACCTCAGCCCTTTGGCTTGTAGGACCGTGACCTGGACGTGTGTGGGGAACCAGGTCTGTGACTGCTGGGCTAGAGACATGGTTACCGCCGTCACCTGCTGCTTACTGTGTGCCCAGCGGGGCGGGGACCGAACTATTATAAAGAATCTACAGGTGGGCGGGGCTCCCGAGAGACGTGACCTCCTCTCCCTGACAACCTGCTGCCTGCCTGCGGCATCCCGTGGTCGCTTGGTAACGCCGCCGTCACGTGGTCAGGGCGCCGGCCAATTAGCCTGGGCGCGCGATCTCGCGCAGAACACCTTGTCCTCAAGCAACTTTATTGATAACTCCTGTAAAAACGTTTATAGCAGCAGTTCTCTATGTAGATCAGAGCACCATGTAATCTAATGTTCAGTGCCCTGCGTACATACACCACGTGATAGCCATACTAAACCTTCATACCCCGGCCACAGGAGAGAGGGTGACTGCAGGGTCCCCCAGTGCACACAGGTCCTGCGCCCCCCCTGGCTGTATAGCCTGTATGTGGAGAAACACCTTCCATCCACAGGAGAGGGGGTCACTGCAGGGTCCCCCAGTGCACACAGGTCCTGCGCCCCCCCTGGCTGTATAGCCTGTATGTGGAGAAACACCTTCCATCCACAGGAGAGGGGGTGACTGCAGGGTCCCCCAGTGCACACAGCTCCTGCGCCCCCCCTGGCTGTATAGCCTGTATGTGAAGCATCACTTACCTTCCATCCACAGGAGAGGGGGTGACTGCAGGGTCCCCCAGTGCACACAGGTCCTGTGCTCCCCCTGGCTGTATAGCCTGTATGTGAAGCATCACTTACCTTCCATCCACAGGAGAGGGGGTGACTGCAGGGTCCCCCAGTGCACACAGGTCCTGTGCTCCCCCTGGCTGTATAGCCTGTATGTGAAGCATCACTTACCTTCCATCCACAGGAGAGGGGGTGACTGCAGGGTCCCCCAGTGCACACAGCTCCTGTGCTCCCCCTGGCTGTATAGCCTGTATGTGGAGAAACACCTTCCATCCACAGGAGAGGGGGTGACTGCAGGGACCCCAGTGCACAGAGGTCCTGAGATCGCAGGGGATATAACTGCTGGGATCTGACATTAATCGCCCCTCCTATAGGAGATAAGGGGTCTAACTTGGGATACCCCTTTAACCGAGGGGGATAGCACACCCACGTATAATCACAGAGGTGAAGCAGCCAGACAGACATGGCCTTCCCTTATATTCAAACTATTGATTTGCGCTACTCAACAAAGGCGAATATGGATCCAGGATATAAAGTACAGTACTGTATATATGGGTCGTTTATACCCTATTCCACGGAACGATTATCGGCCACATTGTTCATGTCGGCTGATCGTGCAGTCATTTGTCTTTCAAGCATGTTGAAAAACTAACGACTGATATAGCAGCGATCTGCTGCCGTCACCCCGTGGCATAGGACCGGCGGCAGCAGACCGCCGCTATCCTCTATGGGCTGCCAAGATGATCTAGCAATCACCCGGGCAGCCCAACCACCCCCCAGCTCCCTGCAGCCCCTCCTGCACTCACCTGCTCGCTGCTGACGTGTGGAATAGCGGCGGCAGCGAGCGGGGAACGAGGAGCAAACGAGCTGTATGTCCAGCAGGAAGTGGTGTATTCTTTCCAGCCTGACACAATGCCCTCTGCTGCCACCTCTGTCCATGTCAGGAACTGTCCAGAGCAGCAGCAAATCCCCGCAGAAAACTTCTTCCGTTCTCCTGACTGGAAAGAATATCACTTCCTGTAGGACATACAGCAGCTAGTAGGTACTTTTTTTGGCTGGAGTATCCCTTTAATGACAAGCATTAGAGAAAACAAAATTGTAAGTACCATTGTAATCATAGTGACCCATATAGCATGACTTTAACCCAAAGCATGAAGTCCTAGTTTATATTTCTGCATGAGGAAAGTAGGGACACAGCTAATGTGGGCTAGTGGGGCATGTGCATACTATGCGAGATGCCAGATATGTTAGTATGCCAGAGTAGTTAGACAAAGGGTCAGCACAGAGAACTGAATCTTTTCCAGGTTGAAGCTAAAGTCCACTCACAGCTCCAGTGGAAGAACTGGTGTTACGGCATAGAAAATTGGCAAAGGTGAATCTTCCCATTTGGCTAATATCTGCCAGTGAGGACAACCAAGCCAGGTTTAAAAATAAAAGTTACCTGATAACTGAGCAGTGGCAGATTCATGTATTTTTATTTGAGATTCCTATATGATATTCTGCCCAATCTGGACCCCTGCCATTGTAATTATACTGTGTATTGCTGGGACTTACATATCACGTATTCTTTTATTCAGATTATGTGGAAAATAGCACATGTTGTAGAGTCTGGCAATACTGTCAGACTCAAAAGATTTCTTGACATCATGTAGTATGACACCTTGTCTGCTGATCTCCCCTGCAGGTGACATCTCTGAGTATACCGACGCAACAGAATACTTAAGATAATTGTCTACGTTAACAGCGATGAATACTTCAAAGTGTCACCCGGACTAAAAGTCGTCATTTCATTGTCTTCCATTGCCAAAATATGCCCTGATAAGACATAACATGACGACCTAATACTGTGTACAACGTGTCTGCATAACCCTGTAGGAAAAGAGCTGTGCTGCACTGTACAGTGGGGGAAAAGAAGTATTTGATACACCTTGCATGCCCTGCAGGATTTTAATCCAAGACGGTGTAGTGTGTTACTATTGCTAATCTTTCAGACTGTGGTCCCAGCTCTCTTTAGGTCATTGACCAGGTCCTCCTGTGTAGTTCTGGGCTGATTCATGACCTTTTTCAGAATCATCCTTACCCGTGGAGACTAAATTTTACATAGCTGACAATGTAAAGTACTGCAGGAGCCGCACTTTACATTGACTGCACTGCTTGTTTTGTGCGGCCGCTATTCAATGAATAGCGGCCACACAAAACTGACATGTCAGTTTTTTGTGTGGCCGGATGTGTGTTTACACTCCGGTCGGGATTCAATAGGAATTAATGCAAAGTATTTTCTCAATTGATAACGGCCGTTGCTGCCATCTACAACAACAGCCGTTATTAATTGAAAAAATGTGAACATAGCTTTAAAGTTGTGTCTACAATAAAAATTACAGAGTTCTCCATTCTTTTTAGGTGGGAAAACTTGCAAAATGGACAGTGTATCAAACACTTATTTTCACCACTGTATATTATGACACATTTCTTTTATACAAAGCACCCGCATCAATGTAGGTTTCGAAAACCCAGGAATAATATATCAAAAGCTAAAGCAAGGCTAATATGTTATAAAACACTATGAAGACGTTGGGTGCCATTTAGAAGCATGCCGCCATTGTACACAGTCACTATGAGGTTCCCAAAGATGCACATAGAGCTGAGTTTGCACCCTGCCTGATGTGAAAGACCTTTGGTCTTGGTATTTTCATTGACTGCTTGTTGTACTTTGGTAAAGATTTTCATTTCAAGAGCAATTTACTTCAGTTATAAAATAATAAAAGCATTTGCACACATCATTGACGTGAAGTAGATAGGTCTTGACTGACTTTATTATCATAGTTATAAATTAGTTTTAGAAGGAAGTTGTGTTGCTCTGAGGCTGGGGCTACAGACTCTTGTGTGATAACTTTCATTGCGTGACTTGTGTATAACAGATGTCTTAATGCTTTCTGATGTATTCCTTTGTCAAGGTGCAACGGTAGAACTACAATTCATTGTAGTTGTCTCCCTACTAAAACTCTCTAAGTGACCCTGGACTAGGTAGTGTATTGTAAATGCAGTAAACTAGTTTTCATAATGATATCTTTCACAGTCTGTAGTGGCATAGCTACCATGTAGGCAGACCACGCAACTGCTATAGGGCCCAGGCAGCTAGGGAGCCCGAGTCCCAGGGAAGCGTGGTCTGCCTTTAAGGTACTTCAAAGGAACGCTGCAGCACCTATCAGCCCCTGAGTTGACAATTCCCCCTCTGTATCGCACTGGCACCTAACCCCCTCTGGCGTAACATCACTTCCCTTCCCCCATACTCTGCTTAACACAGTGTTCCCTACTTCTGGCATGTTCCCATTACACGAGCGAGGTCACTCGCATGCCAAGAACCTGTTAAAATGATAAAACACTGTGCCGGGCAAAGTATGGGGGAAGAGGGGGGCGTACAGTATTCATAGGGCCCCGTACCATTTTTTGTTATGAGCTCCATGAATCCTAGCTGCACCCCTGTTCTAATGTGTGCCTTCCTATTGACGCAGGTAAGTCCAGCTCATGTCCACTTTGCACCACATCTTTGCCTACTAGCATCTACCTGCCCTGTTTGACTGACAGCCATTTATTAGAGAAGACATGGACTGGGCTTACCGGGACTCTTGCCGTGATGGGGAATGCCCCCTAGGCTCTCGAGCCTCCTTTACATAATAACAAAAAGGCTTCTATCTCAGCACTGGAAGGGACGATGGAGATATAAAGGTATGAATCACGAAAAACCTTATTTAGCCTGTTTTCCTGTCAACAGGTTCGCTTTAATGATCCAAACACACATTTCTAGTAAAATGCTGATTTTTTTTTTTATAACAATTTGTTCTGTTTATTATCAGTATTCAAAGCTGTCTGATTTTTTCCCATGTTTTTTCCTGTAATGTTGCTGAAATATAGATGTTAAAAATAGAACAAATGAACACAAATGATCTATGTGATCACCACCAGCCAGCTTTGCTTAGAGGTCTCCATAAATATCCTCCCCTGTGTGTCCTGCCTTGCCTGTGATAGAGCCTCAGTACCGGAGTGTCCCTTGACCTATGTTTGTATTCCCGGTGTCCTGATTTCTGGCTTGGCTTTTGACATTTCTTCTGACTCGTCCATGTGTTATGGACCCAGACTGTTTACCCTGCTACTATTGTGTTTTGTCTGTCTTGTCTGCGTTTTGTGTTACACCTGTTCAGGCCATGGACTGTCGCCCTGTTATCTGCTGCCATTTAGGGCAGTTGTGGTAAGCAGGCAGGGTCAGCGGGGCAGGTGTGAGTGCTAGGGTTTCACCTGTCTCTTGTCCACTAGTCCTGTACCTGACAATGCCTTAGTAGGTTCCTGTTACTGAATTCTGATAACTGATACCAATATGGACTATGTTACTATGATGTGTAATTAAACAAACCAACACCAAACTCATAAAAAACAAATAAATGTGATATAAAACCATACAAATGTTTTGTTAGTTTTTTTCAATAAAAAAAAAAAAACGAGTTATTTTGTGGTGTAGGTGTGCTGTATACATTGGGAAATCTCCTGCCATATATAATACATCCCAGTTGTCAGGACTGTGTCTTTGAGGAGCTTGTTGCGTCCCTCGGCTCGTGTTGTACGGCTGAGAAGGCGCTTATTTTCTTGAATTTGTTCTGTTTCTGTGTTTTGTTTTGCATTAGTCTGAACACTGGTTTATTTTGTCTGCTCACTTGATTTCATGGACACACCCGACTTCACCTGCTGAGTTCTGTCTGGCCATGTCATGGTTAATCTGTGTTTTGGTTCTGCTGTGACGGGCAGGTCTTCCTGCCAGTGGATGTGTTTTGTGGTGAGGTGCGTGTGGTTGGAGACCAGGGGGATGGTCCAATTGTATTCTGGACCTGATCCCGGGCCTCCTATATAACACCCCCAGTCTGTATACTCCTTGCTGGTTATTGAGCTTCTCTCTGCCTGCTATTCTGTATTTGTTCTGACCCTTCTGCTTTGTATATCTGACCTCCCTTGCTTGCCGCTTGCCCCTGACCATATTGCCTGTTCTCTTACTACGCCTATTGGATCCTGATTTTGTACTTTTGCTGCCCGACCGCTGTGACCTGAATTGCTGACTATTCTTATTGTGTTTGTTCCTCTTGTCTTGTCTTTTTTTTTCACGTATCCAGGCCAGGGACCGGCGCCCAGTTGCCCGTTGCCACTTTAGGGCAGATAGCGTGGGCATGACTGAGCTTAGGGTACACTGTCCGTGTCTCTCCTGCATCTCTCTGTGGCCTTAGTCATAACACCAGTTACTTGAGAGAGGAGTTACCCTGACATATACCTGCAATGAGTGCTGCAAAATGTTTAAATATTAGGAGTAAGGGTCTGTCTAATGCCATCTGGGCCCAGTGATTAGTGTGTTGTAATGTTTTCAGGGCAGCGATGCTCTTCTTGTTGGGTTAGGCGGGTGAGATTTAATGGAGGATTTACGTTCTCCCTACTCAAGTCAACTCATTTAATTTTCCTGTGGCAATATAGAAAAATAAGGTATTAGTAGGTTGGTCTTTTCCTCATTCCGCTTCACTATTGCAATCAGATTATTTTTGATGGGAAAAACACTTTCAGTTTAAAGTCCTCTACTATATATGTGGGTGAAGAACATTTTAGGGTTCTTTTTAAATTCGATGACAATCATTCTCTCTGTAGCCATTTTTGCTCCATTTTTTCATATTTAAGGATTTTATTTATTTTTACGAGAACAACAATAATAAGGTAACACATTGTACATCTGTTGACAGATACCGTGAACAGAATAGTATGGCAGAAGCATCAAAGTCAAGTAGATACAGCCCTTGCTAATATAATATGTCTTGTACTGGGAACAAGAAACTACGATGGAACAATTAACCTGATCGACGAATGTCATAGGTTTACCACCATGCATTCTGCATCTACATAGAAGCAATGCTTTCTTACTTTTTTTTTACACAATTTATCTTCTGTCTATAATTTTAATGCTTCCCCATTACCCTGTTTCAGTAGTTTGAATGCTTTCTGTTAGTTAATCAGAGATGTTTTCTTCAGTGCATATTCCCATAGGGGTCTAACAATGCATACTGATTTGCTCACTCCTTTATTCCTAAAGACAGGGCCGGCATCAGCGCAGGGCTTACCTGGGCAAGTGCTGGGGCCCGCAATGCCTCGTGGGGCCCGGTGTTCTAATGTTAAGCCAGCTCGATGTAGTGCAGAGTAAGGGGCTGAACATCAGAAGACAGCGAAGGAGCAGGACCTGTGAGCGTCCTGCAGAGAGAGGGATGAAGGACCCTTCCTGTATCTGACTCTAATTAGTAATAAATTATACATTCCCTTCAGAGCTTGAAGAACAGGTATAATTGATAAATAATGACTTAAAGGGGTATTCTCATCTCAAGCGGTCTGGTTGGTGTATATATAGATATAGTATACATACAGTAAATATAAACTATCCCGCTCTAAATCTACTATATATATATATATATATATATATATATATATATATATATATGTATATATACACTAGCCAGACCACTGCTTTTAGAGCAGGGTGGTGGTCTGTATCCATAACAATACTTTCAACAATAGGAGGGAAAGAACAGCATATCGGGAGAAGGAGACAAGTTTGCTAAATGAATGGAGCTGCAAAAATATTTAACCTGACCAGTCCGACAAGTATAACTATATTAGCTGACATGAGAATACCCCCTCTACACCTGCAATTCACAGCAAAAGCAGGATGCAGAACAGATCAGTCTTGCTGCCCCATGACAGTGCACTTCCCCATACAGTAGCAGGCTGCAGTAGTGACTTTACAACAGCTTGGGTTCAATCGTTGTCCACTTCCTCTTTTTGCTGTGTTCAGTTTCATTGCTGTACTGTGGTACTGCATATTTATTGTAAAAATGCTGCAGTACTGCAGCAGCTTTGTAATGCAACTGCAATGTGTGAACACAGCCATACACCCTTATTTGATGCAGAACATCACATCTTTGGTCCATGAATGATGGTAGATTTACCTTTGATGGCAAAGTTAAAAGGGGTTATCCAGTATTAGGAAAACATGGCGACTTTCTTCCAGAAACAGCAGCACTCTTGTCTACAGTTTGGGTGCGGTTTTGTGATTAAAGGGGTGATCCAACGCTTCAAAAACATGGCCACTTTCTTCCAGAGACAGCAACCACTCTTGTCTCCAGCTTGGGCAGGTTTTTGCTGCCCAGTTCCATTGAAGTGAATGGAGCCTAATTGCAAACCGTCCCTGAACTGGAGACAAGAGTCGTGTTGTCTCTGAAAGAAAGTGGCCATGTTTTTGTAGCGCTGGATAACCCCTTTAAGCTTTGTTCACTTCAATGGAACTGGGTTACAAAGCCCTACCTGAACTTGACACAAGAGTGGTGCAATAAATGTGTTGTCTTGTATAAGGACTATGTGGAACAGTGACCTGTTCAGTTTCTCACAGTTATTTCTAATGTATTCACAACTGTAAAAGTAATCTCCCTTGTACATCTAAATCTAAAGTACTAATGTTCAAGTAGGTGTTGAGTAGTGTTTCACAGTATGTGAATGTGGTGATCCCCGGATGATGTTGTAGTGGTGGAACGGCCAGGGGCGCCGCAATCATGAGGCGACTTGAATCGTCTGCCTCAGGCGGCGCCACCAGCTGTCTTCGTGGGGGCGGCATTCAGTGGCAGATTATAATATGGGCGGTTCGGGCGGCCGCCCACATTATAATCCGCCACTGACTGTACTGGAGCCCCCCCGCCCCCGGCAGTATCTGTAATGAGATGCTGTGAGCGGGGGGGACTGTATTCATAAGCGCCGCCCTGTAATGAATCAGCCGCGCGGTGCTGATACTACAGCGCGGCGGTTATGAATACAGTCCCCCCCGCTCACAGCATCTCATTACAGATACTGCCGGGGGCGGGGGGGCTCCAGTACATGCATTCCACGTCCGTGATCCGACAGGATCACGGAACGTGGAATGCAGCCTTAGTCCCCTGGCTGATGTGCGGCTGCCGGAGGTGTCCCATCCTGTCCCCGGCAGCGCGCGCATCAGAGAGCTCCCCGTGCGCCGGAAGTCACAGCCACAGGCACACGGGGAGCTCTCTGATGCGCGCGCTGCCGGGGACAGGACGGGACACCCCGGGCAGCCGCACATCAGCCGGGACCAGACCAGAGAGGCTCGACGGGGGAACGGATGGCAGGTGAGTTATGTGCTGTTTCTTGTTTTATCTGCTGTGCAGGGGGGGGGGGGACCATCTATAAGGGAGGGGGGAAAGAGGGGGACCATCTATAAGGTAGGGGGGGGGGGAAGGGGACCATCTATAAGGTAGGGGGGGGGAAGGGGACCATCTATAAGGGGGGGGGGGAGAGGGGGACCATCTATAGGGGGGGAAGGGGACCATCTATAAGGGAGGGGGGAAAGAGGGGGACCATCTATAAGGGGGGGGGGGGGAAAGAGGGGGACCATCTATAAGGGGGGGGGACCATCTATAAGGGGGGGGGAGAGGGGGACCATCTATAAGGGGGGAGAGGGGGAACCATCTATAGGGGGGGGGGGGAGAGGGGGACCATCTATAAGGGAGGGGGGAAAGAGGGGGACGATCTATAAGGGAGGGGGGAAAGAGGGGGACCATCTATAAGGGGGGGGACCATCTATAAGGGAGGGGGACCATCTATAGGGGGGGGAAGGGGACCATCTATAAGGGAGGGGGACCATCTATAGGGGGGGGAAGGGGACCATCTATAAGGGAGGGGGGAAAGAGGGGGACCATCTATAAGGGAGGGGCGGGAGGGGGACCGTCTATAAGGGGGGGGGGAGAGGGGGACCATCTATAAGGGAGGGGGGGAGAGGGGGACCATCTATAAGGTAGGGGGGGGAAGGGGACCATCTATAAGGGGGGGGGAGAGGGGGACCATCTATAAGGGGGGGGGGAGAGGGGGACCATCTATAAGGGAGGGGGGGGGGAAGGGGACCATCTATAAGGGAGGGGGGAAAGAGGGGGACGATCTATAAGGGAGGGGGGAAAGAGGGGGACCATCTATAAGGGGGGGGGGACCATCTATAAGGGGGGGGACCATCTATAAGGGAGGGGGACCATCTATAGGGGGGGGAAGGGGACCATCTATAAGGGAGGGGGACCATCTATAGGGGGGGGAAGGGGACCATCTATAAGGGAGGGGGGAAAGAGGGGGACCATCTATAAGGGAGGGGGACCGTCTATAAGGGGGGGGAAGAGGGGGACCATCTATAAGGGGGGGAAGAGAGGGGGACCATGTATAAGGGGGGAGGGGGACCATCTATAAGTGAAAGGGGACCATCTATAAGGGAGGGGGAGAGGGGGACCATCTATAAGGGAGAGGGGGACCATCTATAAGGGAGAGGGGACCATCTATAAGGGAAGGGGACCATCTATAAGGGGGGGGAAGAGGGGGACCATCTATAAGGGGGGGGAAGAGGGGGACCATCTATAAGGGGGGGGAAAGAGGGGGACCATCTATAAGGGGGGGAGAGAGAGGGAAGAGGGGGACCATCTATAAGGGAGGGGAAAGAGGGGGACCATCTATAAGGGAGGGACCATCTATAAGGGAGGGGGGAGAGGGGGACCATCTATAAGGGAGAGGGGACCATCTATAAGGGGGGGAAGAGGGGGACCATCTATAAGGGGGGAAGAGGGGGACCATCTCCTAAAAGATCAGCACCCTCCTCTCCTGACATCCTCTGTGCTGCTGTGACCTCTCCTAAAAGATCAGCACCCTCCTCTCCTGACATCCTCTGTGCTGCTGGGACTTCTCCTATAGGATTAGCACCCTCCTCTCCTGACATCCTCTGTGCTGCTGGGACCTCTCCTATAGGATTAGCACCCTCCTCTCCTGACATCCTCTGTGCTGCTGGGACCTCTCCTATAGGATTAGCACCCTCATCTCCTGACATCCTCTGTGCTGCTGGGACCTCTCCTATAGGATTAGCACCCTCCTCTCCTGACATCCTCTGTGCTGCTGGGACCTCTCCTATAGGATTAGCCCCCTCCTCTCCTGACATCCTCTGTGCTGCTGGGACCTCTCCTATAGGATTAGCCCCCTCCTCTCCTGACATCCTCTGTGCTGCTGGGACCTCTCCTATAAAGTCAGCCCCCTCCTCTCCTGACATCCTCTGTGCAGCAAGGGACCAAACATTATGTTTATTGGGGACAGCAGTGGGGGGGGGGGGGGGGCAGTAGTGGATTATAATGTGGGCGGATTGACGGGGGGGGGGGGCGTCATTCTATAGTTCGCCTCGGGCAGCAGAGAGGCTAGAATCACCCCTGGGAACGGCTGGTCACTTGCTAGATGGAAGTGTGACGACACTCCTGTGTTGGATGGCCGAGATACAGCCGGACCTTTAGGGTTTTGTCACGTGACGCCAGTGCCAGGTGGGCACACAGGTGTGATGGCACGCCTGCTTTTAAGGAGTAAGACCGTTTGTACCCTTCCCCCCTAAGGCCCCTTCTCCCCTGTGGTCGTTGTCCTGTCGGGTTGCTGCAGGGTCCCTTGGGATTATGT
Source organism: Dendropsophus ebraccatus (assembly GCF_027789765.1). Classification (NCBI taxonomy): domain Eukaryota; kingdom Metazoa; phylum Chordata; class Amphibia; order Anura; family Hylidae; genus Dendropsophus; species Dendropsophus ebraccatus. The sequence continues at coordinate 186,544,813 of NC_091454.1, read as the reverse complement.
CACAGATGGCCAGAGTGGTATAGTAACCCTCTTGAATAGTGGTAGGACCCGCCACCCACAGAAATGGGGAAATGTCCCAAGGTTGTGGTGTAAGTGCTGTGCAGGTGGTAGCGAGTAATCACAGACTCAGTTGATAACGTTGACTAGGTTTACTACTTGTTAACCCCTAGACGACCCTGGGCAGTCGCTAGGGGGTTCAGAGGGGTTCCGCGCTTTGAACCGCCGCAATCTTGGATGCCGCTTGTAGCCCGGGACCACGGCTATTAGCAGGCACGGTCCGATCACCATGTCCGCTAATTAAGTATTAAGATGCAGCTGTCAAAGTTGACAATTTCACCACACATTGAATTTTTTTCTGGTTTTACAGTGTACGTTATGCAAAATTTCATCCTGTCAGTGCAAAGTACAATTAGTGGCGCAAAAAATAAGGGCTTATAGGGGGTTCTAGGTGAAAATTTGCAAGTGCTATGACCTTTTAAGCACAAGGAGGAAAAAACGAAAACGAAAAAACTGAAATTGGCCCGGTCCTCTAAGGGTTAAGGTGCAGCAGGTAATAGAGCAATTCTTGAAAAACACTTGATACAGTTCCAATAAATACACGAACATGGAACCACCAGATCTGTATGAAAAGTGCTGAGTAGGATGTAGTAGAGTTGATAAGGTTGCACTGTGGTAGTAGAGAGGAGAGTACCGTGAGAGTCTCAACCCAATTAGTAATGTGCTCTGCCGTTAGGTTGGAGTGCATAGAAGAATACTTGTAGAAGAAGAAGAAACAACCTGTGGTTGTGTTTTGACCTTTTCGATAGTCTTCACACCACCTGATGCCCACTAGCTTTGGCTGAACCGTACTGGTGGGTGACACAGGCCCCAGACCCTGTTACCTGGGATGAGCGGAATGGTTAGGGTTTCCTAAGAACACCCGCGCTGCGAGATGGAGTTTATCGACTTTTAGTAACTTTGCTTGACCCGGATCAGTTCCTAGCTCTTTGGCTCTCTTGTGGATACTGTCCTGCACTGTAGTGACTCCTAGTCCTCAGCATGGGTTGAGGTTATCCGTTGGCTAGTCTTCTCTTAACAGTGCATCACAGAGTTTTTATGGTGCTTTGAGAAAGAAGTTTGTAAGGAGGCTCTGCTTTGCGTCCTACCCATGCGGGGTACTAAGAACTAGCTTGTAGAGGGCCAGGGCCCAGGTAGAACCAAGGTGGAGAGCTATCTGAGCTGTGTCCTTTCTCCACCAAAGCTCATGATGGGAAAGGCATGATGGGATTTGTAGTTTTGCAACAGCTGGAGGGCCGAAGGTTTCCCATCTCTGTTGTATATGATGGGCTGAGAACTGATCTGACCTGAATGCAGATGTGAAGAGCTTTTCAGTATAATTGACATGGCTTGCTTTCCAGAAGTTGAGTGTATGAACAGTTCTACTATTTTGGTCCAATCTGTGCACATAACGCCCCCTAGTGGTAGCTAAGTGGAAGATTTGACCACTTATGTTCCCTAATACACTATACAGGTGGTCCTCGGGTTACAACGGTCTCGAGTTACATCGTTTCGTGGTTACAACGATTTATTCGACGCCTTATTCCGACTTACACGGTATCGACGTAACTCGAATACATGCAGCGGCAGAAGAATACAGTACGATACTATACTGGTACAGTACTCAGTTATGCGGTTCTAGACTGAGGATATTGATAATTATGTAGGGTACTATGTTAGGATAGGCTAAGTGTTTACAGGACAGTACTGTTGTTATGGTACAGTACTGTATGAACATATGATCCGACTTACATCGAAATTCGGTTTACAACGCTGCGTAAGAACGGATCACTGACGTAAGTCGAGGACTACCTGTATTGATTTATGCTCAGGTGGTCTTCCGTCTATAAATTGGGAAACAAAAAAAGCAGACAACTAAAAAATGGAATTAATCAGAATGTTTTAGCAACTGAGATTTTTACGTATAAACCAGGAACCATCTAAATGTCGCCCATGGTTGTGTTTTTATGTTTCTTCCCTTAGGTTGAACCAAAAATACCCCTATATGTAAGGTATGATGTATGTAATGCACAGAATTGGAATAATAATGTACCATGGGCTGCTGCTGGGTGTGAATAGGACCTTATTATTGGACAGTACATATCAGGCTGGTGTAGCACTATGTGAACCCGATGGGCACACGTCTGTATGTAAAGAGGCCTAGAATCACCAGTGTGACGTTCCCTGACTGCCGGGAGGACATATTATAAGCACATTTACTTTATGGGCTGGAGCATAACTAGTCATTATTACTGAATAGGCTGTAATTATTCTTGTTTCTTCATAAGCTGCAGGACATTAGCATTAGGGATCAGTACAGAAGGCACAGCAGCTATAAATGGAGCAAGGAAACACCGGAACACACATTAACATTACATCACAAAGGATTTGTACAGTACAAGGTTATTGTATAATGGATAGCTACAGTAGTCGCACCCATGAGGTGACAAAGAAAGCGAAAATTCATGTGGATTAAACATGGAAGCCTTATGGCACACACATTATCTAGTAATCATCCTGTACTGAACACAGTCTGTACTATGAATAGATAGAGAATACAATAACCTGCTATACAGTTCCTGTATTTTTTTTTATTCATAGGGTTGTCCTAAAGACCTTTAAATAGAAGGTACCATCAATGTACATTCGCTTTAAAGGTGTAGTGCGGTGTAAAAATTTTTTCGCAAAATAACACACATTACAAAGTTATACAACATAGTAATGTGTGTTGTTTAGGTGATTGTCCCCCTTTCCCATGTTCTCTCCCCCCCCCCCCGACCGTGGACCCGGAAGTGTGATACAGTATACTCACGAAATCACTGTCAACCCCGGACGCCATCTTGGGATGATCACGACATCTGCAGGAGTCCGGCCTGACTGCTCCAGCCCTCCCTCATGCCGGCCCCCCTCCAGTGCATCATCAGCTGCTCAGCCGCGATTGGCTGAGCATAACAGAAGCCCCAGACGTCTTCTATTATGCTCAGCCAATGGCTGATGATGTGCTGGAGGGGGCCGGCATGAGGGAGGGCTGTAGCAGTCAGATGTGATCATCCCAAGATGGCGGCCAGGGTTGACAGTGATTCCGTGAGTATACTGTATCACACGTCCGGGTCCACGGTCGGGGAAGGGGGGGGGGACATATGGAAGGGGGGCAGTCACTTAAATAACACACATTGCAATGTTGTATAACTTTGTATAACTAATGTGTTTTATTTAGTAAAAAAATGTTTTACACCGCACTACCCCTTAAAGGTCTTATTGTCCACAGTAAGAAGAACAAAATAATAGTTGTGCAGTGATGATTTTATTGGTCTGACGTCTAAAAATGTAAATACAAGTGATAAAAATCTTCTTGAATCCTTTTTACTAGCCCTGATCTAGTCTATAATGGCCATGGTTGGTGGTGGGCCTATAGCATATAATGCCTTGGGGTCCAGATCACTCTCAGATCTTCCCTGAACATATTCATACGTTTTCTACCCTGGCACTGGCACACTTACTATATTTAGAACTACAGTAAAGGTGTGGTCTCCACATGTTATGCCAGGCCTTAGTCATACATGTTCAGCAAGAATAATAGAGGAAGGGCACGACACAAAGTTCTAAGATGTTCCATAGCTCATGGGCCAGACAGTGACTTACTATAACCGATGTCAGGGGAGGTGACAGCTCCTCTGTAAGGCCCCATTCACACGTCCGTGTCAGTTTTTACTGTCAGGAAATCCTGATCAGGAGACCTCAAAAGTCATCAGGAAAGTATCAGGATTTCCTGATGAGTAAAAAAAAAGTGTTTCCAATAGGGGCATGATGAGAGTTGTACTTCTGCAACCTAGATGGCCACAGGCTGCAGAAGTACAACTCCCATCATGACCTGTCAACAGGGACATGATGAGAGTTGTACTCCTGCAACCTGGATGGCCACAGGCTGCAGAAGTACAACTCCCATCATGACCTGTCAACAGGGACATGATGAGAGTTGTACTCCTGCAACCTGGATGGCCACAGGCTGCAGAAGTACAACTCCCATCATGGCCTGTTAGCAGGACATGGTGGGAGTTTTAGTATTGGGGGGGAGAGGGCTGTGTATCTCACCTGTCGGCGGCGGAAGAACAGCGGCGGCAGCTGGTGGGAGTCCCGGGCGGGCGGGTGCAAGCTGCTGCGGACTCGGGGAGGGGGGGGGGAACAGAGGTCGGGGTGGCGGCGGGATGATGCGATGCGTCGGGGTCATCGGCGGGGTGATGTGATGCGGCGGCGGGGTCATCGGGCGGCAGCGGCGGGGTGATGCGATACGGCGGCAGGGTGATGCGATACGGCGGCGGGGCGATGCGGCGCGGCGGGGTCATCGGCGGGGTGATGCGATGCGGGGTCAGCGGGTGGCGGGGTGATGCGATGCGGGGTCAGCGGGCGGCGGGGTGATGAGATGCGGCGCGGCAGGGTCATCGGCGGGGTGATGCGATGCGGCGGCGGGGTCAGCGGGCGGCGGCGTGATGCGATACGGCGCGGGGTCATCGGGCGGCGGCGGCGGGGTGATGCGATGCGGCGCTGCGGGGTCACCGGGCGGCGGCAGCTGATGTCCGGGTGCAGGGATCCCTTGGGTGGTGGCGGCGCGGCGTTCGGGCAGCGGGGGTGCCGGCGGGCTGTCAATCATCCGGAATCACGGGCACTTTCCTGATGTACATCAGGAAAGTGCCCGTGATTCCGGCGCCCCCATAGCCTTCTATGGGGGCGTCCGGGACGGAATTCCGGACAAAAATAGGACATGTCCTATTTTTTCCGGATATATTTTCCGGAACGGACACCCTTCCGGAAAAATCCGTAAGGGTGTCCGTGACCAATTAAAGTCTATGGGTCCGAAAATCCGTCCGGATTTCCTGATAGGAAATCCGGATGGTTTTTCCGGACGTGTGAAGGGGGCCTAATCCAGTGACTCAAAGGTGACATCATCTCAGATCAAAGTCTTTCCCTTTTTCTACTCTTAACCATCTAGGCCAGATCATCACAAAGACTCAGGCCCTAAATAAATTCATATCCCAGACCCTTTAATAAATTAATAGTAAAGACCCCTGAGTAAAAATCTTACCCAGACCTCCAAGTACATAGAGATACCTGACCTTTGAATAAATTCAAACCCAGACCAGAGCCTAAAGAAACTGCAGAGCGTAGTCATAGCATAACCGGACACCCCCCCCCAGCTACCTTTCCTAACACAATAGTCACATAGCAGGACCCCAGCCCCTTTCCCTAACCTTATAGTCACATAGCAGACCTAGCATGTTCTTTGAAATATAGAGGATTTCATAGTGTATTCTAAATTGATAGATGATTTAGAACAATTAAAGGGGTTATCTAGGATGCAAAACAGCACCACTCTTGTCCTCAGGTTGTGTGTGGTATTACAACTCAGCTATGTTCACCTTATTTGAACTGAGCTGCAAATCCCTACCCCAAACAAGAGTGGTTCTATTTCAGGAAGTAAGCAGTCACAATTTTTTTTATTGAAAAACCCCTTTAAGGTTTGTACTAACAAAAAAAAAAATTCTCTAGAGGATTTGGTGCATTACATAGACGTTCCATCAATTTCAAGGGAATGTGTGTCATTCTTCACTTGGCCTGATCAACTTTAGAACATACTCCTTAAAGGGGATATCCGCCGGATAGCAGGAAAAGTCCTACCTTTTTTTCTCTTCAGCACTCTGCTTCCTCTCTCTGCCTGTTCGTGCTGATACTTCTGCAGATGAGATAGGGGCAGGAACACGTTGTGGGCAGTGATGTTGCGGTGACATCTGGCAGCTGTTGGACACTGTGTGCTGGCCGAAAATACACCTGCAGTGTGCACAATATGTGGACGGGCAGATGGGGGAAGTGGTGCGCTGGAGAGAAGAAAAGGTAGGACCATATTTGCTTTCACCAATGGTTTGAAAACGTGGTGCAAACAACACTAGAAGCCGTGTCTACGTTTATGAGTATTGCAAATGTAAAGTACATGTGCTGAAGACGTACTTATATACGTACTTATATATGCAATGTTCATGCACACATAGCCCCCAGCAATAGATGATACACTCCTCCCAAGCACAGTATTGGCAGCATATTACTGGAGTACTGCGACTTTACATTTTTAAAATATATTTCTGAACTCATATACAACATAATAAACATGCTATTCTTACCTTATCATGCACCCCTGATGTCCTCCTATGGTGTCTTCGGGTCCCCGCTGAATGCTGCCTCCGCCCCTTCCTAGATGAACTCGTCTCAGCACTGACAGCCTGCTCAGCCAATCACTGGCCCCGGCACTGTCCAGTCTCAGTCAATGATTGGCTGAGTGGGCTGTCACTGCCAAAATGACTTTGTCTTGGAAGAAGCAGCAGCATTCAGCTGGGGACCTGAAGACACCCCAGAGATGCCCTTTAGGTTCTTTAAGTTTTGTATCTTATTCAGCCATGACTAGGGGTATTGTTACTTGAAACGCCTTAAGGCCTGATCCCAGGATGCTGGGGATGGTGGACTTATTGATTTTATGGGCTTGGAAATAAAGACTTATTCATATGGCAAGACGCTTATCCTGACTTATCCTGACATTGGGCCCAGTTCACACAGAGCAAGAACGGCGTAATTCCGTGTAATATATATATAGTCTCTTTCATCCTGTGTGGCATCACCCTGAGGTCTATGACATACTGCAGTGATTTTCAACCAGTATGCCGCGACACATGGTCGGGTGTGCCGCGGGGAAAGTTCCCCAAACTATGGTGCCCCTATGAAACAGGAGAAAACAATGGGGGAGAGAAACCTGGGGATGGGGGAGAGAAACAGCGGACAGAAGCAGGGGGGAGAGAAGTATGGTGGAGAGAAGCACAGGAGAGAAGCACGGGGGAGAGAAGCACAGGAGAGAAGCATGAGGGAGAGAAGCACAGGAGAGAAGCAAGGGGGAGAAGTATGGTGGAGAGAAGCACAGGAGAGAAGCAGGGGGGAGAAGTATGGTGGAGAGAAGCACAGGAGAGAAGTAGGGGGGAGAAGTATGGTGGAGAAAAGCAGGGGGGAGAGAAGCACAGGAGAGAAGCACAGGAGAGAAGCATGGGGGAGAGAAGCAGGGGGGAGAAGTATGGTGGAGAGAAGCACAGGAGAGAAGTAGGGGGGAGAAGTATGGTGGAAAGAAGCACAGGAGAGAAGCACAGGGGGGAGAAGAAAACAGGCCCAGGTTTCACACTGAGTATAAATACATGTAGAATCTATATTATTAACTATATGTATAATATGTACTGTTTTAGTGTCAGTTTGTGCCATTTTGGTTGGTGGTGTGCCCCGGGATTTTTTAAGTATAAAAAGTGTGCCATGGCTCAAAAAAGGTTGAAAATCACTGATATACTGTATACACCCACTATATTTACTTGAGACAGAAACTCAGAATTTAGAATAATAAAGCGACATTTTCTGGAGGGTTTTTCCAGTTTAGGCTTATTCCCATACTGTCTTTTTTAGGTCGTTTGGCGGCTGTTTTTTAGGGTGCCTGTCAATTTAAAGGCAAATAGCAGCCCTTATTTTATAATGATGGCCGTCATTTTCAAGTAAAGGCCATTATTAGGCCTAAAAATCACTGCGATCCTAAAAGACAGCCATCAAACAGCCTAAAGAAGACGGTATGTGAACATGGCCTTAGTGTTCCCACACAGTATTTTTGCTTAGTATTTTGGTCAGTATTTTTTTAAAACCAAACTTAGGAGTGGATTGAAAACACAGAAAGGCTCTGTTTACACACTGCTGAAAATGAGTGGATGGCCGTCATTTAATGGCAAATAATTGCTGTCATTTGAAAACAACGGCCGTTATTTGCCATTAAATGTCAGCCATCCACTAAATTTCAACAGTCTTTCTGTGCTTTTAATCAACACCTGGTTTAGGTTAAAAATACTGACAAAATACTGAGCAAAAATACTGTGTGGAAACATAGCCTAAAACAAAAGCAAAATACAGCAGTAAAATAGGTATAAAATGCATCCGTATTTGGAATCTAATACTGTGCTACATTAAAGCCATTAGTCTGTACACACATTATAAAATAATATGTATATTTTTTACAGTGTGTGCCAAGATGGCAGTTTTCCTATAGAATTTAATGTAGTACATTATTAAATTCAAAATACGGACGTGTTTCATATCTGTTTTACTGTCATATTTTACTTTTGTTATACTATGTGTGAACATAGCCTTAATGTGAGTTAGTTTTTTTTTTCTTTAATAGAAATAGAACAAAATGTAAATCTTTATCAAATTATTGAAAAATGTTCTGTCTGTCCCTCATTCCATGTCTCATTGCACACTTGCCCTCTTCTCCTGATATCTATTCTGAGCCAATGTTCAGGTCATTGTGACACTTCTCCGCTTCCTAGAACATCTTTTTTTCTTTTTATTTCCCATGACGCAGAGATAAAACTACATCTCTTGAAAATGTTTGTTAAAACTTCAAGTTTTCCTTGGTGATTTCTTTATGTACTTGCGGCAATGCAGAAAACAGGGTTGCTTTTAGATATTCTATGCACATGATTTCTCCTGCTCATAGTTACATCCTCTTATATGACAGGAGACAGAATTCTATCTAACCTACCTTATCGCTGTCTTAAATCATCGCTTGAATCCTGAACCTGGATACAGACATCCAGTGTCATGTTTAAACTTCGCCACTAGGTGGTGCTATTGAACTCCATCTCAGACTCTTGGACTTTTTCAGACATGAATTTTGCTTCATTTAAGTTCATAAATATTTTCCAGAACTAAATGTAATCATATTAGAGCTAATAATAAGGGGAGGCCATGCATTGCATTTTTTTTTTTTTACAAATTAACATGTTTTGCCTGTAGAAGTCATAAAGCTAAAAACCACTGTGCATTATGGTAAAGGTCCAAATGATTACAATTGTGGGCTACAACTTGCCCTATGACATTGGGTTCATCTGTATGAAGACTGCAAGTTCTTACCTGGTTTATGTAAAGCCAAATAATAGGTAATTCAGTATTGCTACATTTTCTGTACAACACTGTGCAATACCAAATATAACAGGATATCCATCCCTTTAAAACTGAAGGCCTATCCTTAGTATAGGTAATTAAAGGAGGAGTCCGGCGAGAACTTTTATTAAAGTATTGTATTGCCCCCCAAAAGTTATACACTTATTATGGGAAATGATTATAAAGTGCTTTTTCCCCTGCACTTACTACTGCATTAAGGCTTCACTTCCTGGATAAAATGGTGATGTCACTTCCTGGATAACATGGTGATGTCACTTCCTGAATAACATGGTGATGTCACGACCCGACTCTCATAGCTGTGCAGGCTGTGGCTGCTGGAGAGGATGATGGCAGAGGGATGCTCAGTGTTCCCCCCGTGCCCTGTGTCCCTCAGTGTCCCCCGGCCATCATCCTTTCAGCAGCCACAGCCCGCACAGCTCTGGGAGTCGGGTTGTGACATCACCATGTTATCCAGGAAGTGACATCACCATGTTATCCAGGAAGTGACATCACCATGTTATCCAGGAAGTGAAGCCTTGATGCAGTAGTAAGTGTACTTTATAAGCATTTTCCATAATAAGTGTATATTGGTGATTTGTATAACTTTTGGGGGGGGGGGGGCAACAAAAAACTTTTTGCCGGACTTCTCCTTTAATATTACATCTGGGGTGAGGGAGGGTCCACTCCCAGCATGCCCCATTGATCAGCGGTTTGAAGGGGCTACAGCACTGATCGCACCAGGTCTCACTCCTGAGACTAGCCGCAATCCCAAGATCCAGTTGTGGAGAGTGTGCTGCAGTACTATCCACTCCCCGCCTGGCAGAACATTGGGCTTGTTCGCTTCATTACAGTGTTCGCTGGCTGGGGAGTGGAGGACACTGCTGTGTATTTCCCCTGGCTGTATCTTGGGGTACTAGAGGTTACCTTAATACATTTAGTATGCTTTACTATTACATTATGTTTTATTATGCTTCATCCTATTATATTACATTTAGTATCCTGTATACTCTATTACTTTTAATTATGCTTCCTTTCCTTATATTGCATTGTATTATGTTCTATCTAGAGATGCGTGAACCTCAAGCATGCTCGAGTCCATCCGAACCCGAACTTTTGGCATTTGATTAGCGGTGGCTGCTGAAGTTGGATAAAGCCCTAAGGCTATGTGGAAAACATGGATATAGTCATTGGCTGTATCCATGTTTTCCAGACAACCTTAGAGCTTTATCCAACTTCAGCAGCCACCGCTAATCAAATACCGAACGTTCGGATCGACTCAAACCCGAACCGGGTTCGCTCATCTCTAGTTCTATCGTCTTCTGTTACATACAATTTGGACTTGGGTAAAGTTTATGTTATACTTGATGTGGATTACCAAAAAGTAATTATGGTTTATTTCCATTAGATTTTTCATGCAGATTCTGCACTGTAAATCCTACACAAAGTCTGATTGGATTTTAAGCTACATTCACACGTTCTGTACTTTCGTCCTTACTTTCGTCTGTAATTGCCGATCCACAATTACGGACTAAAGTAAGTACCTACTTAATCCTACTGGGCTATTCACACATCTGCAATTTTATGAATTAGTGAATAGCCCATAATTAGAGATGAGCGAATTGAATCTTACAAACCAAGAGTTCATAAAGATGGTGGTTGCACAATTTAATACACATAAAAAACAAAAACAGGGTATGCTCACCTGTCTGTGCTCCTCTGGTGTCCTTCTCTGGTCTCCAGCCGCCTCCAGCCTGCTCAGCCAATCACTGAATGGGACAAGACAGCACTGTGGCCAGTAATTGGCTGAGCAGGCTGTCACTGTCGGCTCAGCCAATCACTGCCCATGGCATTGTCTTGTCTCATTCAGTGATTGGCTGAGCAGGTTAAAGGTGGCTACGGAAGCGGGAGAAGGACACCAGGGGAGCACAGACAGGTAAGTATTGATGAGCGAACTTGCTGGACTGCACTAAAACAGCTAAACACCTGCAACCATTTAGCTGTTTTACTGCGGTTTGCTTAAGGTTCAGTTCACACAATCTTTTTAAAAGTTTGCTCATCTCTACCCGTAATCCGTGCTGCAAAAATGACTGACTGAGCGTCTGTAATTTGCGGACGTTATGGGAGTATTGCCTGTTACGTCCACAAAATACGGATCTGAAATTGGTGTACCTCCTCCTGGCAGCTATTTTAAGGACTTTTTACTTTTATGGATCCACAAAAAATACAGATTATGGCTATGTTCACACAACGTATCTTTTCATAAAAGTACGGCAGTTGTTGCAATCTGCAACAACTGCCGTACTTTTTACGAAAAGACACGTTGCCTTGCCTTCTATGGGATCGCGGCCGGAGCGTATACACCTAGTATATGCTCCGGCCGGGATCTCTCGCGGCACCGTAGAAAACTGACACTGCAGTACCGGCCGGGATGATCTTTTCAGAGACCAGCTGTTCTGTGACCCGGCCGGTCGCTTACTGTGTGTGAACATAGCCTATGGATGCATTGTGTATGTATTTTTTTTGCTGATTGCTGATGAAGACTTTGGACATAATTCAGGAACATGGGAATATAGCTTTAGGGCACAGTTTGTGTTATAAAATGTCATGGTGGGTCCTATATTTTTACATTAAGTTTGATTATTTGCACTGCAAGGGGTAAATAAAAAAAATAAAGGGTAAATAAGAAAAATCACTGTAGAATTAACGTTTACCACTTGCAAATTTTACTGTGGCTTATCCGTCTTTATATATTCTACTTATTATTATAATCTTTTGATAAAAGGTGCATTGGATTCTAGTCTAGCATGGCACAGCTGGTAAAGGTGGCACACTGTGCTTGTCTGTCTGTATCAAAGTTTCTCATTTAGAAAATTTAAAAAATGGCAGAAGATGAGCCGCAGGATGCCGGGCAGAACTTCTTTATCAGTCTGTGCAGCTCTGATGACTACAGCGGCGCTCTGAGATAAAACACACAAGTGCGGCTGTATGATGTATGAAGCGTCCATAAACAAACAGCCTGGTATAGAGCATCCTCAAGGAAGATTATCTCTTATTCCAATGCTTATCCCTAATGCATAATGGAAAAGAAGAAGAGGAGCCAGCACTGAAAACCACTGCCCGTCCTCAGCCACTCCAGACAATGGGCATCCAATGCAAAGGATTACAGTAGAGTCAGAGGTCACAGGTATAATTCTGCTGCTTCTTTAGTTAATCCACCATAAAGTGCGACATTTCGGAAGGATGAGTCAGGCTTGATAGAGGTCGACCTGTCCTGCGAAACATTACATTTTATGGTGGATTAAATAAAGAAGCTGCAGGATTGCATCCAGGGCTCTAATTCTCTGCATTTAATGCAAAGTGTTTACTCTTCTTCTCAGGCTCCGTCCATCTGCCTCTTCCTGCTAGGACCCGCTCCATGTTGCCAGGATATAGGCGAAATGGTATATTGACATATAATGTGATGTACATATGGCAGGCCATTGGCTAATTGGACAGAATGTAGTGACCATGTTTAGTCTGTTACTTGAACATACATTTTTTTTGCTGGACTCAAAAAGATGTAGCCTACCACACTTTTGAATCCTGTAAAATATAATTTTGAGAAGTAGGTAGAATGTAGTCACAAGTAGACGTCTTCTTTGGCATTTTTTTTTTTGGGATGGGCATAATTTTGCCGCCAAAATGTGGCGGCTTTATACAAATGACGGCCGCAATCTGCATAAAACAGGCGTGTTTTGGTGCCTAAATGCAGATTTCCAATAGAACGGCCGTGACATGGCCAAAACGTTATGGGAATACAGCTGTTGACTGCATTTGGTTCATTGTAATGACTAGAGTGGTGGATCCACTGAACTGCGATGGCATAAGCCCCACTCAGATTTGCTGCGGCAGGCGACCCCCCAGATTGCAACCCCTGGCTTCGCTTGCTAGTGGTGGCAGGTGAGATGCAGCTGCAGACACATAGGGAGGGAGGTAGGCAGGCAGGATCGCAGCAGGATTTACAGCTACAACCAGGGCAGCAGTGGGCGGGGGATGCGGGGCTGGACAGGGGCAGTAATTTACAGGGAAGTGCTTTTTGCATTTAACCAGTTAAGGGCGTACTGCCCTTTTAAATCTGTCAGCCAGTGCATACCTTTTCTCTCCTATTTACTGTTTTGCAACCCAGAAGTGAGGGAGATCCGAGGATGGCGGATGAAGATTTTTCTTTTGCTTTTTTTTTTGGGGGGGGGGGGGGGGTGTAATCCTTTAAAAGGTTAGTAATGGTGAGCGCACTTGCCGAACTGTTCTCGTTTAGCAACATTCTCCAAACCTGAACACTCAGCAATAGACTCCTGGCAACTGGAGAAATTGGATGCTGCCCTAGGGAGTCCTAAAAATCTGGATACAGCCATAGGTCATAGGCTGTAACCATGTTTTCCTCACAGCCTTAGGGCTGCATCCAACTTCTTCAGCCACCAGAAGTCAAATGCCGAGTGTTCAGGTTTGGAGAATGTTGCCGAACCTGAAGAGTTCGGCAAGTCGCTCAACACTAGAGTTTAGAAATATAGGGGAGCAAGACAGCTCTATAGCACAGTTTGCACTGCCGAGCCTAAATCCATGGGCACTTATAGGACAACGGCATAGCTATTGTTAAAGGGATAGTGCGACGCCCGGGAGAGGAGGACGGGGTAAACAGTGTTTTGGTATGTATACTTTATTTAACTTTGGGGGGGGGGGGGGGCAGACCGCTTATTAACACACATTACTTAATTATATAACTTTGTAATGTGTGTTAATTAAGCAGAAAAAAAAAACCGCCGCACTACCCCTTTAAGCACATGGGCTCGAAGTCTTGTAAAATAAAAGTATACATTTGAGAAATTGAATAGAGTCACTAGTAGACTGCCAACCGTTCATTAAAGGTGTTAGGGTATGGTGCTAAATTCTGCGGCAGAACTCTCCGCCTCTCTGTCTCAGGGTGTCATAGCCTGTTGCAAATTGCAACAACGGACGTGAATTATGCAAAAGATACATTGTGTTAACAAAGCCTTAGTACGTGTACTGACACCATAGAAAAATTATTGGCCAAGGAGCCATGGACTACACAGCTGCTATGGAGGCTGTTGGTAAAGGGGTGCCATTGTATTCCATATTCTCTGTGATTTCTCTCTACGCCCCTGGTGGGCTGGAGGCATTTTTCTTTTTTCTTCTTTGTTTACTGTGGTTTCAATTACAGTTGATACATAACAATACACACCACCGGCCCTTCACTAATTCTTGGATCTGGCATCAGCATCACACGCTGTACGGCCTGCAGTTTATCAAACAGCAACAACAAATATTTATAAGTCAAAACAATGTTCTCTTATAAAACCACGAGCGTCGTGTCTGGCGAATACACAATATTACACATATTTTCTGTTTTCTTAATTAACTCATTTCTGGTCTCAGAGGATAAGAGATAAAAATTCAAAGAGACTAGAAGACGTCCATAGAAAATTACATAAAGCAAATGCGTTCTCCGAGCAGCCTTGATGTTGGCGTCTTGCGCCCTGGGAGAAGCACGGCTGAATATTTTCTGGAAGGGTCTAATAAAATATGATGTCTCTGTAGTCACTGTAACTCCTTCACACATAATAATGTATTGCCGGGCCAAAAATGCCGCTTTCTACAAGGTAACCAATATCTTTTATTAGTTGTATAGTTGGAAATGGGAAGATTGGTTCTGTGGATGATAAATGACGGAAAGCTTCAACACTGATCTTGTTACGTTCCCATAAAATACAATTCCGCTGATTTAGTTCTAGAGGAGAAATATGTCCCTGGGTTTTGTTTACTGGAGTCGTAATTGCATAATGTCTGTATATTTCAAGGTGTAGAAACTTTGTAGTGTGTTGTGTTGGTAATGTGTTTTCGGTAATAAGGTTTTGGTAAAATGTTCCAGATAGGTGAAGTGCCTAGTAGGGCCTTATTACCCGGAGCGATCAGGTCGGTTTGGCAGAATATGGCTCCATGTTAGAGATGAGCAAATTTACAGTAATAGCAGTTATCTCGGTAATCTGCTTATAAGACGGCTGCCTTTTAACTGCCTCGGAAAAGTTGGATCCGGTCTTGGAAAACTGGCACAATTTTCCCATGACCGGATCCAGCTTTTCCCAGTACCCAGGGGGAGAGGTGATAGTCAGTTAAAAGGTAGATGGCTAATGAGTGGATTGCAGATATAAGGGAGCGCTTCACTTTGTTATTACTGTAAGTCGCTCATCCCTACTCCATGTAATAACAACAATTAGCGGAAAAGACTATCATTGGCTGATCGTTGTCATTTAAACGTACTTAAAATTCATTGTCCGCCAGCCGTGCATTGCTACGTGTAGCGGTGCTTGGCCAATGATTGATGACAATGTAAAAATAATTAGATTATACTTACCTATTCTCCCCTGTTGACTTGCAGCCTTTGCCCATGCTCTCTGCTTACCGCTGATGCTTCTGGCCCAGTCTCTTCAGTGACAGGACGCTCAGCCAATCTCTGGGGGGGGGGGGGCAGCCTGTAGAGATGAGTGCAACTTGAAGATGATCTGATCATAAGGCATTTGATTACCGGTGGCTGAAAAAGTTGGATGCAGCCCTAGGGAATCCGGGCATGGATACAGCCTATGGCATCCAACTTCTTCAGCCACCATTTCGAGTTGTGCTTTTCTCAAGAGACTATGTGATTAAATATGTTATAAGAAGTGACCGTCTGAAAAGGTTGGCTACATTGCTAAATGCCATTTCCCTCTAAAGTAGAAAAAAAATCTAATTTCCCTGTCAAAATTCTTTTATAATTCAATAAAATTCAATTTCTTCATTATAGCTGTCTCTTCTAGCAATCTTTTTAAAAAATGACTGCAGGGAGATGCCTGCCGTGGCATTATCTTCAGTGTGGATGACTTATTGACACGTCTTCAATAAATTATAGGGAAAATGGCTCAGCAGTGTGAATACAGATTTTTCGGTTTAGTTTATATAAATTCAGTAGAAAAAGGTTCTGAAGGATGGGAACATCAGGATTTAAACTATTGACTTATTTGTAAAATATTTCCTGCTTATCATAGGATGAAATACTGAATTTGATGGGTTAATAAATTATTCTCTTTGCACAGATCTGAATTCCGTGGCTTTTCATTGTGGTCCCTACCACTGTGCACCAAGTATAAGGTCCAGGGTGCTGACCACAAAAAGACTGGTGTCATTGCAGTTAATTGGGTTTTCTCTCACCAACTTTCTTGGCTTTTGGGCTTATTCAGGCACTAAAACTTGGGGGTGCAACTACTACCTCTACTACCAATAACTGTCCCTGTCAATACATGTTTATGGTAAATTTCCCGCAATTGGGAACATAAACTTATGAAGTGTGGGATGCACATTAGGAGGTAGTTCAGACAGATCTGGGTTGGAGCTGGAAAGGAATGGAGATCCAGATAACCGAAGATTGCTTAGAAGTGGCTGGAAGCCAGAGAGCACAGACGTTGTTGCTGAGAATCAACACCAACTACTGAGCAAAGAGGAATGGAGGTGGAGACCCTCATGAGAACTTGGCAGAAGCCTCCAGAGCCTGTGGGCTGGGCTATAAATACCGGAGAACAGTTACATGCCTGCCACTAGAGGGAGCCAGCTGGAGATCAGCTTAAAGCAAGAAGGCTGCTGCGGGAGAAGCATGATGAGAGAAAAGGGAGATGATCACAACGCAGTGTGAACCTGAGCAGGTAGGGGGTAACAGACACGGACGCGTACTGTTACAGCTCATAAGTGTCAGTTACATCTTTGGAAACAGGGGGCTTCATTA